>NC_079190.1:390736739-391043614 GCF_029499605.1 Hyla sarda | reverse complement strand
AGCTGATGCACAGCAGTTCCGGGTTCAGCGTAATGGTAAGCGGCCGGGGCCGGCCGTGGTGGCGGCGTCCACCGCAGCCCTCTCTCCGGAGGTAAGCCGGAGTATGTAGGGCACCCTCGGTCAGCCCCGGCCCTGGTTTTAGCACGGCGTTCCACGTGCTTCATGGCTCGTGGGTGCGCCCCGTTGGCAGCTGATAGCGCATGTAATCAGCATCGGGAGCCATCTTGGGTGCTCGCATTTAGGTATTTAGAAGGGGATGTCTTATGGCAAGACCTCGCTCCCCCCACGAGCCCTGCATATCTGGATCAAGTTAAAGGCAGAACGCCCCATTTCTTCAGGGAGAGGTGTGTGTGTCATGTCGGGGGTCATTGCATTTCCAGTCCCAAACCCCCCCTTCTCTTTCCTAAACCCAGGCTATATGTGTGGCAATATAAAACTGTATGTGGCCACCAGTATTGCACGTATTAGTATATGAGGCTGTTCATTCGCTCCTCCCTTCTTGCCATGGTTCATGCTAGTAAAAAAAATAAAAAAAATAAATAAAAAGGTGGCAGTTGTTGTCAGTATAGTCCAAATCATATGGATTCAGATGATTCCGCCTGTTCCCTTGTCATCAAGACTGTGTTACTGAGCCGGTTTCAAGCCACAACAGCATTTGTATTGTTGCTTTGTCAATCTACTTTGTTATTTAGTCCATCTACTGTGCATATAAGTTGGTCTGTGCATGTTTGTATAATTTGTTCATCCCAATAACTTATCCTACGCATACGATCATATAGTTGTTCCGTGCACATGCCCTCGTAGTTGCTGTACACACGATTGTAGCATTCATACTATACACACGTTTGCAGGATTTATGCTGTACACACGCTTGTAGGGTTTATACTGTTCACTCGCTTGTAGGACTTGTACTGTACTCACGCTCGTAGTGGTTATACTGTACACTCGCTTGTAGTGGTTATACTGTACACTCGCTTGTAGTGGTTATACTGTACACTCGCTTGTAGTGGTTACACTGTACACTCACTTGTAGTGGTTATACTGTACACTCGCTTGTAGTGGTTATACTGTACGCACGTTTGTAGTGGTTATACTGTTCACTCGCTTGTAGTGGTTGTACTGTACACTCGCATGTAGAGGTTATACTGTACACTCGCTTGTAGTACTGTACACACACTTGTAGGATTCATGCTGTACACACGCTTGTAGGATTCATGCTGTACACTCGCTTGTAGCGTTTATACGGCACACCTGCTTGTAGGATTTATACTGTACACATGCTTGTAGTGGTTATGCTGTACACACGCTTGTAGGATTCATGCTGTACACACGCTGGTAGGATTCATGCTGTACATTCGCTTGTAGCGTTTATACGGCACACCTGCTTGTAGGATTTATACTGTACACATGCTTGTAGTGGTTATGCTGTACACACGCTGGTAGGATTCATGCTGTACATTCGCTTGTAGCGTTTATACGGCACACCTGCTTGTAGGATTTATACTGTACACACGCTTGTAGTGGTTATACTGTACACTCGCTTGTAGGATTCATGCTGCACACACGCTGGTAGGATTCTTGCTGGACACTTGCTTGTAGCATTTATACGGCACACCTGCTTGTAGGATTTATACAGTACACACGCTTGTAGTGGTTATGCTCTACACACGCTTGTAGTGGTTATGCTGTACACTCGCTTGTAGTGGTTATACTGTACGCACGTTTGTAGTGGTCATACTGTTCACTCGCTTGTAGTGGTTGTACTGTACACTCGCATGTAGAGGTTATACTGTACACTCGCTTGTAGTACTGTACACACACTTGTAGGATTCATGCTGTACACACGCTGGTAGGATTCATGCTGTACATTCGCTTGTAGCGTTTATACGGCACACCTGCTTGTTGGATTTATACTGTACACACGCTTGTAGTGGTTATACCGTGTACTCGCTTGTAGGATTTATATTGTACACATGCTTGTAGTGGTTATACTGTACACTCGCTTGTCGGATTTTTATTGTACACACGCTTGGAGGATTCATGTTGTACACATGATTGTAGTGTTTATACTGCACACTTGCTTGTAGCATTTATACTATACACGTTTGTAGGATTTATATTGTTCATACGCTTGTAGCATTTATGCTGTACTCATGCTGGTATTTATGCTGTACACACACCTGTAGGATTTATATTATACATACGCTTGTAGGATCCATACTGTACACACACCTGTAGGATTTATGCTGTACACACACTGGTAGCATTTATGCTGTACACACGCTTGTTGGATATATATGCCGTACACACGCTTGTTGGATTTTGTTGGACTTGAATACTGTACACTCACTCGCAGCATTTATACAGTACACAAGCTTGGACAAGCTTGTAGGATTTATATTGTACACACGCTTGTAGGATTTTTATTGTACACACTATAGTTGGATTTATACTGTACACTCGCTTGTAGGTTTCATGCGGTACATACGCTTATAGCATTCATACAGTACACGCATTCATAGGTTTTATACTGTTTACACGCTTGTAGGATTCATACTACACATGCGCTTGTAGGATTTATGCTGTACACGCGCTCGTAGGAATTATACTGTGCACATGTTCATAGATTTATATGGTTCTCGCACTCGTAGGATTCATACTGTACATGCACTCGTAAGAATTGTGCTGCACACCCGCTCGTAGGATTATACCGTGCATGCTCGTAGGGTTGTTTTATATATGGGCTCACGGGGATCATGCTGTGCATATGCTCGTGACGTGTGCTGTACATCCGTTTGCGGTGTTCGTGAGGTTCACACGCTCGCAGCGTTTGTGCCGCGCACACACTTGCACAGCGCATGGGGTGTGGCCCTGTGCGCAGGTATGTGGTCATAATAGTTACTTCATGCATTCATATTCTTTGTCATTAGTTGTGGTTGGCCGCATGAGCGTACGCTTTGGTGGTGCTTAGGCGCATATAGTTGGCCTGAGTATAGGTTCATCACGTTTAGTGGTACAGCCATGCATAGCTGTTATACGACAGTTTCACACATAGTCGTTCTATACACATCTGTATATAGGCGGGAAGATACATGGCATAGTAGTTACACGTCTTCAGAACAACAATAACCCGACACACAGGTAGTGTATACCCATCATGTCTGCCACGCCTGCAGGGGGGGGGTACGTTGCATTATTGTTAATGACACGCCTTCAGCACAACAATAACACAACACATAGGTGGTGTATACCCATTATACCTGCCACCTCTGCAGTGGGATACGTTGCATAGTTGTTGTTACTGACACGTCTTCAGAGCAACAATAACACGACACATAGGTGGTGTATACCCATTATACCTGCCACGTCTGCAGGGGGATGCATTGCATTGTTGTTACTGACACGTCTTCAGAGCAACAATAACATGACACATAGGTGGTGTATACTAATTATGCCTGCCACGTCTGCAGGGCGTTGCATTGCACAATTGTTGTTACTGACACGCCTTCAGAGCAACAATAACACGACACATAGGTGGTGTATACCCATTATACCTGCCACGTCTGCAGGGGGATGCATTGCATTGTTGTTACTGTCACGTCTTCAGAGCAACAATAACATGACACATAGGTGGTGTATACTAATTATGCCTGCCTCGTCTGCAGGGCGTTGCATTGCACAATTGTTGTTACTGACACGCCTTCAGAGCAACGACGTTATGACACACAGGTGGTGTATACCCATTATACCTGCCATGTCTGCAGGGGGATACATGGCATAATTGTTGTTACTGACACGTCTTCAGAGCAACAACATTACGACATATAGGTGTTGTTTACTCATTATGCCTGCCTCGGCAGCAGGGATGTACGTTGCATAATTGTTGTTACTGACACATAGGCGGTGGCTTACTCATTATTCCTGACTGTGTGGATAAGTTGCTCCATGTATTTGTTCATATAGTTTGTTCAGTGCATATGCTCGCTTGTGCAGTTCTTTCTAGCCACACGTTTATAGTCTGTTTGGTGTATGGGCTCAAAGCTTATACATACGCCCATATAGTTTTGACTGTGTATACGGTCGTGAGTTGTTTGAGCATGTGGTTGTGGTGTTAGTGAGGTGCATCTGGCCTTGATGATTATGCCGGGCTCATGTTTATATTGTTATGGTCTGCGTGTGGATCAAGAAGTCATGCAAAGCATATATTCTTGGGGCAGGATTGTGCTATTTGGCATAGATTCATAGGTTCACCAGGTACACGTTTCATGATATTTTGTTGTGCTATGTTACGGTATTTAGATTATACACCCGTGTCTATGATACTGCGCGGGTTTCATGGCTTTGGGCGAATCTGCACGGATAATTCCGTGGGTTACCATTTTATTAACATTGAGTCGTGCTTACGTAAATAAAGCTGGGGTTCGTTTATTACTTGCTAAGATGACAGGTCAAGCATGGTTGCGACCTGTCTCTGCTTTAGGTTGATGTCGATACTAATAGTCATGTACATTGGTTGAGGTTTTCAATTCGGCTAGATCAATCACATCTACAGATCAGTCCGGGCACAACCTGACACGACTTCAGGTTGGCGACTACGTCGTCATACGTTGTGTTATTCAGTTGTTGGGTTATGCACAGGGACATAGCTTTATTTTCCAATGCGAATTGTCACGTCTATAGGTCAATCATGGTCACAACCTGTCTCGGTTTCAGGTTGACGTCGATACTAGAAGTCATATGCTGGTTGAGGCTTTAATTAAGCTAGACCAGTCACATCTGCAAGTCATTCTGGATACAATCTGACAAGACTTTGGGTTGGCTATAATGTTTTTGTATACATTGTGTTTTTTCAACAGTTGGGTTATGCTACAGGGATAGCTTTATGTTTCCATTGTTAATTGCCACGTCTATAGGTATATCATGGTTACGACCTGTTTTGGTTCAGGGTGACGGTCATACTGTTAGTTACAGGTTTGGTTGAGTCTTTCATTCATGTTTCGGCCTGTCTCGTCTACAGGGCGGTTCAGTTGTGACCTGACATGCCTTAAGGTCGGCGGCGACGTCATCATGTGCATATGTTTACTTAGCATTAGGGACATAGCTTGGTTCTGTGTGGTTTGTTTTGTTTGTCTTGACTTAGGTTGAAGACGATAGTAATCACATGTTGGTTGAGTCTCATCCTCATGTTGCTGCATAAGTGGTTTCATTGCCGTTAACATCCACAGGCTGGGGTTGCAGTGGTAACCTGACAAAGGTTTAGGTTGGTGGTTACCCAGTCTTTGTGTATACACGCTGTTGGCACTCGGAGTTGTGTATACGGGCATAGGGTTGTATTCTGTTGGGATTTTTCACGTCTGCTGCTCAGAGCTTCCAACAGGTAGCCTGGAATACTTTCACGATATTTTCATTAGATACTTAGAGGATGTCTCATGTGCCATTTTATTCCTATTTGCATTTATCGGGTTTTGGCACTCTTCTTTGCATCCAGCATAATACTATCAAAGTATATCTGTCAGGTATCCAGCATAATATCACGTGGTCTTGCTCTGACAGGGCGTCATCGTTTGTATTCCATACCATCAAATCTGCCCTGGTGAGTGCGCAAGAGGGAGGGTCGCAAGCCCTCTAGCCATCAGCTCTGGCAGCTGGCTTAGTTAGTTGGTTGGTTAGCTGACGCTTTGGGTAGTTCCCCATGGCGACATCAGGACAGCTCAACATTAGAGGCTGCGTTGTCCTTTAGTTGTCATGGTTTCCTAAGGTTTAGGGGAATTACATGCAGATGCATGGCTGTAGTTACAATAACTTTGCAAGGATGTAAATAGTTACGTATTGATGTTGTATAGAAGATAAATGTTATTGTCAGGTTATCATCATACGGTATTCTCCCGAGTCCCACGAGTGACGCTCAGCTCGAGTGTGGCTAGCTTCGCTTCCACATGTCAAGGATCCAACGGGATCAGCCACTGCTAAGTTGTTTGTCAAACATATACGTATTCTTGTTAAATTCTTTATAGTGATCCGTCCATTATATCCAGTCATTCCCTTAGCATTGTGGCTGCTGCACCGACGTCACATCATTTTGTGCCAGCATACGTGGTTAGGAATTGGGGTGCTGGGAATTCAGTACTACATGCGCTATAGTAAGTATTGCACGATGTATTTCAGTCATTGGTCACGGGGTTATTGCGCGTGTTAATAGCGCTTTGTTCTCATTATGAGTTTTGCCCTCTATTTTCAGGTGTACTCCTACGCGGCAGTATATGGCATAACTCAGACTGCTTAGATAGGTTACAGGACGTAGGAGTTTAGTAAGAGGTTAGTCAGGTAGGCTCGCTATATACGATTGAGCACCGACCACAAGTGTTAAGGCTAATTTATTAGCCTGTATTTGTGGGAGGGGCGGGGAGTCCCTATAAGTCCCCTTGGCAGTCCCTGCACTTGACGCCGCGGGTCCGTCACATCCCACCCAACCCTCCCTCAATATCATTTTCACTTCATGACTATCATTACACATCAGGGTATGCCCTCTATTTTCAGGTGTACTCCTACGCGGCAGTATATGGCATAACTCAGACTGCTTAGATAGGTTACAGGACGTAGGAGTTTAGTAAGAGGTTAGTCAGGTAGGCTCGCTATATACGATTGAGCACCGACCACAAATATATATATATATATATATATATATATATATATATATATATATGAGCAAGTGAATCTATGTATGTGTATATATATATATATATATGAGCAAGTGAATCTATGTATGTGTGTGTATATATCTGTGAGTGATTGTATGTGTGTACCTGTATGTATGATGTGCTTATTGGCTATATATTTTAGTATATATTCCATGTTATATGTGTGTCTATGTATTTATGTTTCTTAATGTATATTTGTACCTGTATGTATGTGTCAAAGTGTCTCTTTGTATGTGTGTATATTACCTATGTACTGTATGTGCCTTTATGTTATGTGCTTGTATTTATTGTATGAAGCACATTATTAGGGAATTATTGGAGGAATGTAAGCACAGTATATAGGGAATTTATGGAAGCACAGTATATATTTCATTATATTGGAACATTATATTTTTTATGTATGCTGGCACTGTGTATAGATCCTTAGGGTGCGTTCACATGTGCCTATTTTTGCTGCAGATCTGCTGCAGATTTTGCTTCCCATTGACAATGGGAAGAGAAATCTGCTAAAGCAAATCTGCAGCAGAAAATACGCACGTGTGAACGCACCCTTAGTGGTGGTACAGTATATAGTTCATTAATGGTGGCACAGTATATAGGGAATTAATAGATGAATGGTGGCACAGTATATAGGTAATTAATAAATGAATGGTGGCATGGTATAGTTAAATAATAGTGGCACAGTATATAGGGAATTAATAGATGAATGGTGGCACAGTATATAGAGAATTAATAGATGAATGGTGGCACAGTATATAGGGAATTAAGGGGGTACGGTATATAATTAAAGGGAAACTGACAGGCTGTTTACTCGCACTAAACCCAATACACAAGGTTACAGTGCATGTATACAAAAATTGGTCTTTCCATTTTCTAGGTATTGCCCCACATTGCTAGTATGCGAAGTCAGTCTTGGGCACAATGGAGGCGGAGCTTCCCTGCCTCCATCCTGTATGCTGTGCTATGCCTGGCCGTCTTTGTATATTTATAATTCTTTTTTTTGCCAGCTCTAGTATATTGTAGAATGTAAGCATATATTTGTGTGGTGCCCATTTCTTCAGTGTAAGAACCAGAGCTGTGTGGAGATTCCTGCATAAGGTGGGTGATTGGTGATGGGTGCTGGGTTATTGGGGATGGGTGATGGGTGATTGGTGATGGGTGCTGGGTGATGGGTTCTGTCATATAGAGGTCAGACCGGGGCATATAGGGGGAGATTTATTAAAACCTTTGCAGAGGAAAAGCCCTCTGCAAAACGATCTGATTGGTTGCTATGGGCGACTGCACCGCTCTTTCTCTGCACAGGTTTTGTATAAATCTCCTCTTTAATACAGTATATTATAGGGCAGCTGTCACATGTTTTCTGTAAATAAGACTGACAGCACAGCCAAAGTGTATATACACATGGCAGACCTTCATAGAAACTGTTCTTGACTCGATTTTACAAAAACACCAACTTTTATGGGGATAGGAATGTGGAGGAGGCCTGGCGGGAGTCCACTGTGTCCCTGGGCCGCAGTACATCTGCCCATTAAGTCTAGCAGACGTTTTTTAAATCATAAAAAGTGCCCTCTTTTTTTACTTGAGCCCCTGCCCTTCAAAATGTCTGTGCACGTCCCTGGTTGCTTTTCACTGCAGCTCAGCTGATGTTATGATGTCTTTTTTTTTTTTTGCTTGTTAAACCAATAAAATATTTGAAGAAAAAAAAAAAAAAGAAGAGAACTGCAGGGCCATATCCGCCAGGTCCTCTGCAGGAGACCCAGATAGAATGCCTTGGTGGAGCTGAGAAGCCCAGACTGAAATGGCTTTCGACACCCAGGCAGAAGCAAATGTCAGAAGTAAGGAGGATCCTGCCGCTTCAAAGGTGAATTCGCCAGATTTTCAATTAGTTTGTCCGCCGGATCTTTGAAGGAAGCCGCGTCCGCCAGAGGCAGAGTAGTTGCTTTTGACAGGCGGGAGACAGGTGGATCTACAGTTGGTGGAGATGTCCATCTCGCAATGAGGTCCTTGGCAAAGGGGAACTGAGCCTGAATCTTCTTAGTGCCCTGAAAGCACTTGTCAGGATGTTTCCAGGCATTCTCCAGCAATGCGTCAAATTCAGCATGAGAGCTGAAAGCCTTTGGTGCGGGACAGGAGCGATGAAAGGAAACTTCTGGAACTGCGTCCGAAGAACCTGGGTCCTCGAGGTGAAAGGTATCCCTTATGGCCGAGACCAAAATGTCCACCATGCCGGCCATATCAGTTCGGTCCTCTGAGCCAGAGGCAGAACCTGAAGCCTCATCTTCCGGGTCCCTAGGAGAGAGGGAGCAGGTGGAGGCAGCCTTGGATGAAGAGGATGCCGACCTGGTACGCAGATATGGAGACCGAGAGCTGCGACCAGGAGAATTACCCTTGGGAGAGGGGCGCTGACGGGGTGCAGAAGTATAAGGGCGATACCTATAAGGAGAGCACCAGTTCCTGCTAGCGGACTCTGGAGAGGAGTCGGAGGACTGACCCCTATGACGCTTGTGAGAGTGCCTAAAATGTGGAGAGGGTGAGAGAGTCCCCCTCGAGGGTTGGCATAGGGAGGACCTCTCCAAAGCAGTCACCACAGAACGGGAGACCCGTGCTAAGTCAGAAATAGACTGGGAGAGGGAAGACACCCATTCCGGAGGGTGAGCAGAGCCCACGGGGTCTGGTGGAGTATCCTGGGTCCAGGAGGGACGGGGGGTGTGGTGGGGCAGACAGGACAGGTAGGTTCAGCCGTACCAGGCATTTTTGATTTGCAACCTGTACAGGTATAATAGGTGACCAAGGTCCCTGGCACCTTACTGGAGGGAGGAACAGTTCTGGGTTCGGACATAACTATTTAGAAAAAATACGTTAAAAAGGTCTCACCTGGCGTCTGTATCCCCCTGCAGAGAAGCAACAGCTGTGAGGAGAACTCCGGTCTGTAGCCGAGAGGTGGGGAAGGAGAACTGGCCAAAGAAACATAAGGGGCCGTCCAGAGGCAGGATGCTTCTAATTGGCTGCACAGAGACCGCCGCGTGCGCTGATTGGTGGAAGAATCATCCTGTATTCGCGCGCATCGGCGCATAGGTTGCAAATCCCGCCGGTCAGGAGGAGGCGGGGCTAAGTCCCGGCAGAAGCCTGCAGCCATTAAATGAAATATCTCCCCAGACAGCTGGCGAATGCTATATAACAGGGGTCTCCAACCTGCGGACCTCCAGATGTTGCAAAACTACAACTCCCCTTGTAGCTTCGCAACATCTGGAGGTCCTCAGGTTGAAGACGACTGCTATATAATAAAGCCTGAAGGAAGGGGGAGCCGTGGGCAGCGAGTGCGGCACTGCCGACAGAGGAAATGTGTGAATGAACCCGGTGCTCCATTCACATCGCATGAGATGCAAGGGGTAAAAGGAGAGAAATCTTCCTAAAATGTGTAGCCCAATTTCTCTCGAGTAAGGAAATACCTCATATGTGTATGTCAAGTGTTCAGCGGGCGCAGTAGAGGGCTCAAAAGGTAAGGAGCGAGAGTGGGATTTTGGAGAGTGAGTTTTTCTGAAATGGTTTTTGTGGGTCATGTCGCATTTAGGAAGCCCCTATGGTGCCAGAACAGCAAAAAAAAAAAATCCACATGGCATACTATTTTGGAAACTACACCCCTCAAGGCACATAACAAGGGGTCCAGTGAGCCTTAGCACCCCACAGGTGTTTGACAACTTTTTGTTAAAGTTGGATGTGTAAATGATTTATTTATTTTTTTCCACAAAAACGCTAGTTTTCCCCAAAGTTTTTAATTTTTACAAGGGATAATAGGACAAAATACCCCCCAAAATTTGTAACCCCATCTCTTCTGAGTATGGAAATACCCCAAGTGTGGACGTCAAGTGCTGTGCTGGCGCACTACAATGCTCAGAAGAGAAGGAGTCACATTTTGGCTTTTGAAAAGCAAATTTGGCTGAAATGGTTTTTGGAGGGCATGTCGCATTTAGGAAGCCCCTATGGTGCCAGAACAGCAAAAAAAAAAAAAAACACATGGCATACTATTTTAGAAATTACACCCCTCAAGGAACACATCAAGGGGTACAATGAGCCTTAAAACCTCACAGGTGTTTGACGACTTTTTGCTAAAGTCGGATGTGTAAATGAAAAAAAAAATGTTTCACTAAATTGCTGGTTTTCCCCCACATTTTATATTTTTTACAAGGGGTAATAGGAGAAAATGACCCCCAAAATTTGTAACCCCATTTCTTCTGAGTATGGAAATACCCCATGTGTGGACATCTAGTGATCTGCTGGCGCACTACAATGCTCAGAAGAGAAGGAGCGCCATTGAGCTTTTGAAGACAGAATTTGGTTGGAATAGAAGTCGGGGGGCCATGTGCGTTTACAAAGCCCCCCCGTGGTGCCAGAACAGTGGACGCCCCCACGTGACCCCATTTTGGAAACTACACCACCCACAGAATTTAATAAGGGATGCAGTGAATATTTATACCCCACTGGCGTTTGACAGATCTTTGGAACAGTGGGCTGTGCAAATGAAAAATTAAATTTTTCATTTTCACGGACCACTGTTCCAAAAATCTGTCAGACACCTGTGGGGCATAAATGCTCACTGTACCCCTTATTACATTACGTGAGGGGTGTAGTTTCCAAAATTGGGTAATATGTGGGGGGGTCCATTGTTCTGGATCTATGGGGGCTTTGTAAACACACGTAGCCTTCAATTCCAAACAAATTTTATCTTCAAAATCCCCAAAATCTCTTCTGAGCATTGTAGTTCGCCCGCCGAGCACTTTACATCCACATATGGGGTATTTTCTTACTCAGAAAAAATGGGGTCACAAATTTTGGGGGGCTTTTTTCCTATGTTTCCTTGTGAAAATGAAAAATTTTGAGTAACCAGCATTTTTGTGTTTTTTTTAATCATTTTTCCATCCAACTTTAATGAAAATTCGTCAAACACCTGTGGGCTGTAAAGGCTTACTATACCCCTTGTTACTTTCCGTGAGGGGTGTAGTTTCCAAAATGGGGTCACATGTGGGTATTTATTTTTTTGCGTTTATGTCAGAACCGCTGTAAAATCAGCCACCCCTGTGCAAATCACCAATTTAGGCCTCAAATTTACATAGTGCGCTCTCCCTCTTGAGCCTTGTTATGCGCCCGCAGCGCATTTTACGCCCACATATGGGGTATTTCCGTACTCATGAGAAATTGCGTTACAAATTTTGGGGGGCTTTTTTTTTTCCTTTTAACACTAAAAAGTTAAGGACAACACCAGCATGTTAGTGTAACATTTTTAATTTTTTTACACTGACAGGCTGGTGTAGCCCCCAACTTTTCCTTTTCATAAGGAAATTTTTCTTGAGGATACAGTGTAAGGGGGTGTTTATGTAGTGTTTTACCCTTTTATTATGTGTTAGTGTAGTGCAGTGTTTTAAGGGTACATTCACACAAGTGCAGGTTTACAGTGAGCTTCCCGCTAGAAATTTGCGCTGCGGCGTAAAATTTGCCGCAGCTCATACTTGAAGACTACTTACTGTAAAACCCGCCCGTGTGAATGTACCCTGTGCGTTTACATGGGGGGGGGGGCAAACCTCCAGCTGTTTCAAGACTACAACTCCCAGCATGTACTGACAGACCGTGCATGCTGGAAGTTGTAGTTTTGCAACAGCTGGAGGCATACTGGTTGGAAAACCTTCAGTGTGCCTATAGCTGTTGCAAAACTACAACTCCCAGCATGTACTGATCGCCGAAGGGCATGCTGGGAGATCTAGTTATGCAACAGCTGGAGGGATCGCAACTACAACTCCCAGCATGCCGAGACAGCTGTTTCGGCATTCTGGGATTTGCAGTTTTGCAACATCTGTAGGGCTACAGATAGAGACCACTGCACTGTCATCTCCAAACTGTGGACCTCCAGATGTTGCAAAACTACAAATTCCAGCATGCATAGACAGCAAACAGCTATGTGGGCATGCTAGGAGTTGTAGTTTTGCAAGATCTAGAGTGCTACAGTATAGAGATCACTGTGCAGTGGTCTCTAAATTGTAGACCTCCAGCTGTTGCAAAACTGCATCTCCTGCCATGCCGGGCAGCTGTCTGGGCATGCTGGGAGTTGTAGTTTTGCAACATCTGGAGGGCTACAGTCTCAGACTGTAGCCCTCTAGATGTTGCTAGGCAACTTACCGGCTTCCGTCGGATCCAGGGAGCTGTCCTCTTTTACTGCACGACATCGCCGCCCGCACCGATCACCGCCGCCGATCCCGTCCCGCAGCTTCCACCGACGGGTAAGTGGACCTTCAGCGTTTGGTCCCCGTCGTTTCCCCATCCTGCCCCGCCTATTGTGGGTGGGCAGAACGGGGAAAACAAAAGTAAACCCCCCCGCCCCTGATCTGCTATTGGTGGTCGCGTCTAGACCACCAATAGCAGAGATAGGAGGGGTGGCACCTCTGCCACCTCACTCCTATCGATAGAGGGGGATCGTGGGTGTTTTAGACAACTGCGATCCCCCTTATATTCCGGGTCACCATAGACCCGTATGACCCGGAATCGGCGCAAATCGCAAGTGTGAATTCACTTGCGGTTTGCGCCGATCGCCGACATGGGGGGGTCTGATGACCCCCCTGGGCATTTGCACAGGGTGCCTGCTGATCGATATCAGCAGTCACCCCGGCCCCGTCCCCGTCCGGCGTGCACCGAAATTCCCACGGGCGTACAGGTACGCCCTGGGTCCTAAAGACCCAGGTAGAGAAGGCGTATCCATACGCCCTAGGTCCTGTACGGGTTAAAGGTGTCAACAGATATTACCATACCTGAGTGGGGAGCTATACTTGCCTAGTCTCATCGGTTTTAGCTCTAATTCCTCCCCCTCAGTGTGATTGACAGCTCTTATCAACACTCAGCTCTCTAAGCAGATATAGCAGAGCGATGACGCAAGCTGAGGCCGGGCTGTCACTCAAACTGAGAGGGCGTGATTACAGCCAGAGAAGATTGGACTAGGTAAGTATAGCTTCCGACCCAGGGGACTACTTAAAGGGGTACTCCACCCCTCCAAAGAAGAGGGAATAAGATTTCTGATTGCAGGGGTCCCGCCGCTGGGAACCCCCGCGATCTCTCCTGCAGCACCCCCTGTCATCTGGCGCACAGAGCGAGCTTTGCTCCATGGCTGATTACTGGTGATGTTGGGGCCGGAGGATCGTGACGTCAGGAGGGGGCGGGGCAGTGATGTCACGATCCTCCTCTCTTCACCTGCCTCCTGACCGGCTCCAGAGATCTTCTCCTCTGCTCTGCCATCTGACAGACCAGAGAAGTAGATTTTCGATATTACTGATCAGTATTAAAAATCAAAAAGATAGCTATTAACTGTTACAGTTTAATAATGGGAATTAGTAACTTCCTCTAATAAAAAATTAATTCCCCATCTTTTCCCATTTTACAAATAAAAAAATTGTAAAAAATAAAATAAATCAACATATTTGGTATAGCAATGTGCAGAATAGTCCGAATCATTAAAAAATTATGTTAATGATTCCATACGATGAACGGCACAAAACCTAAAAATAACAAAGTCCAATGCTGAATTTTGATCACATCCCGGGGGGGAAAAAATATATATAAAAAAAAAGGTATAAAAAGTCATCAAAAATTCCATATACGCAAATGTGGTACCAATAAAACAACAAATCACAGATTAAGTGCCCATACAAGCATAACTATATGAATAAAACATGTCCAGGGGTTAAATGTGAGTGCAGGTGCAATGACCATGAAAAAAAAAAAAAAAAATATATATATATATATATATCACCCACCTCTATTAGGTGTATATAAGTTGCCTTGGATGTTTCAGACCTTGCAATGCCTGCTGTACTGTTCACACAGAGGCATATTCATAGTGTAGGGTCCATCCCAGAATGAGGTCACCTTACCGTGGTGGGACGGTCCACGCTATTTGGCCGCCAAATTTGCAAGCTAAGTACCTCATAATTTCATAGTTTCATATTCTCATTTATTGCACTACAGCTGTATAGCTTTTCATGTTCCATCTATATACTCATGCTTTATCTATATACTCATGTTTTATCTATATCTTTGTGCTAGCAGTGTGCTGCTGTATTCTCCTGTTGCTATATATATATATATATATATATATATATATATATATATATATATAATATAATATATCTTTTTTTTTTTTTACCCCTTTAGGACCACAGGGTTTTTCATTTTTGCACTTTCAATTTTCTACCTACAGACTCCTATAAGGGCTGTTTTTTTTCACCACATACTGTACTTTGTAATGATATCAATCATTTCACTCCAAAATCTAGAAATATTTGTAGGGCAATATTGAAAAATCAAACGCCATTTTGAAACTTTTAGGGGCTTCCGATTTTACACAGTGCACTTTTTGATAAAAATGACAACTTATATTTATTCTGTAGCTCCATACGACCCTCAAAAGTTGCAAAATTGCTGTTTTCTCTTTAATTTCCTGCTGCAAATAATAATTTTTTTTGGTAGTACCATACATTTTATGTTAAAATGAAAGGCTTCATTACAAAGTACAGTTGGTCGCAAAAGAAACAACTCATATGGGTCTGTGGGTGGAAAAGTAAAAAGATTTATGGCTCTTAGAAGGGGGGGAGGAAAATAATAAAAACGTTAAAATGAAAATTTCCTGTGTCCTCAAGCCCAAAAAAGGGCTGTAACCCTGAAGGGGTTAAAACTGTAATCTTCAAATCCTTTGTACACCCCAGTATATAACTGTGCATAGTGTAAGTAAAGTACAGTACAGCCATTACAATGGATACACATACACGTGATGTCATCTGCTGTGACATCACACATCAAAGAGACTTTCTCCAGGGTAGGATCCAATCCCTAACACTTATTTCCTCGGTTCGGCGGGTGAACACGTTCTCCTACTAGACCTGCGCTTATTTTGCAAATTGAAGAGAATTTTGTCTATTTAGGCAAAAGGATCCTGTAGGGACGGCGACCATGAAGCTCAAAGGTAGGAATAATGAAAACTTCCAAAATTTCTGTTTAAAAATGGATTTAACATGAATGTATTAGTGTAAAGTTAATATAGTACAGTTCCGAACGCTTGGGGCGGGCAGTGGGGGGCGTGACGTCACGGCCACACCCCCAAAATATAAGTCTATGGGAGGGGGCGTGCTCTCCCATAGACTTGCATTGAGGGGGTGTGGCAGGACCTCACGAGGGGCGTGGCTGTGACGTTACGACCCCGTCACCCAGCGTTCTGAACGAAGGCTGGGTGCTGCACAGAGATCGCTGGGGTCCTAGCACCGGGACCCCTGCGATCAGACATCTTATCCCCTATCCTTTACATAGGGGATAAGATGTCTAGGGGCAGAGTACCCCTTTAAGTCTCTTACAGCAATTGGGTAGAGGTTTACTCCTGTGAGATAAATGATTTGTGAATCAATGTTTTACAAATAATAGTCACACATAAATGTACAAAAAGCTTCCTACAGTGTTCAATGACCATACTTTGTGTGAATATATATATATATACATAAATACATGAATGAATATAGATTTAATATATTGTATCCTGTCACTATTTTGCAGATATCCCAGTTCTCTCTGTGCCTGTCGTGTGTCTCATACATTACGTGACGAGTTTCCTATGGCGGTATACTAACCTATATCATTATAAGGTCACTCCACCATATTATGAGATCCATAAAATACCTGGGAAGAAGATTAAGCACCGTGGTCAGCGAGCAGATGTGGCTATTGACATGGCTTTAGGTGACAATTCAGACCCACATGAATCCAGGCACAGCGATCATGTGACAGTCACCATGGCGGATAACCAGATGGATTTACCAACAACCTCTGAAGATGCCTCGGAGCCCAAAGTGTCTTGGCTGCAGCGGACTTGGCAATATGCTAAAAGCAAACTGAAGTGGTCCAATTATGTATCCAATGTTTGGGTTGGAGCATGGGCCATGGCCAAGCGGACAGTAACCGGCATGATGACCACATTCAAGATGCCATTTTACTTCCTACATACACAGCTAAGAAGTATTACAGCAAAGGCCATTGACGATCAGTGTGAACCAATTTAACAAGACGGCTGATTGGGTCACACAAGATCTACATATGGTTGGGGGTGGGGGTGGGGAGGAGCCCAAAATGCAGCCACCTCCACGTGGTGGGCTCTGGGTCACTTGATACATTAACAAGTGAGCGAGGAGCTGCATAATTCAAGGCACATTTCCCATATGGGACATACAGCTTGTAATGGAGACAGAAGATATTGTCCACCTAGAAACACATTTTGCACATAAGTGGGAAAACAAGCCCCCCCCCCCCCCTATTGGATGATTAAGGAATCAGAGATCTGTAGAAGGGGAGAGGTGGATTCCCAGGAATGGAGGATGACAATATATCTCTAGCATAATATCTCTGGATAAGTGAATATGGTAGAAACAGTATCATTATTATAATTACTATTATTAACCCCTTAAAATGAGAACTCCGCTGCTCAGCGTTTGAAACAAACTGTTCCGAACACTGGAGCTGGCGCCGGGAGCTAGTGACGTCATAGCCCCACCCCCTCATGACTTCACCCCCGCTCCCTCAATGCAAGTCTATGGGAGGGAGCGTGGCGGCTGTCAGGCCCCCTCCCATTGACTTGTATTGAGGGGTGGGGTGTGATGTCATGAGGGGGCGGGGCTAGGACATCAGGAGCTCCCAGTGCCAGCTCCAGTGTTCAGAACAGTTTGTTTCAAACGCTAAGCAGCAGAGTACCCCTTTAAGAACCTGAGACGTAAATGTACATTACGGCGCCGTCTTCTGGGATCACCACATCTCTGGACGTGGTGATCGGGCCGGGATGGCTGCTGTTATTTAACAGAAGCAACCTCGGCATACCACCCAGGGGGGTCCCGAGACCCGTCTTGTTGGCGATCGCTGTGATTCATCAGTCAATTCTGACTGGTGAATCACGGCTTTTCCAGGCCAATTGGGTCACTGGTGACCGAGGAAATATGGGTGATTGGTGCTGACCGAGACAGCACCAATCACCATTGTACAGCTGGAGGGCAAGAGCGGGTACCGACCGTGTAGTGTGCAGCGGCGAGTATCGCTTACTGGCACAGCAGGAAATGACTGGTGAGGTGAGGCCTGTGTGCCTCCTACTGTTTCCTAACTACAACTCCCAGCATGCACAGCCAAAGGGCATGCTGGGAGTTGTAGATATGGAAAAGGTGGATGCACACAACTACAACTCCCAGCATGCCCTTCGCCTGGCCAGGCATGCTGGGAGTTTTAGTTCGACAACAGCTGGAGACATCCTGGTGGGGAAAAACTGTGCTATACAGATGCAGGGGGGCCGGTATGAGAATAGCTCTTAGTGTAAGATTATATGGGAATAGGAATTCAAGTAGAGAAAGACATGGTCGCACATCCACAATATGTATTTTGATCTACAGGGTGGGCCATTTCTATGGACACACCTTAATAAAATGGGAATGGTTGGTGATATTAACTTCCTGTTTGTGGCACATTAGTGTATGTGAGGGGGGAAACTTTTCAAGATGGGTGGTGACTATGGCGGCCATTTTGAAGTCAGCCATTTTGAATCCAACTTTTGTTTTTTCAATAGGAAGAGGGTCATGTGACACATCAAACTTATTGGGAATTTCACAAGAAAAACAATGAATGCTTGGTTTTAACGTAACTTTATTTTTTTATATAACTATTTATTGTTTTATCAATAAAATTATTAATACAGCAAAAAAGGAAGAAAAAGGAGAAAAACCTAGTAGCAACAAGGATAAAAAAATAACATACAATTCCAGTAACTTTATTCTTTGATGAGTTATTTACAAGTTTCTGACCACGTATAAAATGTATTCAATGTGCTGCCCATTGTGTTGGATTGTCAATGCAACCCTCTTCTCCCACTCTTCACACACTGATAGCAACACCGCAGGAGAAATGCTAGCACAGGCTTCCAGTATCCATATACACTGCTATATACTACTATATACACCGCAGGAGAAATGCTAGAACAGGCTTCCAGTATCCGTATACACTGCTATATACTACTATATACACCGCAGGAGAAATGCTAGCACAGGCTTCCAGTATGCGTATACTCTGCTATATACTACTATATACACCGCAGGAGAAATGCTAGCACAGGCTTCCAGTATCCATAGTTTCAGGTGCTGCACATCTCGTATCTTCACAGCATAGACAATTGCCTTCAGAGATAAAAGTCTAAGGGGGTCAGATCGGGAGACCTCGGGGGGCATTCAACTGGCCCTCGACGACCAATCCACTTTCCAGGAAACTGTTCATCTAGGTATGTTCGGACCTGACACCCATAATGTGGTGGTCACCATCTTGCTGGAAAAACTCAGGGAACGTGCCAGCTTCAGTGCATAAAGAGGGAAACACATCATCATGTAGCAATTTCGCATATCCAGTTGCCTTGAGGTTTCCATTGATGAAGAATGGCCCCACTATCTTTGTACTCCATATACCACACCATACCATCAATGTTTGTGTTCCAACAGTCTTGGAGGGATCTATCCAATGTGGGTTAGTGTCAGACCAATAGCGGTGGTTTTGTTTGTTATCTTCACCATTCACAATGTTTGTGTGGTAAACTTGGGGAATAAAGCCTTGTGGGGTGTAGGGTAGTTAGGGTGTTGCTGTTCAGAATAATAAAGGGCGCTGTTAACCCTTGTCACTCGTGATGCCAGGGTAAGGGTTAAATACTGCAATCTTGATAGGCCTATTGCCACCCTTCCCAAGAGCAATAGGTCAATGTAGAATAAAGGATTGTCCACAACCACTGTTAACTGAAAACTTGCAGGAACTTTTACTGAAGAATTTCTGTACATGCAGCAATAGTAACAGTCCAGATAACAGAGTCTCTATAGATATAGCTGAGCAGCGATTGACAGTTGGTTGGGATCAGATAAGCTCAATTTGGCTTCTCAGAGATTTTGTAGCATAAATTCGCTAGATTTAGGGGTGCGTTTAGGTCCAGTGATCTTGCGCAGAGTAGCGGAGAATTGCTTAGAATAACCGCTTTGAAATAGGCCGAGGCTGCAAGGCTTGAAAGTTGCGGAGGTCCTACCTCATCCAGAATCAGCAACCCAAGAGAGAGAGTAATGGCCGAGGCTCCCTTATATGGGCAGGGGCAGGCCGTTTTGGATTGGTCCATAACAACTGTCACTCTCCGTTACATTGCATTGTGGGTGAACACGTGACTAAAACCACCAAAGGTCCTTTAGACAACCATAGAGTTCTGAACCTAATCACATGACCCGCAGGTCCTGCTACGCTGAACAAGTAGGCAATTTAATATATACATATTTACTCTTATGTTTATATGAATGTCTATACAATTATGAACTAACTGAGGGGTGAAGAGGGGATAACTAAAGAAGAGGGACCCCGACGTTCCTAGGGACTCTGACTATGGGGACCTCTACAAAGGTACAGTATGAAATACGGTATCGGGACACCAAAAACCCCCTTACTTAAAACAAGTTGACCCCGAAGCCTGTCCCTTAAGGCAGAGGAACTAGGACAGGATTATCAATACATTCTATACATCCTGACAAAATCTGAGTAAACATTAAAGGAGTACTCCGGTGAAAACCTTTTTTCTTTTAAATCAACTGGTGGCAGAAAGTTAAACATATTTGTAAATTACTTCTATTAAAAAATCTTAATCCTTCCAGTACTTATTAGCTGCTGAATGCTACAGAGGAAATCCCTTTCTTTTTGGAACACTGATGACATCACGAGCACAGTGCTCTCTGCTGACATCTCTGTCCATTTTAGCAACCATGCATAGCAGATGTATGCTAAGGGCAGCATGGTGGCTCAGTGGTTAGCACTGCTGCCTTGCAGTGCTGGGGACTCGGGTTCAAATCCCACTAAGGACAACAATAAATAAAGGGTTATTATTATAATAACCTCAGCAGAGAGAACTGTGCTTGTGATGTCATCAGAGAGCATTCCAAAAACAAAAGAATTTCCTCTGTAGTATTCAGCAGCTAATAAGTACAGGAAGGATTAAGATTTTTTAATAGAAGTAATTTACCAATATGTTTAACATTCTGCCACCAGTTGATTTAAAAGAAAAAAGGTTTTCACTTTAAACACCTTTGTACTTTCTTGGTACTCTGACTAGCATCTTGACTAGACAATTATGAAGCTATCTAGACATTTTGAAGCTTACTATACATTTTGAAGCTATCTAACCTTTAGTTTCTAGCTCCTTAGACATTTTTATAGCTCTCTATACATTTATGAGGCTAACCAGACATGTATGCAGTTCTCTTGATATTTATGAAGCTCACTAGATATTTATGTACAGCTCTTTATAACCTTTAGTCTCAAGCTGTCTAGACATTTTTGAAATCTCACCACATTTTCTTTCGTTTTGCCACGATGAGTCACCTGTTAGTACACAGAAGGGTATATTGGCTTGCCTGAGGCTCTCTACCAATAAGGTTAGCTACTAGGGTCTATCGACTACATGCTACTTTTAGGTTACCTTTAGAAATACGTGTTTAATCTTAGCTTGCAAAAGCACCTACTGGCCAGGTAGAGCATCTCACACACGTAATGAAAAGAGAAAAGAAAGATTAGTGTACCTAACAGTGGCAGGAATAAATAGGCTACAATTCCTAAAGTGTGAGACATATTTTTGTTTTGTGTATGTACTGAAGAAGACTGAGGTAGTACATTTAAGTGAATAATTTGGTGTACTGGAAAGACAGAGGTAGTACATTTAACCCCTTAAGGATGCAGGACGTACTCAAACGGCCCCTTTTCCGAGTCCTTAAGGACTCAGGACGTTTGAGTACGTCCTGTCAAATCCCGGCCCCCCGCCGCTAGCTGGAGGGGAGCCGGTGCCCGATGCCTGCTGAAATCATTCAGCAGGCGTCGGGGCATATCACCCAGGGGGGTCATGATGATGTCCAGCCACAGAACAGCCACAGCCAGCAGGGGTGAGGTGGCGCTGGTGCCACTTCACGATCGCCCTGATTCGTCGGCCGGTTTCCCGGCCAACCAATCAGGGCGCCTGCTGCGGGTGTCACTCCCGCAACCCGCTCCGCCCCTCTTCCGGAGGACGTGAGCGGGTGGGGACGTGCAACCCGGGAACTGGGACCCCGATCCCCGGCGTCAATGTTGGGATCGGGGCCCCAGGAGCGGTGGCCGCGGCGGCGACGACGAGGGAATGATGTGATGCGGCGTGGATCGTTGGAGGTGAGTGACAGCCTCCTGCTGTTGCTTAGCAACAGCTCCCAGCATGCAAAAAGGGCATGCTGGGAGCTGTAGTTATGCAACAGCAGGAGGCAGACCACCACAACTCCCAGCATGCCCTTATGGGCATGCTGGGACTTATAGTTTTGCAACAGCTGGAGGCACATTTTTTTCTACGGAAAAGTGTACCTTCAGCTGTTGTGTAACTACAACCCCCAGCTTGCACAAACAGCTAAAGTGCATGCTGGGAGTTGTAGTGGTGCATCTGCTGGTTGCATAACTACAACTCCCAGCATGCCTGTTGGCTGTCGGTGACTGCTGAGAGTTGTAGTTTTGCAACAGCTGAAGGCACACTGAGTTAAGTAGCAAACCAGTGTGTCTCCAGCTGTTGCATAACTACAACCCCCAGCATCCCCAGCCAAAGTAGTATGCCTCCAGCTGTTTCATAACTACAAGACCCAGCATGCCCTTCCGCTGCCCGTACATGCTGGGGGTTGTAGCCTTTGCAACAGCTGAAGGCACACTGGTTGCAAAACACTGAGTTTGTTACCAAACTCTGTGTTTCACAACCAGTGTGCCTCCAGCTGTTGCAAAACTACAACTCCCAGCATGCACTGATAGACCGTACATGCTGGGAGTTGTAGTTTTGCAACAGCTGGATGTTCCCCTCCAATGTGAATGTACAGGGTACACTCACATGGGCGGAGGTTTACAGTAAGTATCCGGCTGCAAGTTTGAGCTGCGGCAAATTTTCTGCCGCAGCTCAAACTGCCAGCGAGAAACTACTGTGAACCCCCGCCCGTGCGACTGTACCCTAAAAACACTAACACAAAATAAAAATAAAAAGTAAAAAACACTACATATACACATACCCCTACACAGCCCCCCTCCCCAATAAAAATGAAAAACGTCTGGTACGCCACTGTTTCCAAAACGGAGCCTCCAGCTGTTGCAAAACAACTACTCCCAGTATTGCCAGACAGCCACTGACTGTCCAGGCATGCTGGGAGTTTTACAACAGCTGGAGGCACCCTGTTTGGGAATCACTGGCGTAGAATACCCCTATGTCCACCCCTATGCAAGTCCCTAATTTAGGCCTCAAATGCGCATGGCGTTCTCACTTTGGAGCCCTGTTGTATTTCAAGGCAACAGTTTAGGGTCACATATGGGGTATCGATGTACTCGGGAGAAATTGTGTTACAAATTTTGGGGGTTATTTTCTGCTATTACCCTTTTTAAAAATGTAAAATTTTTGGGAAACCAAGCATTTTAGGTAAAACTTTTTTTTTTTTTTTACATATGCAAAAGTAGTGAAACACCTGTGGGGTATTAAGGTTCACTTTACCCCTTGTTATGTTCCCCGAGGGGTCTAGTTTCCAAAATGGTATGCCATGTGTTTTTTATTATTATTTTTGCTGTTCTGGCACCATAGGGGCTTCCTAAATGCGGCATGCCCCCAGAGCAAAATTTGCTTTCAAAAAGCCAAATGTGACTCCTTCTCTTCTGAGACCTGTAGTGCACCAGCAGAGCCCTTTTCACCCCCATATGGGGTGTTTTCTGAATCGGGAGAAATTGGGCTTAAAATTTTGGGGGGTATTTTCTGCTATTACTCTTTTTAAAAATGTAAAATTTTGGGGAAAACAAGCATTTTATGAAAAAATATTTTTTTTTTTACATATGCAAAAGCCGTGAATCACCTGTGGGGTATTAAGGTTCACTTTACCCCTTGTTACGTTCCCCAAGGGATCTAGTTTCCAAAATGGTATGCCATGTGTTTTTTTTTGTTTTTTTTGCTGTTCTGGAACCATAGGGGCTTCCTAAATGCGGCATGCCCCCAGAGCAAAATTAGCTTTCAAAAAGCCAAATGTGACTCCTTCTCTTCTGAGTCCTGTAGTGCGCCAGCAGAGCACTTTTCACCCCCATATGGGGTGTTTTCTGAATCGGGAGAAATTGGACTTAACATTTTGGGGGGTATTTTCTGCTATTACTCTTTTTAAAAATGTAAAATTATATTATACTAGGAAGAAATAGTGTTACAAATTTTGGGGGGGCATTTGCTCCTTTTACCCCTTATGAAAAAGAAAAATTGGGGGCTGCACCAGCATGATAGTGTAAAAAAAATAAAAAATATTAAAATAAAATGCTGGTGTTGCCCTATACTTTTAATTTTCACAAGCAGTAAAAGAAGAAAACTGTAATGCAATTTCTCTCAAGTACGGATATACCCCATATGTGTACGCAAAGCGATCTGCGGGCGCACAACAGGGCTCAGGAGTGGCAGAGCCTAAATTTGAGGCCTAAATTAGTGATTTGCACAGGGATGGCTGATCCTTGCAGCATTTCTAAAATAAATGCAAAAGAAAAAGCAACCACGTGTGACCCCATTTTGGAAACCACACCCCTCACGGAATGTAACAAGGGGTCCAGTGAGCGTTTACACTGCACTTGCATTCAACAGTTTTTTTTTTTGGAACAGTGGGCTATGCATCTGTAACATTAAATTTTTCATATTACGGACCACTGTTCCAAAAACCTTTCAGATGCCTGTCGGGTGTAAATGCTCACTGCACCCCTTGTAACATTCCTTGAGGGGTTTAGTTTCCAAAATGGGGTCACATATGGTGTTTTTTTTTTTTTTTTTGCGTTTATATCAGAAGCCACCCCAGTGCAAATCACCAATTTAGGCCTGAAATGTAGATTTGCTCTCTCACTCCTGAGCCATGTCAGGGGAAATTGTGAAGGGGTCTTTTTCTCCATTTGCCTCCTTGTGAAAATAAAAGGTATAGGGGAATTTCTTTTACACTAACATGCTGGTGTAGCCCTCAACTTTTCTTTTTTATAAGGAGTAAAAGTAGCAAAAGCCCTCCAAAATTCACAACACAATTTCTCCCGAGTACGGAAATACCCCATATGTGGCCCTAAACTGTTGCCTTAAAATATGACAGGGCTCCGGTGAGAGCTCCATGCTCATTTGAGGCATAAATTAGGGATTTGCATAAGAGTGGACTCGTATACAAGCATTGTGCTTGCCTACTCCACCAAAAATACCCTACAGCAGTGTTTCCCAAACAGGATGCCTCCAGCTGTTGCAACACATGTTTGGGCAGTTAATTGCAGTTTGGCTATGCTGGAGTTGATGTTTTGCAATAGCTGAAGACTCCATTTAGGAAACAGTGCTGTATGAGCCGTTATGAATTTTTATTTGGGTGGGGGGGGGGGGGGGGGTCGTGAGGTAACGGTGTAAGGGTGTGTGTATATGTATTGTTTTACTCCTTATTTTTGTGCTAGTTTAGTGTAGGTGTTTTTTCTGTTCGTACACATAGTCGGGTTTACAACAAGTTACTGGTAAAAATGTGAGCCACGGCAAATTTCCCGCAGCTCAAACTCGGATCGGGAAACTTACTGAAAACCTGCTTGTGTGCTATAGCTGTTGCATAACTACAACTCCTAGCATGCATGGACAGTCAAAGTACATGCTCAGAGTTGTAGTTGTGCCCAGAGCCTGCCTAAGTTGTTCAGGCGCCCTGTGCGAGCTAATCTATGTGCCCCTACATATAATGCCCCCTGACATGTGCCCCCACATATAATGCCCCCCTGTCATGTGCCCCCACATATAATGCCCCCCTGTCCTGTGCCCCTCACATATAATGCCCCCCTGTCATGTGCTCCCACATATAATGCCCCCCTGTCCTGTGCCCCACACATATAATGTCCCCTGTCCTACCCCCTCAGGGGGCAAATTATAAGTGAGGGGCACAGGAAATGGGGCATTATATGTGAGGGGCAGAGGACATGGGGCATTATATATGAGGGGCACATGACAGGGCGGCATTATATGGGCACATGACAGGGGGTGGGCCTGTCATGTGCCCCTCATATATAATACCCCATGTCCTCTGCCCCTCACATATAATGCCCCCCTGTCATGTGCCCCTCACTTATAATTTGCGCTCCCCCCCCCCTTTCTCACACCCATCACCTTTCTCACATGCTGCGGCTGCTCCGTTCTTGCAGTGTGAGTGAGAGCCACGGGGACTTGATCTCCGGGCGCCGGCATGATGATGTGATGTCATCGTACCGGCCTGCCGTGGATGGCGTCCCTGTGGCGCTCACTCACACTGAAAGAACGGAGTAGCCGCAGCGCGGCTCCGGCCGGCCTGTTACAGTGCGAGCTGTGTGTTGCTATGGCGCTCTGTGTGGCCGCACAGCTCGCACACCCCAAAGGCCAGCCCTGGTTGTGCCACCTCACTCCTGCTGGCTGTGGCACTTTTTTCCAGGCCACTCGGTCACCAAACGGTGGCCCTCTAGATGTTGCAAAACTACAACTTTCAGCATGCCCAGAAAGCCAACCCCATGTTTCCTGCTGTGAGTTTGAAAGGGGGCAGGCTCTCTGTGCCTCAATTTTTGGCAGCAAATTTCTGATGAAAATCTACCTCAAACCCTATTTTATAATGCAGATCTGTCACAAATATGCAGCAAAAACTGCATGCATTACTTGCAGATTCACCTTGGATCTTACCCTATACAAAGAAACTGGTGAAATCAGTCACAAATCCCCCCCAGTTGAAAATATATCCCTGTGTGGCAGAAATGTGACAGACCCTTCTTCTTATTTTTCTTCCTCCCCATCTTCTAAGATAACTTCATTTTTCCACCAACAGGGTCATATAATGGGGATTTTTTTTTCTTTATTTATAGCACAACATTCTTTAATATTTTGTCTTGTAAAATGTTAGATATCACAATGGAAGCCTAACAGATTCCATTAAAAATAACACTATAAAATCATACAATGGCCTTACCGGATTTCTTTGTTAATCTCCCCTTATGACATCACACATGTGACATCACCAAGTGTTTCGAGCTACCTTTAGCAGCCACAAGTACAGTTCAGGCCTTAGCCATCAGATGGAGCACACACAAAGAGCAGGAGATGAGGAAGAGGACAAGATGACAAAGGAGAGGTACAGAAATCCTAAATATTGATCAGAGTACATCTAGAGTTCTAGACTTGCAAATGATGACTAGATCTATTAAATATAATGTGTCAAAATAATAGTGTTAATTGTATTCTATCTAATTATTTAACTATACATTTTGCTGATGTTCACAAATGACCAAGTATATACTGTTTATACTCAATTCTATTACACAAAGAGTTGGGGGGGTTTAAGTCTGTGGGGAAGAATCATCAAAACCTGTGTAGAGGAAGAGTGGAGCAGTTGCACATCGCAACCAATCAGATCACTTCTTTCAGTTTTCAGAGGCCTTTTTAAAAATGGAAGAAGCAATCTTATTGGTTGCTATGGACAACTGGTCAACATTTCCTCTGCACTGGTTTTGATAAATCTTCTCCTTGATGTATAGTTTTCCATACATGCAAAGGGGAAAGCACCTATATGCCTAAAACACATCTATATGTTCAGTGAATGTGACCTACTAATGGGGGTGACAGGAAAGTAATATAAGAAATCTCTGACCTTTAACATGACCTCCTGTTATAACCTAAAACAAGAATTTAGGCTGAAATAATGTATATTTCACTATCATAATGCTGGATTTCATGTATGACTATTAATACTGAATCATAAAAAGAAATGCATACATTGAATTTTCTTTTCATGTAGAGTTCTTCTCCCTCATAGATCTTATCACCTAGTTTCCTCTCCTGTTGCCAGGCAAAAGAGCACACACTTTCCCACAATCTCCCTTGCTTAAAAGCACAGTGGAGACAAACTGCCATTACCTTCAGGAGACTGCAGTTGAACTGAGCATGTGTTAAGGTGCGTTCACACCACGTTTTAGCTATATGGTGACCGGATTCGACTGGGGGCAGTGAAAACCGGGCGCTCCCTTATCCTAGCCGGCCCTGGCCCCCTTCTCATTCATTTAAATGACCTGACCGGAGTCAAAGAGTGACTCTGGAGTGATTTTCTCCTAGCAACCAATCATAGTTCAGCTTTCACTTTACCACAGCTCAATAGCTGAGCTTTGACTGGTTGCTGTGGAAAAATCTATCAACTTTTTCTCTCACACAGTTTGATAAATCTGGGTCAATGTTTGGTTACACTATTGTCAGGGGTTTTATTGTGGGTTTTAGTTTCTTTTCTTTTTTTCTTGTATGTTTTTTAAGGTTTCTCTGTTTAATAATTTTTTTTAACTTGTTTTTTTTTTTTGTTCTTTTTTTTACTAATACCATGAGAGGGCTTTCACCACTTATCTTCTGATCGCCCATATAATATATTGCACTAATATTACAGTGCAGTGTCTTATGGCTGTCAGCATGATGTTGACAACCAGTGTTTAATTATGGCTAATGTCAGGGGAGAATTGCGCTATTTTTTTAATTTTTTGGGGGTTAGATTTAGATTTTTTTTCTTTTTTATATAAACATATTTATTTTTGTAGGGGTTGTGTTGGGGGTGAATTATTTTATAAATTGTTAATTTTTAACTTTCTTTAGATAGGATCTGTGCAGATTACATTGCCATCTATGGGGGCGGTAATGTACGCTGGGAACCTCCGGCACTAGTTGTTCCAGCTGAAAATTCCTCAGTGTGTACCTAGCCTTTAAGTTTTTTTTTATAAAGGGGACTTTTAACAGCGATCTTTAGATTGCTCACATAGTAGGTTGCACTAGTATTAAAGTGCAGTTTATTATCCCCTTCAGCATTATTTTAACAGGCTATGTGTTATTTTGGCTAAAGTCTTTTTTTTATACATATATATAATTTATTATTATTATTATTATTTTTATATTTATATATTTGGAGCAATAAAAAAACTAATTATTGATTTTTCTTTATAGTACAGTTATGTCCTAAATCTGCAATGTCTGTCTAAAGTAAACTTGTAAACTATTCGGTAAATTGAGTCTATTCTATTAAATATTGATAAAGGGATTCCTACAAAAAAAAAACAGAGATTAGGGATCATAAACGTTCCTAACCTCTGTACCTGAGACATGGTTGTGTTATATATGAAGCTGTCTATAGACGATATACTTATTAACAACACATATATATACATGTATAAGGAAGAGATTATGACATCTCTGCAGGTCTAGATATTACATCTAGCTTGATTGTTATCAATAATTAATATAGATATCAATTACCTGTATCATGCATCCTCTCTTGCAGCTGACGGAAGTATAGGTCCCGTTCCCCTTCTCATCTGGCATCAGTCACCTGTGAAAAGACACAGGTATGATAACATGTTCCCGATACATGCTACAGACGCTAATAGATATAACACTCTAGGGCCAGAACTACTTATCTCAGGGATTAAGAAACCACATAAGGAAAAGGAAAAAACAAACAGATGGAACAAATTGGGATCTAGATGATGGGGATTTTTATTTCTATAGTAGTGCAGTGCATTATGACTCCCAGAAGGATGTTGACAGAGACCATTGACAGGTTTTTGTGGGTTTAGTTTTTGCAATGTTTGAGACATGTGTTAATTTTTATTTATTTATTCATAAATTTTATGGTCCATATATGTTTTTTTATTTTTTGGAGAAGGGGGCAGGAGCAAAATATTTTATAAATTATCCATGTTTTTAGTTTTTCAAAGCATCTTTGCCTTTCTATTGATTTTTTCGGGGGGGGGGGGGGGGGTCTAAACACCATTTTATTACACTTTTACTTCATGGGTTTTTTCTGTTACCCATATTCCCAAAAGAGGGCAACCTTTTACCAGTGATCTGATTGTTCGTATAAAACACTGCACTACCGTTGTAGTGTAGTGTATTATTCTTTTCAGCATTATTCTGAAAGGCAGTTTATGGTTATGGCTATCATGAAGGGCTTTTATAGGATTATAAAGTTGTTTTGAGCATTTTTTATATATTTTATCTTTTTTCTTTATTTTATATTTCATACCAAATATGTTTTTAAAGGGATATTTTTGTAGAGGTGGGTTTTAATACATTTTTTAAATATTATTATTATTTTTATTTTATTACCTTGATTTTTTCTTTTTAGTTTTTAAAGGAAATCTGTCACCAGTGTCAACTGCTCTAACCTGTCGGTACCGACAGATATTGCAGGTGACACTGAAGGCAATGGTACTTACCTTGTTCCGTTCCGTGGCGGGAATCTCCGTTAATCTTCTCCTTTATGCTTTAGCTCCGGCCGGCATGGGCACGGGCGGAGCTTAGTGACATCACCGCTGCTGTTCTCTAGCAGCGGGACCCCGCAGGGAGCAGCACCGGTGACATCACTAAGCTCCGCCCATACCCCAAGCCGCTGCTGCTCTCTGCTGTCTCTTTCAGCAGCGGTGACGTTACTAAGCTCCGCCGGTACCCCAAGCCGGGCCCAGAGTTGAAGCTTAACGGAGAAGATTACCAGAGATCCCTGCCACGGAAGAGGACAAGGTAAGTACCATTGTCATCAGTGTCACCTTCACTATCTGTCGGTACCAAGAGGTTAGTGCAGGTGACACTGGAGTGATTTTCTCCTAGCAACCAATCATAGTTCAGCTTTCACTTTACCACAGCTCAATAGCTGAGCTTTGACTGGTTGCTGTGGAAAAATCTCTCAACTTTTTCTCTCACACAGTTTGATAAATCTGGGTCAATGTTTGGTTACACTATTGTCAGGGGTTTTATTGTGGGTTTTAGTTTCTTTTTCTTTTTTTCTTGTATGTTTTTTAAGGTTTCTCTCTTTAATAATTATTTTTAACTTGATTTTTTTTTGTTCTTTTTTTACTAATACCATGAGAGGGCTTTCACCAGTTATCTTCTGATCGCTCATATAATATATTGCACTAATATTACAGTGCAGTGTCTTATGGCTGTCAGCATGATGTTGACAACCAGTGTTTAATTATGGCTAATGTCAGGGGAGAATTGCGTTATTTTTTTATTTTTTGGGGGTTAGATTTAGATTTTTTTCTTTTTTATATAAACATATTTATTTTTTTTAGGGGTTGTGTTGGGGGTGAATTATTTTATAAATTGTTAATTTTTAACTTTCTTTAGATAGGATCTGTGCAGATTACATTGCCATCTACGGGGGCGGTAATGTACGCTTGAAACCTCCGGCACTAGTTGTTCCAGCTGAAAATTCCTCAGTGTGTACCTAGCCTTTAAGTTTTTTTTTTATAAAGGGGACTTTTAACAGCGATCTTTAGATTGCTCACATAGTAGGTTGCACTAGTATTAAAGTGCAGTTTATTATCCCCTTCAGCATTATTTTAACAGGCTATGTGTTATTTTGGCTATAGTCTTTTTTTTAATAAATATATATAATTTATTATTATTATTATTTTTATATTTATATATTTGGAGCAATAAAAAAACTAATTATTGATTTTTCTTTACAGTACAGTTATCTCCTAAATCTGCAATGTCTGTCTAAAGTAAACTTGTAAACTATTCGGTAAATTGAGTCTATTCTATTAAATATTGATAAAGGGATTCCTACAAATAAAAAACAGAGATTAGGGATCATAAATGTTCCTAACCTCTGTACCTGAGACATGGTTGTGTTATATATGAAGCTGTCTATAGACGATATACTTATTAACAACACATATATCTACATGTATAAGGAAGAGATTATGACATCTCTGCAGGTCTAGATATTACATCTAGCCTGATTGTTATCAGTAATTAATATAAATATCAATTACCTGTATCGTGCATCCTCTCTTGCAGCTGACGGAAGTATAGGTCCCGTTCCCCTTCTCACCTGGCATCAGTCACCTGTAAAAAGACACAGGTATGATAACATGTTCCCGATACATGCTACAGACGCTAATATATATAACACTCTAGGGCCAGAACTACTTATCTCAGGGATTATGAAACCACATAAGGAAAAGGAAAAAGCAAACAGATGGAACAAATTGGGATCTAGATGATGGGGATTTTTATTTCTATAGTAGTGCAGTGCATTATGACTCCCAGGAGGATGTTGACAGAGACCATTGACAGGTTTTTGTGGGTTTATTTTTTGCAATGTTTGGGGTATGTGTTAATTTTTATTTATTTATTCATACATTTTATGGTTCATATATGTTTTTTTATTTTTTGGAGAAGGGGGCAGGAGCAAAATATTTTATAAATTATCCACGTTTTTAGGTTTTCAAAGCATTTCTGCCTTTCTATTGTTTTTTTCTGGGGGGGGGTTCTAAACACCATTTTATTACACTTTTACTTCATGGGTTTTTTCTTTCACCCATATTCCCAAAAGAGGGCAACCTTTTACCAGTGACCTGATTGTTCGTATAAAATACTGCACTACTGTTTTAGTGTAGTGTATTATTCTTTTCAGCATTATTCTGAAAGGCAGTTTATGGTTATGGCTATCATGAAGGGCTTTTATAGGATTATAAAGTTTTTTTGAGCATTTTTATATATTTTATCTTTTTCTTTACTTTATATTTCATACCAAATATGTTTTTAAAGGGATATTTTTGTAGAGGTGGGTTTTAATACATTTTTTTTAATATTATTATTTTTTTTATTTTATTACCTTGATTTTTTCTTTTTAGTTTTTAAAGGAAATCTGTCACCAGTGTCAACTGCTCTAACCTGTCATTACCGACAGATATTGCAGGTGACACTGATGGCAATAGTACTTACCTTGTCCCGTTCCGTGGCGGGGATCTCCGTTAATCTTCTCCTTTATGCTTTAGCTCCGGCCGGCATGGGCATGGGCGGAGCTTAGTGGCGTCACCGCTGCTGTTCTCTAGCAGCGGGACCCCGCAGGGAGCAGCACCGGTGACATCACTAAGCTCCGCCCATACCCCAAGCCGCTGCTGCTCTCCGCTGTCTCTTTCAGCAGCGGTGACATTACTAAGCTCCGCCGGTACCCCAAGCCGGGCCCAGAGTTGAAGCTTAACGGAGAAGATTACCAGAGATCCCTGCCACGGAAGAGGACAAGGTAAGTACCATTGTCATCAGTGTCACCTTCACTATCTGTCGGTACCAAGAGGTTAGTGCAGGTGACACTGGAGTGATTTTCTCCTAGCAACCGATCATAGTTCAGCTTTCACTTTACCACATCTCAATAGCTGAGCTTTGACTGGTTGCTGTGGAAAAATCTCTCAACTTTTTCTCTCACACAGTTTGATAAATCTGGGTCAATGTTTGGTTACACTATTGTCAGGGGTTTTATTGTGGGTTTTAGTTTCTTTTTCTTTTTTTCTTGTATGTTTTTTAAGTTTTCTCTGTTTAATAATTTCTTTTAACTTGTTTTTATTTTTGTTCTTTTTTTACCAATACCATGAGAGGGCTTTCACCAGTTATCTTCTGATCGCCCATATAATATATTGCACTAATATTACAGTGCAGTGTCTTATGGCTGTCAGCATGATGTTGACAACCAGTGTTTAATTATGGCTAATATCAGGGGAGAATTCCGTTATTTTTTTATTTTTTGGGGGTTAGATTTAGATTTTTTTTCTTTTTTATATAAACATATTTATTTTTGTAGGGGTTGTGTTGGGGGTGAATTATTTAATAAATTGTTAATTTTTAACTTTCTTTAGATAGGATCTGTGCAGATTACATTGCCATCTATGGGGGCAGTAATGTACGCTGGGAACCTCCGGCACTAGTTGTTCCAGCTGAAAATTCCTCAGTGTGTACCTAGCCTTTAAGTTTTTTTTTTATAAAGGGGACTTTTAACAGCGATCTTTAGATTGCTCACATAGTAGGTTGCACTAGTATTAAAGTGCAGTTTATTATCCCCTTCAGCATTATTTTAACAGGCTATGTGTTATTTTGGCTATAGTCTTTTTTTATAAATATATATAATTTATTATTATTATTATTTTTATATTTATATATTTGGAGCAATAAAAAACTAATTATTGATTTTTCTTTACAGTACAGTTATCTCCTAAATCTGCAATGTCTGTCTAAAGTAAACTTGTAAACTATTCGGTAAATTGAGTCTATTCTATTAAATATTGATAAAGGGATTCCTACAAATAAAAAACAGAGATTAGGGATCATAAATGTTCCTAACCTCTGTACCTGAGACATGGTTGTGTTATATATGAAGCTGTCTATAGACGATATACTTATTAACAACACATATATCTACATGTATAAGGAAGAGATTATGACATCTCTGCAGGTCTAGATATTACATCTAGCCTGATTGTTATCAGTAATTAATATAAATATCAATTACCTGTATCGTGCATCCTCTCTTGCAGCTGACGGAAGTATAGGTCCCGTTCCCCTTCTCACCTGGCATCAGTCACCTGTAAAAAGACACAGGTATGATAACATGTTCCCGATACATGCTACAGACGCTAATATATATAACACTCTAGGGCCAGAACTACTTATCTCAGGGATTATGAAACCACATAAGGAAAAGGAAAAAGCAAACAGATGGAACAAATTGGGATCTAGACGATGGGGATTTTTATTTCTATAGTAGTGCAGTGCATTATGACTCCCAGGAGGATGTTGACAGAGACCATTGACAGGTTTTTGTGGGTTTATTTTTTGCAATGTTTGGGGTATGTGTTAATTTTTATTTATTTATTCATACATTTTATGGTTCATATATGTTTTTTTATTTTTTGGAGAAGGGGGCAGGAGCAAAATATTTTATAAATTATCCACGTTTTTAGTTTTTCAAAGCATTTCTGCCTTTCTATAGTTTTTTTCTGGGGGGGGGGGGGGTCTAAACACCATTTTATTACACTTTTACTTCATGGGTTTTTTCTTTCACCCATATTCCCAAAAGAGGGCAACCTTTTACCAGTGATCTGATTGTTCGTATAAAACACTGCACTACTGTTTTAGTGTAGTGTATTATTCTTTTCAGCATTATTCTGAAAGGCAGTTTATGGTTATGGCTATCATGAAGGGCTTTTATAGGATTATAAAAAAAATTTGAGCATTTTTATATATTTTATCTTTTTTCTTTATTTTATATTTCATACCAAATATGTTTTTAAAGGGATATTTTTGTAGAGGTGGGTTTTAATACATTTTTTTTTATATTATTATTTTTTTTATTTTATTACCTTGATTTTTTCTTTTTAATTTTTAAAGGAAATCTGTCACCAGTGTCAACAGCTCTAACCTGTCATTACCGACAGATATTGCAGGTGACACTGATGGCAATGGTACTTACCTTGTCCCGTTCTGTGGCGGGGATCTCCGTTAATCTTCTCCTTTATGCTTTAGCTCCGGCCGGCATGGGCACGGGCGGAGCTTAGTGACGTCACCGCTGCTGTTCTCTAGCAGCGGGACCCCGCAGGGAGCAGCACCGGTGAAATCACTAAGCTCCGCCCATACCCCAAGCCGCTGGTGCTCTCTGCTGTCTCTTTCAGCAGCGGTGACGTTACTAAGCTCCGCCGGTGCCCCAAGCCGGGCCCAGAGTTGAAGCTTAACGGAGAAGATTACCAGAGATCCCTGCCACGGAAGAGGACAAGGTAAGTACCATTGTCATCAGTGTCACCTTCACTATCTGTCGGTACCAAGAGGTTAGTGCAGGTGACACTGGAGTGATTTTCTCCTAGCAACCAATCATAGTTCAGCTTTCACTTTACCACAGCTCAATAGCTGAGCTTTGACTGGTTGCTGTGGAAAAATCTCTCAACTTTTTCTCTCACACAGTTTGATAAATCTGGGTCAATGTCTGGTTACACTCTTGTCAGGGGTTTTATTGTGGGTTTTAGTTTCTTTTTCTTTTTTTCTTGTATGTTTTTTAAGGTTTCTCTGTTTAATGATTTTTTTTAACTTGTTTTTTTTTTTGTTCTTTTTTAACTAATACCATGAGAGGGCTTTCACCAGTTATCTTCTGATCGCCCATATAATATATTGCACTAATATTACAGTGCAGTGTCTTATGGCTGTCAGCATGATGTTGACAACCAGTGTTTAATTATGGCTAATGTCAGGGGAGGATTGTGTTATTTTTTTAATTTTTGGGGGGTTAGATTTAGATTTTTTTTCTTTTTTATATAAACATATTTATTTTTGTAGGGGTTGTGTTGGGGGGGGGATTATTTTATAAATTGTTAATTTTTAACTTTCTTTAGATAGGATCTGTGCAGATTACATTGCCATCTATGGGGGCGGTAATGTACGCTTGGAACCTCCGGCACTAGTTGTTCCAGCTGAAAATTCCTCAGTGTTTACCTAGCCTTTAAGTTTTTTTTATAAAGGGGACTTTTAACAGCGATCTTTAGATTGCTCACATAGTAGGTTGCACTAGTATTAAAGTGCAGTTTATTATCCCCTTCAGCATTATTTTAACAGGCTATGTGTTATTTTGGCTATAGTCTTTTTATAAATATATATAATTTATTATTATTATTATTATTATTATTTTTATAATTATATATTTGGAGCAATTTAAAAAACAAATTATTGATTTTTCTTTACAGTACGGTTATCTCCTAAATCTGCAATGTCTTTCTAAAGTTAACTTGTAAACTATTCGGTAAATTGAGTCTATTCTATTAAATATTGATAAAGGGATTCCTACAAATAAAAAACAGAGATTAGGGATCATAAATGTTCCTAACCTCTGTACCTGAGACATGGTTGTATTATACATGAAGCTGTCTATAGACGATATACTTATTAACAACACATATATCTACATGTATAAAGAAGAGATTATGACATCTCTGCAGGTCTAGATATTACATCCAGCCTGATTGTTATCAGTAATTAATATAAATATCAATTACCTGTATCGTGCATCCTCTCTTGCAGCTGATGGAAGTATAGGTCCCGTTCCCCTTCTCACCTGGCATCAGTCACCTGTAAAAAGACACAGGTATGATAACATGTTCCCGATACATGCTACAGACGCTAATATATATAACACTCTAGGGCCAGAACTACTTATCTCAGGGATTATGAAACCAAATAAGGAAAAGGAAAAAGCAAACAGATGGAACAAATTGGGATCTAGATGATGGGGATTTTTATTTCTATAGTAGTGCAGTGCATTATAACTCCCAGGAGGATGTTGACAGAGACCATTGACAGGTTTTTGTGGGTTTATTTTTTGCAATGTTTGAGGTATGTGTTAATTTTTATTTATTTATTCATAAATTTTATGGTTCATATATGTTTTTTTATTTTTTGGAGAAGGGGGCAGGAGCAAAATATTTTATAAATTATCCACGTTTTTAGTTTTTCAAAGCATTTCTGCCTTTCTATTGTTTTTTTTCGGGGGGGGGGGGGGGGGTCTAAACACCATTTTATTACACTTTTACTTCATGGGTTTTTTCTTTCACCCATATTCCCAAAAGAGGGCAACCTTTTACCAGTGATCTGATTGTTCGTATAAAACACTGCACTACTATTGTAGTGTAGTGTATTATTCTTTTCAGCATTATTCTGAAAGGCAGTTTATTGTTATGGCTATCATGAAGGGCTTTTATAGGATTATAAAGTTTTTTTGAGCATTTTTATATATTTTATCTTTTTTCTTTATTTTATATTTCATACCAAATATGTTTTTAAAGGGATATTTTTGTAGAGGTGGGTTTTAATACATTTTTTTTAATATTGTTATTTTTTTTATTTTATTAGCTTGATTTTTTCTTTTTAATTTTTAAAGGAAATCTGTCACCAGTGTCAACAGCTCTAACCTGTCATTACCGACAGATATTGCAGGTGACACTGATGGCAATGGTACTTACCTTGTCCCGTTCCGTGGCGGTGATCTCCGTTAATCTTCTCCTTTATGCTTTAGTTCCGGCCGGCATGGGCACGGGCGGAGGTTAGTGACGTCACCGCTGCTGTTCTCTAGCAGCGGGACCCCGCAGGGAGCAGCACCGGTGAAATCACTAAGCTCCGCCCATACCCCAAGCCGCTGGTGCTCTCTGCTGTCTCTTTCAGCAGCGGTGACGTTACTAAGCTCCGCCGGTGCCCCAAGCCGGGCCCAGAGTTAAAGCTTAACGGAGAAGATTACCAGAGATCCCTGCCACGGAAGAGGACAAGGTAAGTACCATTGTCATCAGTGTCACCTTCACTATCTGTCGGTACCAAGAGGTTAGTGCAGGTGACACTGGAGTGATTTTCTCCTAGCAACCAATCATAGTTCAGCTTTCACTTTACCACAGCTCAATAGCTGAGCTTTGACTGGTTGCTGTGGAAAAACCTCTCAACTTTTTCTCTCACACAGTTTGATAAATCTGGGTCAATGTTTGGTTACACTCTTGTCAGGGGTTTTATTGTGGGTTTTAGTTTCTTTTTCTTTTTTTCTTGTATGTTTTTTAAGGTTTCTCTGTTTAATGATTTTTTTTAACTTGTTTTTTTTTTTGTTGTTCTTTTTTAACTAATACCATGAGAGGGCTTTCACCAGTTATCTTCTGATCGCCCATATAATATATTGCACTAATATTACAGTGCAGTGTCTTATGGCTGTCAGCATGATGTTGACAACCAGTGTTTAATTATGGCTAATGTCAGGGGAGAATTGCGTTATTTTTTTATTTTTTGGGGGTTAGATTTAGATTTTTTTTTCTTTTTTATATAAACATATTTATTTTTGTAGGGGTTGTGTTGGGGGTGAATTATTTTATAAATTGTTAATTTTTAACTTTCTTTAGATAGGATCTGTGCAGATTATATTGCCATCTACGGGGGCGGTAATGTACGCTTGAAACCTCCAGCACTAGTTGTTCCAGCTGAAAATTCCTCAGTGTGTACCTAGCCTTTAAGTTTTTTTTTTATAAAGGGGACTTTTAACAGCGATCTTTAGATTGCTCACATAGTAGGTTGCACTAGTATTAAAGTGCAGTTTATTATCCCCTTCAGCATTATTTTAACAGGCTATGTGTTATTTTGGCTATAGTCTTTTTTTTAATAAATATATATAATTTATTATTATTATTATTTTTATATTTATATATTTGGAGCAATAAAAAAACTAATTATTGATTTTTCTTTACAGTACAGTTATCTCCTAAATCTGCAATGTCTGTCTAAAGTAAACTTGTAAACTATTCGGTAAATTGAGTCTATTCTATTAAATATTGATAAAGGGATTCCTACAAATAAAAAACAGAGATTAGGGATCATAAATGTTCCTAACCTCTGTACCTGAGACATGGTTGTGTTATATATGAAGCTGTCTATAGACGATATACTTATTAACAACACATATATCTACATGTATAAGGAAGAGATTATGACATCTCTGCAGGTCTAGATATTACATCTAGCCTGATTGTTATCAGTAATTAATATAAATATCAATTACCTGTATCGTGCATCCTCTCTTGCAGCTGACGGAAGTATAGGTCCCGTTCCCCTTCTCACCTGGCATCAGTCACCTGTAAAAAGACACAGGTATGATAACATGTTCCCGATACATGCTACAGACGCTAATATATATAACACTCTAGGGCCAGAACTACTTATCTCAGGGATTATGAAACCACATAAGGAAAAGGAAAAAGCAAACAGATGGAACAAATTGGGATCTAGATGATGGGGATTTTTATTTCTATAGTAGTGCAGTGCATTATGACTCCCAGGAGGATGTTGACAGAGACCATTGACAGGTTTTTGTGGGTTTATTTTTTGCAATGTTTGGGGTATGTGTTAATTTTTATTTATTTATTCATACATTTTATGGTTCATATATGTTTTTTTATTTTTTGGAGAAGGGGCAGGAGCAAAATATTTTATAAATTATCCACGTTTTTAGTTTTTCAAAGCATTTCTGCCTTTCTATTGTTTTTTTCTGGGGGGGGGTTCTAAACACCATTTTATTACACTTTTACTTCATGGGTTTTTTCTTTCACCCATATTCCCAAAAGAGGGCAACCTTTTACCAGTGACCTGATTGTTCGTATAAAATACTGCACTACTGTTTTAGTGTAGTGTATTATTCTTTTCAGCATTATTCTGAAAGGCAGTTTATGGTTATGGCTATCATGAAGGGCTTTTATAGGATTATAAAGTTTTTTTGAGCATTTTTATATATTTTATCTTTTTCTTTATTTTATATTTCATACCAAATATGTTTTTAAAGGGATATTTTTGTAGAGGTGGGTTTTAATACATTTTTTTTAATATTATTATTTTTTTTATTTTATTACCTTGATTTTTTCTTTTTAGTTTTTAAAGGAAATCTGTCACCAGTGTCAACTGCTCTAACCTGTCATTACCGACAGATATTGCAGGTGACACTGATGGCAATAGTACTTACCTTGTCCCGTTCCGTGGCGGGGATCTCCGTTAATCTTCTCCTTTATGCTTTAGCTCCGGCCGGCATGGGCATGGGCGGAGCTTAGTGGCGTCACCGCTGCTGTTCTCTAGCAGCGGGACCCCGCAGGGAGCAGCACCGGTGACATCACTAAGCTCCGCCCATACCCCAAGCCGCTGCTGCTCTCCGCTGTCTCTTTCAGCAGCGGTGACATTACTAAGCTCCGCCGGTACCCCAAGCCGGGCCCAGAGTTGAAGCTTAACGGAGAAGATTACCAGAGATCCCTGCCACGGAAGAGGACAAGGTAAGTACCATTGTCATCAGTGTCACCTTCACTATCTGTCGGTACCAAGAGGTTAGTGCAGGTGACACTGGAGTGATTTTCTCCTAGCAACCGATCATAGTTCAGCTTTCACTTTACCACATCTCAATAGCTGAGCTTTGACTGGTTGCTGTGGAAAAATCTCTCAACTTTTTCTCTCACACAGTTTGATAAATCTGGGTCAATGTTTGGTTACACTATTGTCAGGGGTTTTATTGTGGGTTTTAGTTTCTTTTTCTTTTTTTCTTGTATGTTTTTTAAGTTTTCTCTGTTTAATAATTTCTTTTAACTTGTTTTTATTTTTGTTCTTTTTTTACCAATACCATGAGAGGGCTTTCACCAGTTATCTTCTGATCGCCCATATAATATATTGCACTAATATTACAGTGCAGTGTCTTATGGCTGTCAGCATGATGTTGACAACCAGTGTTTAATTATGGCTAATATCAGGGGAGAATTCCGTTATTTTTTTATTTTTTGGGGGTTAGATTTAGATTTTTTTTCTTTTTTATATAAACATATTTATTTTTGTAGGGGTTGTGTTGGGGGTGAATTATTTAATAAATTGTTAATTTTTAACTTTCTTTAGATAGGATCTGTGCAGATTACATTGCCATCTATGGGGGCAGTAATGTACGCTGGGAACCTCCGGCACTAGTTGTTCCAGCTGAAAATTCCTCAGTGTGTACCTAGCCTTTAAGTTTTTTTTTTATAAAGGGGACTTTTAACAGCGATCTTTAGATTGCTCACATAGTAGGTTGCACTAGTATTAAAGTGCAGTTTATTATCCCCTTCAGCATTATTTTAACAGGCTATGTGTTATTTTGGCTATAGTCTTTTTTTATAAATATATATAATTTATTATTATTATTATTTTTATATTTATATATTTGGAGCAATAAAAAACTAATTATTGATTTTTCTTTACAGTACAGTTATCTCCTAAATCTGCAATGTCTGTCTAAAGTAAACTTGTAAACTATTCGGTAAATTGAGTCTATTCTATTAAATATTGATAAAGGGATTCCTACAAATAAAAAACAGAGATTAGGGATCATAAATGTTCCTAACCTCTGTACCTGAGACATGGTTGTGTTATATATGAAGCTGTCTATAGACGATATACTTATTAACAACACATATATCTACATGTATAAGGAAGAGATTATGACATCTCTGCAGGTCTAGATATTACATCTAGCCTGATTGTTATCAGTAATTAATATAAATATCAATTACCTGTATCGTGCATCCTCTCTTGCAGCTGACGGAAGTATAGGTCCCGTTCCCCTTCTCACCTGGCATCAGTCACCTGTAAAAAGACACAGGTATGATAACATGTTCCCGATACATGCTACAGACGCTAATATATATAACACTCTAGGGCCAGAACTACTTATCTCAGGGATTATGAAACCACATAAGGAAAAGGAAAAAGCAAACAGATGGAACAAATTGGGATCTAGACGATGGGGATTTTTATTTCTATAGTAGTGCAGTGCATTATGACTCCCAGGAGGATGTTGACAGAGACCATTGACAGGTTTTTGTGGGTTTATTTTTTGCAATGTTTGGGGTATGTGTTAATTTTTATTTATTTATTCATACATTTTATGGTTCATATATGTTTTTTTATTTTTTGGAGAAGGGGGCAGGAGCAAAATATTTTATAAATTATCCACGTTTTTAGTTTTTCAAAGCATTTCTGCCTTTCTATAGTTTTTTTCTGGGGGGGGGGGGGGTCTAAACACCATTTTATTACACTTTTACTTCATGGGTTTTTTCTTTCACCCATATTCCCAAAAGAGGGCAACCTTTTACCAGTGATCTGATTGTTCGTATAAAACACTGCACTACTGTTTTAGTGTAGTGTATTATTCTTTTCAGCATTATTCTGAAAGGCAGTTTATGGTTATGGCTATCATGAAGGGCTTTTATAGGATTATAAAAAAAATTTGAGCATTTTTATATATTTTATCTTTTTTCTTTATTTTATATTTCATACCAAATATGTTTTTAAAGGGATATTTTTGTAGAGGTGGGTTTTAATACATTTTTTTTTATATTATTATTTTTTTTATTTTATTACCTTGATTTTTTCTTTTTAATTTTTAAAGGAAATCTGTCACCAGTGTCAACAGCTCTAACCTGTCATTACCGACAGATATTGCAGGTGACACTGATGGCAATGGTACTTACCTTGTCCCGTTCTGTGGCGGGGATCTCCGTTAATCTTCTCCTTTATGCTTTAGCTCCGGCCGGCATGGGCACGGGCGGAGCTTAGTGACGTCACCGCTGCTGTTCTCTAGCAGCGGGACCCCGCAGGGAGCAGCACCGGTGAAATCACTAAGCTCCGCCCATACCCCAAGCCGCTGGTGCTCTCTGCTGTCTCTTTCAGCAGCGGTGACGTTACTAAGCTCCGCCGGTGCCCCAAGCCGGGCCCAGAGTTGAAGCTTAACGGAGAAGATTACCAGAGATCCCTGCCACGGAAGAGGACAAGGTAAGTACCATTGTCATCAGTGTCACCTTCACTATCTGTCGGTACCAAGAGGTTAGTGCAGGTGACACTGGAGTGATTTTCTCCTAGCAACCAATCATAGTTCAGCTTTCACTTTACCACAGCTCAATAGCTGAGCTTTGACTGGTTGCTGTGGAAAAATCTCTCAACTTTTTCTCTCACACAGTTTGATAAATCTGGGTCAATGTCTGGTTACACTCTTGTCAGGGGTTTTATTGTGGGTTTTAGTTTCTTTTTCTTTTTTTCTTGTATGTTTTTTAAGGTTTCTCTGTTTAATGATTTTTTTTAACTTGTTTTTTTTTTTGTTCTTTTTTAACTAATACCATGAGAGGGCTTTCACCAGTTATCTTCTGATCGCCCATATAATATATTGCACTAATATTACAGTGCAGTGTCTTATGGCTGTCAGCATGATGTTGACAACCAGTGTTTAATTATGGCTAATGTCAGGGGAGGATTGTGTTATTTTTTTAATTTTTGGGGGGTTAGATTTAGATTTTTTTTCTTTTTTATATAAACATATTTATTTTTGTAGGGGTTGTGTTGGGGGGGGGATTATTTTATAAATTGTTAATTTTTAACTTTCTTTAGATAGGATCTGTGCAGATTACATTGCCATCTATGGGGGCGGTAATGTACGCTTGGAACCTCCGGCACTAGTTGTTCCAGCTGAAAATTCCTCAGTGTTTACCTAGCCTTTAAGTTTTTTTTATAAAGGGGACTTTTAACAGCGATCTTTAGATTGCTCACATAGTAGGTTGCACTAGTATTAAAGTGCAGTTTATTATCCCCTTCAGCATTATTTTAACAGGCTATGTGTTATTTTGGCTATAGTCTTTTTATAAATATATATAATTTATTATTATTATTATTATTATTATTTTTATAATTATATATTTGGAGCAATTTAAAAAACAAATTATTGATTTTTCTTTACAGTACGGTTATCTCCTAAATCTGCAATGTCTTTCTAAAGTTAACTTGTAAACTATTCGGTAAATTGAGTCTATTCTATTAAATATTGATAAAGGGATTCCTACAAATAAAAAACAGAGATTAGGGATCATAAATGTTCCTAACCTCTGTACCTGAGACATGGTTGTATTATACATGAAGCTGTCTATAGACGATATACTTATTAACAACACATATATCTACATGTATAAAGAAGAGATTATGACATCTCTGCAGGTCTAGATATTACATCCAGCCTGATTGTTATCAGTAATTAATATAAATATCAATTACCTGTATCGTGCATCCTCTCTTGCAGCTGATGGAAGTATAGGTCCCGTTCCCCTTCTCACCTGGCATCAGTCACCTGTAAAAAGACACAGGTATGATAACATGTTCCCGATACATGCTACAGACGCTAATATATATAACACTCTAGGGCCAGAACTACTTATCTCAGGGATTATGAAACCAAATAAGGAAAAGGAAAAAGCAAACAGATGGAACAAATTGGGATCTAGATGATGGGGATTTTTATTTCTATAGTAGTGCAGTGCATTATAACTCCCAGGAGGATGTTGACAGAGACCATTGACAGGTTTTTGTGGGTTTATTTTTTGCAATGTTTGAGGTATGTGTTAATTTTTATTTATTTATTCATAAATTTTATGGTTCATATATGTTTTTTTATTTTTTGGAGAAGGGGGCAGGAGCAAAATATTTTATAAATTATCCACGTTTTTAGTTTTTCAAAGCATTTCTGCCTTTCTATTGTTTTTTTTCGGGGGGGGGGGGGGGGTCTAAACACCATTTTATTACACTTTTACTTCATGGGTTTTTTCTTTCACCCATATTCCCAAAAGAGGGCAACCTTTTACCAGTGATCTGATTGTTCGTATAAAACACTGCACTACTATTGTAGTGTAGTGTATTATTCTTTTCAGCATTATTCTGAAAGGCAGTTTATTGTTATGGCTATCATGAAGGGCTTTTATAGGATTATAAAGTTTTTTTGAGCATTTTTATATATTTTATCTTTTTTCTTTATTTTATATTTCATACCAAATATGTTTTTAAAGGGATATTTTTGTAGAGGTGGGTTTTAATACATTTTTTTTAATATTGTTATTTTTTTTATTTTATTAGCTTGATTTTTTCTTTTTAATTTTTAAAGGAAATCTGTCACCAGTGTCAACAGCTCTAACCTGTCATTACCCACAGATATTGCAGGTGACACTGATGGCAATGGTACTTACCTTGTCCCGTTCCGTGGCGGTGATCTCCGTTAATCTTCTCCTTTATGCTTTAGTTCCGGCCGGCATGGGCACGGGCGGAGGTTAGTGACGTCACCGCTGCTGTTCTCTAGCAGCGGGACCCCGCAGGGAGCAGCACCGGTGAAATCACTAAGCTCCGCCCATACCCCAAGCCGCTGGTGCTCTCTGCTGTCTCTTTCAGCAGCGGTGACGTTACTAAGCTCCGCCGGTGCCCCAAGCCGGGCCCAGAGTTAAAGCTTAACGGAGAAGATTACCAGAGATCCCTGCCACGGAAGAGGACAAGGTAAGTACCATTGTCATCAGTGTCACCTTCACTATCTGTCGGTACCAAGAGGTTAGTGCAGGTGACACTGGAGTGATTTTCTCCTAGCAACCAATCATAGTTCAGCTTTCACTTTACCACAGCTCAATAGCTGAGCTTTGACTGGTTGCTGTGGAAAAACCTCTCAACTTTTTCTCTCACACAGTTTGATAAATCTGGGTCAATGTTTGGTTACACTCTTGTCAGGGGTTTTATTGTGGGTTTTAGTTTCTTTTTCTTTTTTTCTTGTATGTTTTTTAAGGTTTCTCTGTTTAATGATTTTTTTTAACTTGTTTTTTTTTTTGTTGTTCTTTTTTAACTAATACCATGAGAGGGCTTTCACCAGTTATCTTCTGATCGCCCATATAATATATTGCACTAATATTACAGTGCAGTGTCTTATGGCTGTCAGCATGATGTTGACAACCAGTGTTTAATTATGGCTAATGTCAGGGGAGAATTGCGTTATTTTTTTATTTTTTGGGGGTTAGATTTAGATTTTTTTTTCTTTTTTATATAAACATATTTATTTTTGTAGGGGTTGTGTTGGGGGTGAATTATTTTATAAATTGTTAATTTTTAACTTTCTTTAGATAGGATCTGTGCAGATTATATTGCCATCTACGGGGGCGGTAATGTACGCTTGAAACCTCCAGCACTAGTTGTTCCAGCTGAAAATTCCTCAGTGTGTACCTAGCCTTTAAGTTTTTTTTTATAAAGGGGACTTTTAACAGCGATCTTTAGATTGCTCACATAGTAGGTTGCACTAGTATTAAAGTGCAGTTTATTATCCCCTTCAGCATTATTTTAACAGGCTATGTGTTATTTTGGCTATAGTCTTTTTTTTTTATAAATATATATAATTTATTATTATTATTATTTTTATATTTATATATTTGGAGCAATAAAAAAACTAATTATTGATTTTTCTTTACAGTACAGTTATCTCCTAAATCTGCAATGTCTGTCTAAAGTAAACTTGTAAACTATTCGGTAAATTGAGTCTATTCTATTAAATATTGATAAAGGGATTCCTACAAATAAAAAACAGAGATTAGGGATCATAAATGTTCCTAACCTCTGTACCTGAGACATGGTTGTGTTATATATGAAGCTGTCTATAGACGATATACTTATTAACAACACATATATCTACATGTATAAGGAAGAGATTATGACATCTCTGCAGGTCTAGATATTACATCTAGCCTGATTGTTATCAGTAATTAATATAAATATCAATTACCTGTATCGTGCATCCTCTCTTGCAGCTGACGGAAGTATAGGTCCCGTTCCCCTTCTCACCTGGCATCAGTCACCTGTAAAAAGACACAGGTATGATAACATGTTCCCGATACATGCTACAGACGCTAATATATATAACACTCTAGGGCCAGAACTACTTATCTCAGGGATTATGAAACCACATAAGGAAAAGGAAAAAGCAAACAGATGGAACAAATTGGGATCTAGATGATGGGGATTTTTATTTCTATAGTAGTGCAGTGCATTATGACTCCCAGGAGGATGTTGACAGAGACCATTGACAGGTTTTTGTGGGTTTATTTTTTGCAATGTTTGGGGTATGTGTTAATTTTTATTTATTTATTCATAAATTTTATGGTTCATATATGTTTTTTTATTTTTTGGAGAAGGGGGCAGGAGCAAAATATTTTATAAACGATCCACGTTTTTAGTTTTTCAAAGCATTTCTGCCTTTCTATTGTTTTTTTCTGGGGGGGGGGGTTCTAAACACCATTTTATTACACTTTTACTTCATGGGTTTTTTCTTTCACCCATATTCCCAAAAGAGGGCAACCTTTTACCAGTGACCTGATTGTTCGTATAAAATACTGCACTACTGTTTTAGTGTAGTGTATTATTCTTTTCAGCATTATTCTGAAAGGCAGTTTATGGTTATGGCTATCATGAAGGGCTTTTATAGGATTATAAAGTTTTTTTGAGCATTTTTATATATTTTATCTTTTTCTTTATTTTATATTTCATACCAAATATGTTTTTAAAGGGATATTTTTGTAGAGGTGGGTTTTAATACATTTTTTTTAATATTATTATTTTTTTTATTTTATTACCTTGATTTTTTCTTTTTAGTTTTTAAAGGAAATCTGTCACCAGTGTCAACTGCTCTAACCTGTCATTACCGACAGATATTGCAGGTGACACTGATGGCAATAGTACTTACCTTGTCCCGTTCCGTGGCGGGGATCTCCGTTAATCTTCTCCTTTATGCTTTAGCTCCGGCCGGCATGGGCACGGGCGGAGCTTAGTGGCGTCACCGCTGCTGTTCTCTAGCAGCGGGACCCCGCAGGGAGCAGCACCGGTGACATCACTAAGCTCCGCCCATACCCCAAGCCGCTGCTGCTCTCCGCTGTCTCTTTCAGCAGCGGTGACATTACTAAGCTCCGCCGGTACCCCAAGCCGGGCCCAGAGTTGAAGCTTAACGGAGAAGATTACCAGAGATCCCTGCCACGGAAGAGGACAAGGTAAGTACCATTGTCATCAGTGTCACCTTCACTATCTGTCGGTACCAAGAGGTTAGTGCAGGTGACACTGGAGTGATTTTCTCCTAGCAACCGATCATAGTTCAGCTTTCACTTTACCACATCTCAATAGCTGAGCTTTGACTGGTTGCTGTGGAAAAATCTCTCAACTTTTTCTCTCACACAGTTTGATAAATCTGGGTCAATGTTTGGTTACACTATTGTCAGGGGTTTTATTGTGGGTTTTAGTTTCTTTTTCTTTTTTTCTTGTATGTTTTTTAAGTTTTCTCTGTTTAATAATTTCTTTTAACTTGTTTTTTTTTTTGTTCTTTTTTTACCAATACCATGAGAGGGCTTTCACCAGTTATCTTCTGATCGCCCATATAATATATTGCACTAATATTACAGTGCAGTGTCTTATGGCTGTCAGCATGATGTTGACAACCAGTGTTTAATTATGGCTAATATCAGGGGAGAATTCCGTTATTTTTTTATTTTTTGGGGGTTAGATTTAGATTTTTTTTCTTTTTTATATAAACATATTTATTTTTGTAGGGGTTGTGTTGGGGGTGAATTATTTAATAAATTGTTAATTTTTAACTTTCTTTAGATAGGATCTGTGCAGATTACATTGCCATCTATGGGGGCAGTAATGTACGCTGGGAACCTCCGGCACTAGTTGTTCCAGCTGAAAATTCCTCAGTGTGTACCTAGCCTTTAAGTTTTTTTTTTATAAAGGGGACTTTTAACAGCGATCTTTAGATTGCTCACATAGTAGGTTGCACTAGTATTAAAGTGCAGTTTATTATCCCCTTCAGCATTATTTTAACAGGCTATGTGTTATTTTGGCTATAGTCTTTTTTTATAAATATATATAATTTATTATTATTATTATTATTTTTATATTTATATATTTGGAGCAATAAAAAACTAATTATTGATTTTTCTTTACAGTACAGTTATCTCCTAAATCTGCAATGTCTGTCTAAAGTAAACTTGTAAACTATTCGGTAAATTGAGTCTATTCTATTAAATATTGATAAAGGGATTCCTACAAATAAAAAACAGAGATTAGGGATCATAAATGTTCCTAACCTCTGTACCTGAGACATGGTTGTGTTATATATGAAGCTGTCTATAGACGATATACTTATTAACAACACATATATCTACATGTATAAGGAAGAGATTATGACATCTCTGCAGGTCTAGATATTACATCTAGCCTGATTGTTATCAGTAATTAATATAAATATCAATTACCTATATCGTGCATCCTCTCTTGCAGCTGACGGAAGTATAGGTCCCGTTCCCCTTCTCACCTGGCATCAGTCACCTGTAAAAAGACACAGGTATGATAACATGTTCCCGATACATGCTACAGACGCTAATATATATAACACTCTAGGGCCAGAACTACTTATCTCAGGGATTATGAAACCACATAAGGAAAAGGAAAAAGCAAACAGATGGAACAAATTGGGATCTAGACGATGGGGATTTTTATTTCTATAGTAGTGCAGTGCATTATGACTCCCAGGAGGATGTTGACAGAGACCATTGACAGGTTTTTGTGGGTTTATTTTTTGCAATGTTTGGGGTATGTGTTAATTTTTATTTATTTATTCATACATTTTATGGTTCATATATGTTTTTTTATTTTTTGGAGAAGGGGCCAGGAGCAAAATATTTTATAAATTATCCACGTTTTTAGTTTTTCAAAGCATTTCTGCCTTTCTATAGTTTTTTTCTGGGGGGGGGGGGGGGGTCTAAACACCATTTTATTACACTTTTACTTCATGGGTTTTTTCTTTCACCCATATTCCCAAAAGAGGGCAACCTTTTACCAGTGACCTGATTGTTCGTATAAAATACTGCACTACTGTTTTAGTGTAGTGTATTATTCTTTTCAGCATTATTCTGAAAGGCAGTTTATGGTTATGGCTATCATGAAGGGCTTTTATAGGATTATAAAGTTTTTTTGAGCATTTTTATATATTTTATCTTTTTCTTTATTTTATATTTCATACCAAATATGTTTTTAAAGGGATATTTTTGTAGAGGTGGGTTTTAATACATTTTTTTTAATATTATTATTTTTTTTATTTTATTACCTTGATTTTTTCTTTTTAGTTTTTAAAGGAAATCTGTCACCAGTGTCAACTGCTCTAACCTGTCATTACCGACAGATATTGCAGGTGACACTGATGGCAATAGTACTTACCTTGTCCCGTTCCGTGGCGGGGATCTCCGTTAATCTTCTCCTTTATGCTTTAGCTCCGGCCGGCATGGGCACGGGCGGAGCTTAGTGGCGTCACCGCTGCTGTTCTCTAGCAGCGGGACCCCGCAGGGAGCAGCACCGGTGACATCACTAAGCTCCGCCCATACCCCAAGCCGCTGCTGCTCTCCGCTGTCTCTTTCAGCAGCGGTGACATTACTAAGCTCCGCCGGTACCCCAAGCCGGGCCCAGAGTTGAAGCTTAACGGAGAAGATTACCAGAGATCCCTGCCACGGAAGAGGACAAGGTAAGTACCATTGTCATCAGTGTCACCTTCACTATCTGTCGGTACCAAGAGGTTAGTGCAGGTGACACTGGAGTGATTTTCTCCTAGCAACCGATCATAGTTCAGCTTTCACTTTACCACATCTCAATAGCTGAGCTTTGACTGGTTGCTGTGGAAAAATCTCTCAACTTTTTCTCTCACACAGTTTGATAAATCTGGGTCAATGTTTGGTTACACTATTGTCAGGGGTTTTATTGTGGGTTTTAGTTTCTTTTTCTTTTTTTCTTGTATGTTTTTTAAGTTTTCTCTGTTTAATAATTTCTTTTAACTTGTTTTTTTTTTTGTTCTTTTTTTACCAATACCATGAGAGGGCTTTCACCAGTTATCTTCTGATCGCCCATATAATATATTGCACTAATATTACAGTGCAGTGTCTTATGGCTGTCAGCATGATGTTGACAACCAGTGTTTAATTATGGCTAATATCAGGGGAGAATTCCGTTATTTTTTTATTTTTTGGGGGTTAGATTTAGATTTTTTTTCTTTTTTATATAAACATATTTATTTTTGTAGGGGTTGTGTTGGGGGTGAATTATTTAATAAATTGTTAATTTTTAACTTTCTTTAGATAGGATCTGTGCAGATTACATTGCCATCTATGGGGGCAGTAATGTACGCTGGGAACCTCCGGCACTAGTTGTTCCAGCTGAAAATTCCTCAGTGTGTACCTAGCCTTTAAGTTTTTTTTTTATAAAGGGGACTTTTAACAGCGATCTTTAGATTGCTCACATAGTAGGTTGCACTAGTATTAAAGTGCAGTTTATTATCCCCTTCAGCATTATTTTAACAGGCTATGTGTTATTTTGGCTATAGTCTTTTTTTATAAATATATATAATTTATTATTATTATTATTTTTATATTTATATATTTGGAGCAATAAAAAACTAATTATTGATTTTTCTTTACAGTACAGTTATCTCCTAAATCTGCAATGTCTGTCTAAAGTAAACTTGTAAACTATTCGGTAAATTGAGTCTATTCTATTAAATATTGATAAAGGGATTCCTACAAATAAAAAACAGAGATTAGGGATCATAAATGTTCCTAACCTCTGTACCTGAGACATGGTTGTGTTATATATGAAGCTGTCTATAGACGATATACTTATTAACAACACATATATCTACATGTATAAGGAAGAGATTATGACATCTCTGCAGGTCTAGATATTACATCTAGCCTGATTGTTATCAGTAATTAATATAAATATCAATTACCTGTATCGTGCATCCTCTCTTGCAGCTGACGGAAGTATAGGTCCCGTTCCCCTTCTCACCTGGCATCAGTCACCTGTAAAAAGACACAGGTATGATAACATGTTCCCGATACATGCTACAGACGCTAATATATATAACACTCTAGGGCCAGAACTACTTATCTCAGGGATTATGAAACCACATAAGGAAAAGGAAAAAGCAAACAGATGGAACTAATTGGGATCTAGACGATGGGGATTTTTATTTCTATAGTAGTGCAGTGCATTATGACTCCCAGGAGGATGTTGACAGAGACCATTGACAGGTTTTTGTGGGTTTATTTTTTGCAATGTTTGGGGTATGTGTTAATTTTTATTTATTTATTCATACATTTTATGGTTCATATATGTTTTTTTATTTTTTGGAGAAGGGGGCAGGAGCAAAATATTTTATAAATTATCCACGTTTTTAGTTTTTCAAAGCATTTCTGCCTTTCTATAGTTTTTTTCTGGGGGGGGGGGGGGTCTAAACACCATTTTATTACACTTTTACTTCATGGGTTTTTTCTTTCACCCATATTCCCAAAAGAGGGCAACCTTTTACCAGTGACCTGATTGTTCGTATAAAATACTGCACTACTGTTTTAGTGTAGTGTATTATTCTTTTCAGCATTATTCTGAAAGGCAGTTTATGGTTATGGCTATCATGAAGGGCTTTTATAGGATTATAAAGTTTTTTTGAGCATTTTTATATATTTTATCTTTTTCTTTATTTTATATTTCATACCAAATATGTTTTTAAAGGGATATTTTTGTAGAGGTGGGTTTTAATACATTTTTTTTAATATTATTATTTTTTTTATTTTATTACCTTGATTTTTTCTTTTTAGTTTTTAAAGGAAATCTGTCACCAGTGTCAACTGCTCTAACCTGTCATTACCGACAGATATTGCAGGTGACACTGATGGCAATAGTACTTACCTTGTCCCGTTCCGTGGCGGGGATCTCCGTTAATCTTCTCCTTTATGCTTTAGCTCCGGCCGGCATGGGCACGGGCGGAGCTTAGTGGCGTCACCGCTGCTGTTCTCTAGCAGCGGGACCCCGCAGGGAGCAGCACCGGTGACATCACTAAGCTCCGCCCATACCCCAAGCCGCTGCTGCTCTCCGCTGTCTCTTTCAGCAGCGGTGACATTACTAAGCTCCGCCGGTACCCCAAGCCGGGCCCAGAGTTGAAGCTTAACGGAGAAGATTACCAGAGATCCCTGCCACGGAAGAGGACAAGGTAAGTACCATTGTCATCAGTGTCACCTTCACTATCTGTCGGTACCAAGAGGTTAGTGCAGGTGACACTGGAGTGATTTTCTCCTAGCAACCGATCATAGTTCAGCTTTCACTTTACCACATCTCAATAGCTGAGCTTTGACTGGTTGCTGTGGAAAAATCTCTCAACTTTTTCTCTCACACAGTTTGATAAATCTGGGTCAATGTTTGGTTACACTATTGTCAGGGGTTTTATTGTGGGTTTTAGTTTCTTTTTCTTTTTTTCTTGTATGTTTTTTAAGTTTTCTCTGTTTAATAATTTCTTTTAACTTGTTTTTTTTTTTGTTCTTTTTTTACCAATACCATGAGAGGGCTTTCACCAGTTATCTTCTGATCGCCCATATAATATATTGCACTAATATTACAGTGCAGTGTCTTATGGCTGTCAGCATGATGTTGACAACCAGTGTTTAATTATGGCTAATATCAGGGGAGAATTCCGTTATTTTTTTATTTTTTGGGGGTTAGATTTAGATTTTTTTTCTTTTTTATATAAACATATTTATTTTTGTAGGGGTTGTGTTGGGGGTGAATTATTTAATAAATTGTTAATTTTTAACTTTCTTTAGATAGGATCTGTGCAGATTACATTGCCATCTATGGGGGCGGTAATGTACGCTGGGAACCTCCGGCACTAGTTGTTCCAGCTGAAAATTCCTCAGTGTGTACCTAGCCTTTAAGTTTTTTTTTTATAAAGGGGACTTTTAACAGCGATCTTTAGATTGCTCACATAGTAGGTTGCACTAGTATTAAAGTGCAGTTTATTATCCCCTTCAGCATTATTTTAACAGGCTATGTGTTATTTTGGCTATAGTCTTTTTTTATAAATATATATAATTTATTATTATTATTATTTTTATATTTATATATTTGGAGCAATAAAAAACGAATTATTGATTTTTCTTTACAGTACAGTTATCTCCTAAATCTGCAATGTCTGTCTAAAGTAAACTTGTAAACTATTCGGTAAATTGAGTCTATTCTATTAAATATTGATAAAGGGATTCCTACAAATAAAAAACAGAGATTAGGGATCATAAATGTTCCTAACCTCTGTACCTGAGACATGGTTGTGTTATATATGAAGCTGTCTATAGACGATATACTTATTAACAACACATATATCTACATGTATAAGGAAGAGATTATGACATCTCTGCAGGTCTAGATATTACATCTAGCCTGATTGTTATCAGTAATTAATGTAAATATCAATTACCTGTATCGTGCATCCTCTCTTGCAGCTGACGGAAGTATAGGTCCCGTTCCCCTTCTCACCTGGCATCAGTCACCTGTAAAAAGACACAGGTATGATAACATGTTCCCGATACATGCTACAGACGCTAATATATATAACACTCTAGGGCCAGAACTACTTATCTCAGGGATTATGAAACCACATAAGGAAAAGGAAAAAGCAAACAGATGGAACAAATTGGGATCTAGACGATGGGGATTTTTATTTCTATAGTAGTGCAGTGCATTATGACTCCCAGGAGGATGTTGACAGAGACCATTGACAGGTTTTTGTGGGTTTATTTTTTGCAATGTTTGGGGTATGTGTTAATTTTTATTTATTTATTCATACATTTTATGGTTCATATATGTTTTTTTATTTTTTGGAGAAGGGGGCAGGAGCAAAATATTTTATAAATTATCCACGTTTTTAGTTTTTCAAAGCATTTCTGCCTTTCTATAGTTTTTTTCTGGGGGGGGGGGGGGGGTCTAAACACCATTTTATTACACTTTTACTTCATGGGTTTTTTCTTTCACCCATATTCCCAAAAGAGGGCAACCTTTTACCAGTGATCTGATTGTTCGTATAAAACACTGCACTACTGTTTTAGTGTAGTGTATTATTCTTTTCAGCATTATTCTGAAAGGCAGTTTATGGTTATGGCTATCATGAAGGGCTTTTATAGGATTATAAAAAAAATTTGAGCATTTTTATATATTTTATCTTTTTTCTTTATTTTATATTTCATACCAAATATGTTTTTAAAGGGATATTTTTGTAGAGGTGGGTTTTAATACATTTTTTTTTATATTATTATTTTTTTTATTTTATTACCTTGATTTTTTCTTTTTAATTTTTAAAGGAAATCTGTCACCAGTGTCAACAGCTCTAACCTGTCATTACCGACAGATATTGCAGGTGACACTGATGGCAATGGTACTTACCTTGTCCCGTTCCGTGGCGGGGATCTCCGTTAATCTTCTCCTTTATGCTTTAGCTCCGGCCGGCATGGGCACGGGCGGAGCTTAGTGACGTCACCGCTGCTGTTCTCTAGCAGCGGGACCCCGCAGGGAGCAGCACCGGTGAAATCACTAAGCTCCGCCCATACCCCAAGCCGCTGGTGCTCTCTGCTGTCTCTTTCAGCAGCGGTGACGTTACTAAGCTCCGCCGGTGCCCCAAGCCGGGCCCAGAGTTGAAGCTTAACGGAGAAGATTACCAGAGATCCCTGCCACGGAAGAGGACAAGGTAAGTACCATTGTCATCAGTGTCACCTTCACTATCTGTCGGTACCAAGAGGTTAGTGCAGGTGACACTGGAGTGATTTTCTCCTAGCAACCAATCATAGTTCAGCTTTCACTTTACCACAGCTCAATAGCTGAGCTTTGACTGGTTGCTGTGGAAAAATCTCTCAACTTTTTCTCTCACACAGTTTGATAAATCTGGGTCAATGTTTGGTTACACTCTTGTCAGGGGTTTTATTGTGGGTTTTAGTTTCTTTTTCTTTTTTTCTTGTATGTTTTTTAAGGTTTCTCTGTTTAATGATTTTTTTTAACTTGTTTTTTTTTTTGTTCTTTTTTAACTAATACCATGAGAGGGCTTTCACCAGTTATCTTCTGATCGCCCATATAATATATTGCACTAATATTACAGTGCAGTGTCTTATGGCTGTCAGCATGATGTTGACAACCAGTGTTTAATTATGGCTAATGTCAGGGGAGGATTGCGTTATTTTTTTAATTTTTGGGGGGTTAGATTTAGATTTTTTTTCTTTTTTATATAAACATATTTATTTTTGTAGGGGTTGTGTTGGGGGGGGGGGGATTATTTTATAAATTGTTAATTTTTAACTTTCTTTAGATAGGATCTGTGCAGATTACATTGCCATCTATGGGGGCGGTAATGTACGCTTGGAACCTCCGGCACTAGTTGTTCCAGCTGAAAATTCCTCAGTGTTTACCTAGCCTTTAAGTTTTTTTTATAAAGGGGACTTTTAACAGCGATCTTTAGATTGCTCACATAGTAGGTTGCACTAGTATTAAAGTGCAGTTTATTATCCCCTTCAGCATTATTTTAACAGGCTATGTGTTATTTTGGCTATAGTCTTTTTATAAATATATATAATTTATTATTATTATTATTATTATTATTTTTATAATTATATATTTGGAGCAATTTAAAAAACAAATTATTGATTTTTCTTTACAGTACGGTTATCTCCTAAATCTGCAATGTCTTTCTAAAGTAAACTTGTAAACTATTCGGTAAATTGAGTCTATTCTATTAAATATCGATAAAGGGATTCCTACAAATAAAAAACAGAGATTAGGGATCATAAATGTTCCTAACCTCTGTACCTGAGACATGGTTGTGTTATATATGAAGCTGTCTATAGACGATATACTTATTAACAACACATATATCTACATGTACAAGGAAGAGATTATGACATCTCTGCAGGTCTAGATATTACATCTAGCCTGATTGTTATCAGTAATTAATATAAATATCAATTACCTGTATCATGCATCCTCTCTTGCAGCTGACGGAAGTATAGGTCCCGTTCCCCTTCTCACCTGGCATCAGTCACCTGTAAAAAGACACAGGTATGATAACATGCTCCCGATACATGCTACAGACGCTAATATATATAACACTCTAGGGCCAGAACTACTTATCTCAGGGATTATGAAACCACATAAGGAAAAGGAAAAAGCAAACAGATGGAACAAATTGGGATCTAGACGATGGGGATTTTTATTTCTATAGTAGTGCAGTGCATTATGACTCCCAGGAGGATGTTGACAGAGACCATTGACAGGTTTTTGTGGGTTTATTTTTTGCAATGTTTGGGGTATGTGTTAATTTTTATTTATTTATTCATAAATTTTATGGTTCATATATGTTTTTTTATTTTTTGGAGAAGGGGGCAGGAGCAAAATATTTTATAAACTATCCACGTTTTTAGTTTTTCAAAGCATTTCTGCCCTTCTATTGTTTTTTCTGGGGGGGGGGGGTGGGTTCTAAACAACATTTTATTACACTTTTACTTCATGGGTTATTTCTTTCACCCATATTCCCAAAAGAGGGCAACCTTTTACCAGTGACCTGATTGTTCGTATAAAACACTGCACTACTGTTTTAGTGTAGTGTATTATTCTTTTCAGCATTATTCTGAAAGGCAGTTTATGGTTATGGCTATCATGAAGGGCTTTTATAGGATTATAAAGTTTTTTTGAGCATTTTTATATATTTTATCTTTTTTCTTTATTTTATATTTCATACCAAATATGTTTTTAAAGGGATATTTTTGTAGAGGTGGGTTTTAATACATTTTTTTTAATATTATTATTTTTTTTATTTTATTACCTTGATTTTTTCTTTTTAGTTTTTAAAGGAAATCTGTCACCAGTGTCAACTGCTCTAACCTGTCATTACCGACAGATATTGCAGGTGACACTGATGGCAATAGTACTTACCTTGTCCCGTTCCGTGGCGGGGATCTCCGTTAATCTTCTCCTTTATGCTTTAGCTCCGGCCGGCATGGGCACGGGCGGAGCTTAGTGGCGTCACCGCTGCTGTTCTCTAGCAGCGGGACCCCGCAGGGAGCAGCACCGGTGACATCACTAAGCTCCGCCCATACCCCAAGCCGCTGCTGCTCTCCGCTGTCTCTTTCAGCAGCGGTGACGTTACTAAGCTCCGCCGGTACCCCAAGCCGGGCCCAGAGTTGAAGCTTAACGGAGAAGATTACCAGAGATCCCTGCCACGGAAGAGGACAAGGTAAGTACCATTGTCATCAGTGTCACCTTCACTATCTGTCGGTACCAAGAGGTTAGTGCAGGTGACACTGGAGTGATTTTCTCCTAGCAACCGATCATAGTTCAGCTTTCACTTTACCACAGCTCAATAGCTGAGCTTTGACTGGTTGCTGTGGAAAAATCTCTCAACTTTTTCTCTCACACAGTTTGATAAATCTGGGTCAATGTTTGGTTACACTATTGTCAGGGGTTTTATTGTGGGTTTTAGTTTCTTTTTCTTTTTTTCTTGTATGTTTTTTAAGTTTTCTCTGTTTAATAATTTCTTTTAACTTGTTTTTTTTTTTCTTTTTTTACTAATACCGTGAGAGGGCTTTCACCAGTTATCTTCTGATCGCCCATATAATATATTGCACTAATATTACAGTGCAGTGTCTTATGGCTGTCAGCATGATGTTGACAACCAGTGTTTAATTATGGCTAATGTCAGGGGAGAATTCCGTCATTTTTTTATTTTTTGGGGGTTGGATTTAGATTTTTTTTCTTTTTTATATAAACATTTATTTTTGTAGGGGTTGTGTTGGGGGTGAATTATTTTATAAATTGTTAATTTTTAACTTTCTTTAGATAGGATCTGTGCAGATTACATTGCCATCTATGGGGGCGGTAATGTACGCTGGGAACCTCCGGCACTAGTTGTTCCAGCTGAAAATTCCTCAGTGTGTACCTAGCCTTTAAGTTTTTTTTTTATAAAGGGGACTTTTAACAGCGATCTTTAGATTGCTCACATAGTAGGTTGCACTAGTATTAAAGTGCAGTTTATTATCCCCTTCAGCATTATTTTAACAGGCTATGTGTTATTTTGGCTATAGTCTTTTTTTATAAATATATCTAATTTATTATTATTATTATTTTTATATTTATATATTTGGAGCAATAAAAAACTAATTATTGATTTTTCTTTACAGTACAGTTATCTCCTAAATCTGCAATGTCTGTCTAAAGTAAACTTGTAAACTATTCAGTAAATTGAGTCTATTCTATTAAATATTGATAAAGGGATTCCTACAAATAAAAAACAGAGATAAGGGATCATAAATGTTCCTAACCTCTGTACCTGAGACATGGTTGTGTTATATATGAAGCTGTCTATAGACGATATACTTATTAACAACACATATATCTACATGTATAAGGAAGAGATTATGACATCTCTGCAGGTCTAGATATTACATCTAGCCTGATTGTTATCAGTAATTAATATAAATATCAATTACCTGTATCGTGCATCCTCTCTTGCAGCTGACGGAAGTATAGGTCCCGTTTCCCTTCTCACCTGGCATCAGTCACCTGTAAAAAGACACAGGTATGATAACATGTTCCCGATACATGCTACAGACACTAATATATGTCACGATGCCGGCTGGCAGGTAGTGGATCCTCTGTGCCAGAGAGGGATTGGCGTGGACCGTGCTAGTGGACCGGTTCTAAGCCACTACTGGTTTTCACCAGAGCCCGCCGCAAAGCGGGATGGTCTTGCTGCGGCGGTAGTGACCAGGTCGTATCCACTAGCAACGGCTCACCTCTCTGGCTGCTGAAGATAGGCGCGGTACAAGGGAGTAGGCAAAAGCAAGGTCGGACGTAGCAGAAGGTCGGGGCAGGCAGCAAGGATCGTAGTCAGGGGCAACGGCAGAAGGTCTGGAAACACAGGCAAGGAACACACAAGGAACGCTTTCACTGGCACTAAGGCAACAAGATCCGGCAAGGGAGTGCAGGGGAAGTGAGGTGATATAGGGAAGTGCACAGGTGAACACACTAATTGGAACCACTGCGCCAATCAGCGGCGCAGTGGCCCTTTAAATCGCAGAGACCCGGCGCGCGCGCGCCCTAGGGAGCGGGGCCGCGCGCGCCGGGACAGAACAGACGGAGAGCGAGTCAGGTAGGGGAGCCGGGGTGCGCATCGCGAGCGGGCGCTACCCGCATCGCGAATCGCATCCCGGCTGGCAGCGGAATCGCAGCGCCCCGGGTCAGAGGACGTGACCGGAGCGCTGCCGCGGGGAGAGTGAAGCGAGCGCTCCGGGGAGGAGCGGGGACCCGGAGCGCTCGGCGTAACAGTACCCCCCCCTTGGGTCTCCCCCTCTTCTTAGAGCCTGAGAACCTGAGGAGCAGACTTTTGTCTAGGATGTTGTCCTCAGGTTCCCAGGATCTCTCTTCAGGACCACAACCCTCCCAGTCCACTAAAAAAAAATTTTTCCCTCCGACCTTTTTGGCAGCTAAAATTTCTTTGACCGAGAAGATGTCCGAGGAGCCGGAAACAGGAGTGGGAGGAACAGATTTGGGAGAAAAACGGTTGAGGATGAGTGGTTTGAGAAGAGAGACGTGAAAGGCATTAGGGATACGAAGAGAGGGAGGAAGAAGAAGTTTATAAGAGACAGGATTAATTTGACACAAAATTTTGAAAGGACCAAGATAGCGTGGTCCCAACTTGTAGCTAGGGACACGGAAGCGGACATATTTAGCGGAGAGCCATACCTTGTCTCCAGGGGAAAAAACGGGGGGAGCTCTTCTTTTCTTATCCGCGAACTTCTTCATGCGTGATGAAGCCTGTAAGAGAGAATTTTGGGTCTCTCTCCATATGATGGAAAGGTCACGAGAAATTTCATCCACAGCGGGCAGACCAGAGGGCAAGGGAGTAGGGAGGGGGGGAAGAGGGTGACGGCCGTACACCACGAAAAATGGGGATTTGGAGGAAGACTCAGAGACCCTGAAGTTATACGAGAATTCGGCCCATGGGAGGAGATCTGCCCAGTCATCCTGGCGGGAGGAAACAAAATGTCGCAAATAATCACCCAAGATCTGGTTAATCCTTTCTACTTGTCCATTGGACTGGGGATGATATGCAGAAGAAAAATTTAATTTAATCTTGAGTTGTTTACAGAGAGCCCTCCAGAATTTAGACACGAATTGGACGCCTCTATCCGAGACAATCTGCGTAGGCAACCCGTGAAGACGAAAAATGTGTACAAAAAATTGTTTAGCCAACTGAGGCGCAGAAGGAAGACCAGGAAGAGGGATGAAATGTGCCATTTTGGAGAATCGATCAACGACCACCCAAATAACAGTGTTGCCACGGGAAGGGGGTAAATCAGTAATAAAATCCATACCAATCAGAGACCAAGGCTGTTCGGGGACAGGCAGAGGATGAAGAAAACCAGCGGGCTTCTGGCGAGGAGTCTTATCCCGGGCACAGATAGTGCAGGCTCGCACAAAGTCCACAACATCCGTCTCCAGAGTCGGCCACCAATAGAAGCGGGAGATGAGTTGCACAGATTTCTTGATACCCGCATGACCTGCGAGATGGGAGGAGTGACCCCATTTGAGGATTCCGAGGCGTTGGCGAGGAGAAACAAAGGTCTTTCCTGGAGGAGTCTGCCTGATGGAGGCAGGAGAAGTGGAGATCAGGCAGTCAGGTGGAATGATGTGTTGCGGAGAGAGTTCAACTTCTGAGGCATCCGAGGAACGAGAGAGAGCATCGGCCCTAATGTTCTTATCGGCAGGACGAAAGTGAATCTCAAAATTAAATCGGGCAAAGAACAGAGACCACCGGGCCTGGCGAGGATTCAGCCGTTGGGCAGACTGGAGGTAGGAGAGGTTCTTGTGGTCGGTGTAGATAATAACAGGAGAACTTGATCCCTCCAGCAGATGCCTCCATTCCTCAAGTGCTAATTTAATGGCTAGAAGCTCTCGATCCCCGATGGAGTAGTTCCTCTCCGCTGGAGAGAAGGTCCTAGAGAAAAAACCACAAGTGACAGCATGCCCGGAAGAATTTTTTTGTAGAAGAACAGCTCCAGCTCCCACTGAGGAGGCATCAACCTCCAATAGGAAGGGTTTGGAAGGGTCAGGTCTGGAGAGGACGGGAGCCGAAGAAAAGGCAGACTTGAGTCGTTTAAAGGCGTCTTCTGCTTGAGGAGGCCAGGACTTGGGATCAGCATTTTTTTTGGTTAAAGCCACGATAGGAGCCACAATGGTAGAAAAATGTGGAATAAATTGCCTGTAATAATTGGCGAACCCCAAAAAGCGTTGGATAGCACGGAGTCCGGAGGGGCGTGGCCAATCTAAGACGGCAGAGAGTTTGTCTGGATCCATCTGTAGTCCCTGGCCAGAGACCAAATATCCTAGAAAAGGAAGAGATTGGCATTCAAACAGACATTTCTCAATTTTGGCATAGAGTTGGTTGTCACGAAGTCTCTGAAGAACCATACGGACATGCTGGCGGTGTTCTTCTAGATTGGCAGAAAAAATTAGGATATCGTCCAGATATACAACAACACAGGAGTATAACAGATCACGAAAAATTTCATTGACAAAGTCTTGGAAGACGGCAGGGGCGTTGCACAGTCCAAAGGGCATGACCAGATACTCAAAGTGTCCATCTCTGGTGTTAAATGCCGTTTTCCACTCGTCCCCCTCTCTGATGCGGATGAGGTTATAGGCGCCTCTTAAGTCCAATTTAGTGAAGATGTGGGCACCTTGGAGGCGATCAAAGAGTTCAGAGATGAGGGGTAAGGGGTAGCGGTTCTTAACCGTGATTTTATTAAGACCGCGGTAGTCAATGCAAGGACGTAGGGAGCCATCTTTTTTGGACACAAAGAAAAATCCGGCTCCGGCAGGAGAGGAGGATTTACGGATAAAGCCCTTTTTTAGATTCTCCTGGACGTATTCGGACATGGCAAGAGTCTCTGGGGCAGAGAGAGGATAAATTCTGCCCCGGGGTGGAGTAGTGCCCGGGAGGAGGTCGATAGGGCAATCATAAGGCCTGTGAGGAGGTAGAGTCTCAGCTTGTTTTTTGCAGAAAACATCCGCGAAGTCCATATAGGCCTTAGGGAGACCGGTTACTGGAGGAACCACAGAGTTACGGCAAGGGTTACTGGGAACCGGTTTTAGACAGTTCTTGGAACAAGAGGACCCCCAACTCTTGATCTCCCCAGTGGACCAATCCAGGGTAGGGGAATGAAGTTGAAGCCAGGGAAGTCCAAGGAGAATTTCCGAGGTGCAATTGGGGAGGACCAAAAGTTCAATCCTCTCATGATGAGATCCGATGCTCATAAGAAGGGGCTCCGTGCGGAAACGTATGGTACAGTCCAATCTTTCATTATTTACACAATTGATGTAGAGGGGTCTGGCGAGACTGGTCACCGGGATGTTGAACCTGTTGACGAGAGAGGCCAAAATAAAGTTTCCTGCAGATCCAGAGTCCAAGAAGGCCACTGTAGAGAAGGAGAAGGCAGAGGCAGACATCCGCACAGGCACAGTAAGACGTGGAGAAGCAGAGTAGACATCAAGGACTGTCTCACTTTTGTGCGGAGTCAGCGTACGTCTTTCCAGGCGGGGAGGACGGATAGGACAATCTCTCAGGAAGTGTTCGGTACTAGCACAGTACAGGCAGAGGTTCTCCATACGGCGTCGTGTCCTCTCTTGAGGTGTCAGGCGAGACCGGTCGACCTGCATAGCCTCCACGGCGGGAGGCACAGGAACAGATTGCAGGGGACCAGAGGAGAGAGGAGCCGAGGAGAAGAAACGCCTCGTGCGAACAGAGTCCATATCTTGGCGGAGTTCCTGACGCCTTTCGGAAAAACGCATGTCAATGCGAGTGGCTAGGTGAATAAGTTCATGTAGATTAGCAGGAATTTCTCGTGCGGCCAGAACATCTTTAATGTTGCTGGATAGGCCTTTTTTGAAGGTCGCGCAGAGGGCCTCATTATTCCAGGACAATTCTGAAGCAAGAGTACGGAATTGTACGGCATACTCGCCAACGGAAGAATTACCCTGGACCAGGTTCAACAGGGCAGTCTCAGCAGAAGAGGCTCGGGCAGGTTCCTCAAAGACACTTCGGATTTCCGAGAAGAAGGAGTGTACAGAGGCAGTGACGGGGTCATTGCGGTCCCAGAGCGGTGTGGCCCATGACAGGGCTTTTCCGGACAGAAGGCTGACTACGAAAGCCACCTTAGACCTTTCAGTGGGAAATAGGTCCGACATCATCTCCAGATGCAGGGAACATTGGGAAAGAAAGCCACGGCAAAACTTAGAGTCCCCATCAAATTTATCCGGCAAGGATAAGCGTATGCCAGGAGCGGCCACTCGCTGCGGAGGAGGTGCAGGAGCTGGCGGAGGAGATGACTGCTGAAGCTGTGGTAGTAACTGTTGTAGCATAACGGTCAGTTGAGACAGCTGTTGGCCTTGTTGCGCTATCTGTTGTGACTGCTGGGCGACCACCGTGGTGAGGTCAGCGACAACTGGCAGAGGAACTTCAGCGGGATCCATGGCCGGATCTACTGTCACGATGCCGGCTGGCAGGTAGTGGATCCTCTGTGCCAGAGAGGGATTGGCGTGGACCGTGCTAGTGGACCGGTTCTAAGCCACTACTGGTTTTCACCAGAGCCCGCCGCAAAGCGGGATGGTCTTGCTGCGGCGGTAGTGACCAGGTCGTATCCACTAGCAACGGCTCACCTCTCTGGCTGCTGAAGATAGGCGCGGTACAAGGGAGTAGGCAAAAGCAAGGTCGGACGTAGCAGAAGGTCGGGGCAGGCAGCAAGGATCGTAGTCAGGGGCAACGGCAGAAGGTCTGGAAACACAGGCAAGGAACACACAAGGAACGCTTTCACTGGCACTAAGGCAACAAGATCCGGCAAGGGAGTGCAGGGGAAGTGAGGTGATATAGGGAAGTGCACAGGTGAACACACTAACTGGAACCACTGCGCCAATCAGCGGCGCAGTGGCCCTTTAAATCGCAGAGACCCGGCGCGCGCGCGCCCTAGGGAGCGGGGCCGCGCGCGCCGGGACAGAACAGACGGAGAGCGAGTCAGGTAGGGGAGCCGGGGTGCGCATCGCGAGCGGGCGCTACCCGCATCGCGAATCGCATCCCGGCTGGCAGCGGAATCGCAGCGCCCCGGGTCAGAGGACGTGACCGGAGCGCTGCCGCGGGGAGAGTGAAGCGAGCGCTCCGGGGAGGAGCGGGGACCCGGAGCGCTCGGCCTAACAATATATATAACACTCTGGGGCCAGAACTACTTATCTCAGGGATTATGAAACCACATAAGGAAAAGGAAAAAGCAAACAGATGGAACAAATTGGGATCTAGACGATGGGGATTTTTATTTCTATAGTAGTGCAGTGCATTATGACTCCCAGGAGGATGTTGACAGAGACCATTGACAGGTTTTTGTGGGTTTATTTTTTGCAATGTTTGGGGTATGTGTTAATTTTTATTTATTTATTCATAAATCTTATGGTTCATATATGTTTTTTTATTTTTTGGAGAAGGGGGCAGGAGCAAAATATTTTATAAACTATCCACGTTTTTAGTTTTTCAAAGCATTTCTGCCCTTCTATTGTTTTTTTCTGGGGGGGGGGTGGGTGGGTTCTAAACAACATTTTATTACACTTTTACTTCATGGGTTTTTTCTTTCACCCATATTCCCAAAAGAGGGCAACCTTTTACCAGTGACCTGATTGTTCGTATAAAACACTGCACTACTGTTTTAGTGTAGTGTATTATTCTTTTCAGCATTATTCTGAAAGGCAGTTTATGGTTATGGCTATCATGAAGGGCTTTTATAGGATTATAAAGTTTTTTTTGAGCATTTTTATATATTTTATCTTTTTTCTTTATTTTATATTTCATACCAAATATGTTTTTAAAGGGATATTTTTGTAGAGGTGGGTTTTAATACATTTTTTTTAATATTATTATTTTTTTTATTTTATTACCTTGATTTTTTCTTTTTAGTTTTTAAAGGAAATCTGTCACCAGTGTCAACTGCTCTAACCTGTCATTACCGACAGATATTGCAGGTGACACTGATGGCAATAGTACTTACCTTGTCCCGTTCCGTGGCGGGGATCTCCGTTAATCTTCTCCTTTATGCTTTAGCTCCGGCCGGCATGGGCACGGGCGGAGCTTAGTGGCGTCACCGCTGCTGTTCTCTAGCAGCGGGACCCCGCAGGGAGCAGCACCGGTGACATCACTAAGCTCCGCCCATACCCCAAGCCGCTGCTGCTCTCCGCTGTCTCTTTCAGCAGCGGTGACATTACTAAGCTCCGCCGGTACCCCAAGCCGGGCCCAGAGTTGAAGCTTAACGGAGAAGATTACCAGAGATCCCTGCCACGGAAGAGGACAAGGTAAGTACCATTGTCATCAGTGTCACCTTCACTATCTGTCGGTACCAAGAGGTTAGTGCAGGTGACACTGGAGTGATTTTCTCCTAGCAACCGATCATAGTTCAGCTTTCACTTTACCACAGCTCAATAGCTGAGCTTTGACTGGTTGCTGTGGAAAAATCTCTCAACTTTTTCTCTCACACAGTTTGATAAATCTGGGTCAATGTTTGGTTACACTATTGTCAGGGGTTTTATTGTGGGTTTTAGTTTCTTTTTCTTTTTTTCTTGTATGTTTTTTAAGGTTTCTCTGTTTAATAATTTTTTTTAACTTGTTTTTTTTTTTGTTCTTTTTTTTACTAATACCATGAGAGGGCTTTCACCAGTTATCTTCTGATCGCCCATATAATATATTGCACTAATATTACAGTGCAGTGTCTTATGGCTGTCAGCATGATGTTGACAACCAGTGTTTAATTATGGCTAATGTCAGGGGAGGATTGCATTATTTTTTTATTTTTGGGGGGTTAGATTTAGATTTTTTTCTTTTTTATATAAACATATTTATTTTTGTAGGGGTTGTGTTGGGGGTGAATTATTTTATAAATTGTTAATTTTTAACTTTCTTTAGATAGGATCAGTGCAGATTACATTGCCATCTATGGGGGCGGTAATGTACGCTTGGAACCTCCGGCACTAGTTGTTCCAGCTGAAAATTCCTCAGTGTGTACCTAGCCTTTAAGTTTTTTTTTATAAAGGGGACTTTTAACAGCGATCTTTAGATTGCTCACATAGTAGGTTGCACTAGTATTAAAGTGCAGTTTATTATCCCCTTCAGCATTATTTTAACAGGCTATGTGTTATTTTGGCTATAGTCTTTTTTTTATAAATATATATAATTTATTATTATTATTATTTTTATATTTATATATTCTGAGCAATAAAAAAACTAATTATTGATTTTTCTTTACAGTACAGTTATCTCCTAAATCTGCAATGTCTGTCTAAAGTAAACTTGTAAACTATTCGGTAAATTGAGTCTATTCTATTAAATATTGATAAAGGGATTCCTACAAATAAAAAACAGAGATTAGGGATCATAAATGTTCCTAACCTCTGTACCTGAAACATGGTTGTGTTATATATGAAGCTGTCTATAGACGATATACTTATTAACAACACATATATCTACATGTATAAGGAAGAGATAATGACATCTCTGCAGGTCTAGATATTACATCTAGCCTGATTGTTATCAGTAATTAATATAAATATCAATTACCTGTATCGTGCATCCTCTCTTGCAGCTGACGGAAGTATAGGTCCCGTTCCCTTTCTCACCTGGCATCAGTCACCTGTAAAAAGACACAGGTATGATAACATGTTCCCGATACATGCTACAGACGCTAATATATATAACACTCTAGGGCCAGAACTACTTATCTCAGGGATTATGAAACCACATAAGGAAAAGGAAAAAACAAACAGATGGAACAAATTGGGATCTAGATGATGGGGATTTTTATTTCTATAGTAGTGCAGTGCATTATGACTCCCAGGAGGATGTTGGCAGAGACCATTGACAGGTTTTTGTGGGTTTATTTTTTGCAATGTTTGGGGTATGTGTTAATTTTTATTTATTTATTCATACATTTTTTGGTTCATATATGTTTTTTTATTTTTTGGAGAAGGGGGCAGGAGCAAAATATTTTATAAATTATCCACGTTTTTAGTTTTTCAAAGCATTTCTGCCTTTCTATTGTTTTTTTCTGGGGGGGGGGGTCTAAACACCATTTTATTACACTTTTACTTCATGGGTTTTTTTTTTCACCCATATTCCCAAAAGAGGGCAACCTTTTACCAGTGATCTGATTGTTCGTATAAAACGCTGCACTACTGTTTTAGTGTAGTGTATTATTCTTTTCAGCATTATTCTGAAAGGCAGTTTATGGTTATGGCTATCATGAAGGGCTTTTATAGGATTATAAAGTTTATTGAGCAGTTTTATATATTTTATCTTTTTTCTTTATTTTATATTTCATACCAAATATGTTTTTAAAGGGATATTTTTTGTAGAGGTGGGTTTTAATAAATTTTTTTTAATATTATTATTTTTTTTATTTTATTAGCTTGATTTTTTCTTTTTAATTTTTAAAGGAAATCTGTCACCAGTGTCAACAGCTCTAACCTGTCATTACCGACAGATATTGCAGGTGACACTGATGGCAATGGTACTTACCTTGTCCCGTTCCGTGGCGGGGATCTCCGTTAATCTTCTCCTTTATGCTTTAGCTCCGGCCGGCATGGGCACGGGCGGAGCTTAGTGACGTCACCGCTGCTGTTCTCTAGCAGCGGGACCCCGCAGGGAGCAGCACCGGTGAAATCACTAAGCTCCGCCCATACCCCAAGCCGCTGGTGCTCTCTGCTGTCTCTTTCAGCAGCGGTGACGTTACTAAGCTCCGCCGGTGCCCCAAGCCGGGCCCAGAGTTGAAGCTTAACGGAGAAGATTACCAGAGATCCCTGCCACGGAAGAGGACAAGGTAAGTACCATTGTCATCAGTGTCACCTTCACTATCTGTCGGTACCAAGAGGTTAGTGCAGGTGACACTGGAGTGATTTTCTCCTAGCAACCAATCATAGTTCAGCTTTCACTTTACCACAGCTCAATAGCTGAGCTTTGACTGGTTGCTGTGGAAAAATCTCTCAACTTTTTCTCTCACACAGTTTGATAAATCTGGGTCAATGTTTGGTTACACTCTTGTCAGGGGTTTTATTGTGGGTTTTAGTTTCTTTTTCTTTTTTTCTTGTATGTTTTTTAAGGTTTCTCTGTTTAATGATTTTTTTTAACTTGTTTTTTTTTTTTCTTCTTTTTTAACTAATACCATGAGAGGGCTTTCACCAGTTATCTTCTGATCGCCCATATAATATATTGCACTAATATTACAGTGCAGTGTCTTATGGCTGTCAGCATGATGTTGACAACCAGTGTTTAATTATGGCTAATGTCAGGGGAGGATTGCGTTATTTTTTTAATTTTTGGGGGGTTAGATTTAGATTTTTTTTCTTTTTTATATAAACATATTTATTTTTGTAGGGGTTGTGTTGGGGGGGATTATTTTATAAATTGTTAATTTTTAACTTTCTTTAGATAGGATCTGTGCAGATTACATTGCCATCTATGGGGGCGGTAATGTACGCTTGGAACCTCCGGCACTAGTTGTTCCAGCTGAAAATTCCTCAATGTGTACCTAGCCTTTAAGTTTTTTTTATAAAGGGGACTTTTAACAGCGATCTTTAGATTGCTCACATAGTAGGTTGCACTAGTATTAAAGTGCAGTTTATTATCCCCTTCAGCATTATTTTAACAGGCTATGTGTTATTTTGGCTATAGTCTTTTTATAAATATATATAATTTATTATTATTATTATTATTTTTATAATTATATATTTGGAGCAATTTAAAAAACAAATTATTGATTTTTCTTTACAGTACGGTTATCTCCTAAATCTGCAATGTCTTTCTAAAGTAAACTTGTAAACTATTCGGTAAATTGAGTCTATTCTATTAAATATTGATAAAGGGATTCCTACAAATAAAAAACAGAGATAAGGGATCATAAATGTTCCTAACCTCTGTACCTGAGACATGGTTGTGTTATACATGAAGCTGTCTATAGACGATATACTTATTAACAACACATATATCTACATGTATAAAGAAGAGATTATGACATCTCTGCAGGTCTAGATATTACATCCAGCCTGATTGTTATCAGTAATTAATATAAATATCAATTACCTGTATCGTGCATCCTCTCTTGCAGCTGATGGAAGTATAGGTCCCGTTCCCCTTCTCACCTGGCATCAGTCACCTGTAAAAAGACACAGGTATGATAACATGTTCCCGATACATGCTACAGACGCTAATATATATAACACTCTAGGGCCAGAACTACTTATCTCAGGGATTATGAAACCACATAAGGAAAAGGAAAAAACTAACAGATGGAACAAATTGGGATCTAGATGATGGGGATTTTTATTTCTATAGTAGTGCAGTGCATTATAACTCCCAGGAGGATGTTGACAGAGACCATTGACAGGTTTTTGTGGGTTTATTTTTTGCAATGTTTGGGGTATGTGTTAATTTTTATTTATTTATTCATAAATTTTATGGTTCATATATGTTTTTTTATTTTTTGGAGAAGGGGGCAGGAGCAAAATATTTTATAAATTATCCACGTTTTTAGTTTTTCAAAGCATTTCTGCCTTTCTATTGTTTTTTTCTGGGGGGGGGGGGTCTAAACACCATTTTATTACACTTTTACTTCATGGGTTTGTTCTTTCACCCATATTCCCAAAAGAGGGCAACCTTTTACCAGTGATCTGATTGTTCGTATAAAACACTGCACTACTGTTGTAGTGTAGTGTAATATTCTTTTCAGCATTATTCTGAAAGGCAGTTTATGGTTATGGCTATCATGAAGGGCTTTTATAGGATTATAAAGTTTTTTTGAGCATTTTTATATATTTTATCTTATTTCTTTATTTTATATTTCATACCAAATATGTTTTTAAAGGGATATTTTTGTAGAGGTGGGTTTTAATACATTTTTTTTTTAATATTATTATTATTTTTATTTTATTACCTTGATTTTTTCTTTTTAGTTTTTAAAGGAAATCTGTCACCAGTGTCAACTGCTCTAACCTGTCGGTACCGACAGATATTGCAGGTGACACTGATGGCAATGGTACTTACCTTGTCCCGTTCCGTGGCAGGGATCTCCGTTAATCTTCTCCTTTATGCTTTAGCTCCGGCCGGCATGGGCACGGGTGGAGCTTAGTGACGTCACCGCTGCTGTTCTCTAGCAGCGGGACCCCGCAGGGAGCAGCACCAGTGACATCACTAAGCTTCGCCCATACCCCAAGCCGCTGCTGCTCTCTGCTGTCTCTCTCAGCAGCGGTGACGTTACTAAGCTCCGCCGGTGCCCCAAGCCGGGCCCAGAGTTGAAGCTTAACGGAGAAGATTACCAGAGATTCCTGCCACGGAAGAGGACAAGGTAAGTACCATTGTCATCAGTTTCACCTTCACTATCTGTTGGTACCAAGAGGTTAGTGCAGGTGACACTGGAGTGATTTTCTCCTAGCAACCAATCATAGTTCAGCTTTCACTTTACCACAGCTCAATAGCTGAGCTTTGACTGGTTGCTGTGGAAAAATCTCTCAATCTCTCAACTCACACAGTTTGATAAATCCGGGTCAATGTTTGGTTACAGTATTGTCAGGGGTTTTATTGTTTATTTTTATATATATGTATATATATATATATATATATATATATATATATTTTTTTTTTTTTTTTTAAGGGTGCTCTTTTTAATTATATTTTTAACTAGTGTTTTATTTTTGTTCTTTTTTTAACTAATACCATGGGAGGGCTTTCACCAGTGATCTTCTGTTCGTCCATATAATACATTAAACTAGTATTATAGTGCAGTGTCTTACGGCTGTCAGCATTATGTTGACAGACAATGTTTAATTATGGCTAATGTGAGGGGAGGATTGGGTTATTTTTTTTTATATTTTTGGGTTAAATTAAAACACTTTTCTTTTTTTATATAAACAAAATATTTTTGTAGGGGTTTGGTTGGGGGCAAATTATTTTTTAAATTGTTTATTTTTAACTTTCTTCAGATAGGACCCGTGCAGAGTACATTGCCATCTATGTGGACGGTAATGTACACTTGGAACTTCCGGCAATAGTTTTTCCGGCTGGAAAAGAAAAAAAAATTTAACATATGACATATTGGTTTTCTTTTGTATAGGGATGTGTAAGGATAGGCAATCATTGAAATTTAAAAAAATCAACTCTTCAAAACAATAAAAATACATAAATTTCCCAAACATAAAAATATGTTTATTTTTAATTTATGCATTTTTATTCTTTTGATTGGTTGAGTTTTTCAAATTTAAATGATTGGCTATCCTTATACTAGGCCATTATTTGCTGATAGGCAGGATACTGACACCCAGCACACCCTTTGATCAGCTATTCAGCTCCCCTTACTACACAGTAAATGGGGCCTGAAGCCCCGGGCCTTTCTTTCTACAGTGTTGGTACCAGCCAACTGCAGCTCAGCTCCCACCTACTTCAGTGAGGGCCATGCTGCTGTTATTCAGCACAACCACTATATAATGAAGAGCGTAAGTCTTTCGTCCCCAGTTACTGTATAGTGCATCGCATTGAACAGCAGTTGAGGGGCTATCCTTTGAATAGACCTGCAATCACAAAAGTCCTGAAAACCCCCATTAATTCCAGTACTGTCTAAAAGTAAAAGGCAAAACAAGAATGTAATGTAGAGAAGTTCCAGAACGTCTCCTCATTATATTCGAACATATTTCTGTTCTGGTATAAAGAAATTTCCGTGTACGCGTTTCTTTTTTTATGAATCAGAGTGAAAATGAACCAAGCAGCAGATTTTATATTTTGTAATGCTTGGCAATGCATTATATGAGCCAAAATCTTTATCCTCGCCATCCCTGGGAGGCGTTTTTTACCCATAGGGATGGTGAGGCTATGAAGTTACTAAGTCCCCCCCGGCCGCTCGGTAAGTAGTCCCTTGGGCAGGGAGTTATACTTACTGAGTCCTTTCACTCCGGCCATGATGCCGCCCCCTCAGCTTGATTGATGGCCTGCATCATCATTTTGCTCACTAAGCAGACAAAGCAGAGTGGTGACATGAGACATCAAGCCGAGGGGGCGGGAGCACAGCCGGATCTACAAGACCGGTAAGTATTATTCTCCTCCCAGATGACTACCTACAGGGCGGCCGAGGGGGACTTTATAACTTCATATCCTCACCATCCCTGGAGGCAAAAACATCTTCCGGGGATGGTGAGGATAAAGATTTTACCATATATAACATATTTACCAAGCGTTAGATATGTTAAAATCTACTGCCTGGTTCTCTTTAACCTGTTGGGGACGAAGGGCGTATGCATACGCCCTTGCGTCCTGGTACTTAAGGACGAAGGGCGTATCCATACGCCTGTGGGAATTTCGGCCCCCACCGCGCGCCGGGCGGGGACCGGGCCGGGGTGACTGCTGATATCTATCAGCAGGCACCCCGTGCAAATGCCCAGGGGGGTCATTAGACCCCCCCATGTCGGCGATCGGCGCAAATCGCAAGTGAATTCACACTTGCGATTTGCGCCGATTCCGGGTCATTACGGGTCTATGGTGACCCGGTGACCCGGAATAGAAGGGGGATCGCGGGTGTCTAAGACACCCACGATCCCCCTAAAGCGATAGGAGTGAGGTGGCAGAGTTGCCACCCCTCCTATCTCTGCTATTGGTGGTCTAGACGAGACCACCAATAGCAGATCTGGGGCGGAGGGGTTTACTTTCGTTTTCCCCGTCCTGCCCTCCCACAATAGGCGGGGCAGAACGGGGAAAACGAAGAGGACCGGGCGCCGACGTCCACTTACCCCTCCGGAGGCAGCGGAGCGACGGGGATCGGCGGCGGCGACGGAGATCTGCGGCGCCGTGCGGCAGAAGAGGACGGCTCCCGGATGCGACAGAAGCCGGTGAGTAGTTGCATAGCAACATCTAGAGGGCTACAGTCTGAGACCACTATAGTGGTCTCTAAACTGTAGCCCTCTAGATGTTGCAAAACTACAACTCCCAGCATGCCCAGACAGCTGTTTGCTGTGTGGGCATGCTGGAATTTGTAGTTTTGCAACAGCTGGAGGTCTGCAGTTTAGAGACCACTGCACAGTGATCTCTATACTGCCCTCTAGATCTTGCAAAACTACAACTCCTAGCATGCCCACACAGCTGTTTGCTGTCTGGGCATGCTGGGAGTTGTAGTTTTGCAACATCTAGAGGTCCACAGTTTGGAGATCACTGTTCAGTGGTCTCTAAATTGTAGCACTCCAGATGTTGCAAAACTACAAATTCCAGCATGCCCACACAGCAAACAGCTGTCTCGGCATGCTGGGAGTTGTAGTTGCGTACCTCCAGCTGTTGCATAACTACATCTCCCAGCATGCCCTTCTGTGATCAGACATGCTGGGAATTGTAGTTTTGCAACAGCTGGAGGCACACTGGTTGGAAAATACTGAGTTAGGTAACAGAACCCAACTCAGTATTTTCCAACCAGTGTGCCTCCAGCTGTTTCAAAACTACAACTCCCAGCATGTACTGACAGACCGTGCATGCTGGGAGTTGTAGTTTTGCAACAGCTGGAGGCTCACTGGTTGGAAAATACTGAGTTAGGTAACAGAACCTAACTGAAGGTTTTTCAACCAGTGATCCTCCAGCTGTTGCAAAACTGCAACTCCCAGCATGTACTGACAGACCGTGCATGCTGGGAGTTGTAGTTTTGCAACAGCTGGAGGCTCACTGGTTGGAAAATACTGAGTTAGGCAACAGAACCTAACTGAAGGTTTTCCAACCAGTGTGCCTCCAGCTGTTGCAAAACTACAACTCCCAGCATGTACTGACAGACCGTGCATGCTGGGAGTTGTAGTTTTGAAACAGCTGGAGGTTTGCCCCCCCCCCCATGTGAACGTACAGGGTACATTCACACGGGCGGGTTTACAGCAAGTTTCCTGCTTCAAGTATGAGCTGCGGCAAATTTTTCGCCGCAGCGCAAATTCCTAGTGTGAATGTACCCTAAAAACACTACACTACACTACCACCTAATAAAGAGTAAAACACTACATATACACCCCCTTACACTGTCCCCCCCAATAAAAATGAAAAACGTATTGTATGGCAGTGTTTCCAAAATGGAGCCTCCAGCTGTTGCAAAACAACAACTCCCAGCATTTCCGGACAGCCACTGATTGTCCAGGCATGCTGGGAGTTTAGCAACAGCTGGAGGCACCCTGTTTGGGAATCACTGGCGTAGAATACCCCTATGTCCACCCATATGCAATCCCTAATTTAGTCCTCAAATGCGCATGGAGCTCTCTCACTTCGGAGCCCTGTCGTATTTCAAGGAAACAGTTTAGGGACACATATGGGGTATCTCCGTACTTGGGAGAAATTGAACTACAAATTTTGGGGGATTTTTCTCCTTTTACCCCTTATGAAAAGGAAAAGTTGGGGTCTACACCAGCCTGTTGGTGTAAAAAAAAAATTTTTTTACACTAACATGCTGGTGTTGCCCTTTACTTTTTATTTTCACAAGAGGTAAAAGGAAAAAAAAATTGTAATGCAATTTCTCCTGAGTACGGAAATACCCCATCTGTGGGCGTAAAATGCTCTGTGGGCGCACAACAAGGCTCAGGAGTGAGAGCGCACTATGTACATTTGAGGCCTAAATTGGTGATTTGCACAGGGGTGGATGATTTTACAGCGGTTCTGACATAAACGCAAAAATATAAATACCCACATGTGACCCCATTTTGGAAACTACACCCCTCACGGAATGTAATAAGGGTTACAGTGAGCATTTACACCCCACAGGGGTCTGACAGATTTTTGGAACAGTGGAATGTGAAAATGAAAAATTAAATTTTTTTGTTTGCACAGCCCACTGTTCCAAAGATCTGTCAAACGCCAGTGGGGTGTAAATGCTCACTGCACCCCTTATTACATTCCATGAGGGGTGTAGTTTCAAAAATGGGGTCACATGTGGGGGGTTCCACTGTTCTGGCACCACGGGGTTCCACTGTTCTGGCTTTGTAAATGCACATGGTCCCCGACTTCCATTCCAAACAAATTATCTCTCTAAAAGCTCAATGGCGCTCCTTCTCTTCTGAGCATTGTAGTTCGCTCGCAGTGCACTTGACGTCCACATATGGGGTATTTCCATACTCAGAAGAAATGGGGTTACAAATTTTGGGGGGCATTTTCTCCTATTACCATTTGTAAAAAAGTAAAATTTGGGGAAAAACCAGCATTTTAGTGGAAAAATATTTTTTTTTTCATTTACACATCCGACTTTAACAAAAAGTTGTCAAACACCTGTGGGGTGTTAAGGCTCACCGTACCCCTTGTTACGTTCCTTGAGGGGTGTCGTTTCCATAATAGTGTGCGATGTGGTTTTTTTTGCTGTCCTGGCACCATAGGGGCTTCCTAAATGGGACATGCCCCCCAAAAACCATTTCAGAAAAACTCACTCTCCTAAATCCCATTGTTGCTCCTTCACTTCTGAGCCCTCTAGTGCACCCGCCGAACACTTGACATACACATATGAGGTATTTTCTTACTCGAGAGAAATTGGGTTACAAATTTTGAGAGGATTTTTTTCCTTTTACCCCTTGTAAAAATTCAAAAACTGGGTCTACAAGAACATGTAAGTGTAAAAAATGAAGATTTTGAATTTTCTCCTTCACTTTGCTGCTATTCCTGTGAAACACCTAAAGGGTTAACACACTTACTGATTGTCATTTTGAATACTTTGAGGGGTGCAGTTTTTATAATGGGGTCATTTATCAGGTATTTCTAACCAGAAGACCCTTCAAATCCACTTCAAACCTGAACTGGTCCCTGAAAAATTCCGATTTTGAAAATTTTGCGAAAAATTGGAAAATTGCTGCTGAACTTTGAAGCCCTCTGATGTCTTCCAAAAGTAAAAACTCGTCAATTTTATGATGCAAACATAAAGTAGATATATTGTATATGTGAATCAATATATAATTTATTTGGAATATCCATATTCCTTATAAGTAGAGAGCTTCAAAGTTAGAAAAATGCTAAATTTTCAAATTTTTCATGAAATTTTTGCATTTTTCACCTAGAAAGGATGCAAGTATCGCCGAAAATTTACCACTAACATAAAGTAGAATATGTCACGAAAAAACAATCTCGGAATCAAATTTATAAGTAAAAGCATTCCAGAGTTATTAATGCTTAAAGTGACAGTGGTCAGATTTGCAAAAAATGCTCCCGTCCTTAGGGTCATAATGGGTCTCCGTCCCCAAGGGGTTAATGGTCATTACAAGATCCAGCATTATAATGGTTAAGCATACATAATGTGAACATAAATTCTTGTTTTATGCTACAACAGGAGGTGTGTGTCTCCGCTGGACGTGTCATGTTGAAAGTTCAGAGATCTCTGATATTACTTTCCTATCACCCCTGTTACTATGTCACATACACTGAAGATATTTTGACATTTAAGTGATTTTACCTTTACATGTATGCCACACTACAAATATGAATATACAATACTTCCACTCCGACCCTTTGTGTAATAGAATTGAATAGAAAGTATGTATGAATAGAGAGGGGTGAACTTGCACTCACCGTCCGTGTAGTTCATTAATTCACGGGACCTCCATGCGGCAGGGAGACGTTAGATGAGAGCGCTCAGACCCTCTGAGCACTCTCATCTAACATCTCCCTGCCGCACGGAGGTCCCGTGAATGAATGAACTACACTGACGGTGAGTGCAAGTTCACCCCTCTCTATTCATACATTGGATTCCACTTCTATTCTTTTCATAACTTAGCACCCCGACACTAGTAATATTTAGCAGCTGTTACGCCGAGCGCTCCGGGTCCCCGCTCCTCCCCGGAGCGCTCGCTTCACTCTCCCCGCGGCAGCGCTCCGGTCACGTCCTCTGACCCGGGGCGCTGCGATTCCGCTGCCAGCCGGGATGCGATTCGCGATGCGGGTAGCGCCCGCTCGCGATGCGCACCCCGGCTCCCCTACCTGACTCGCTCTCCGTCTGTTCTGTCCCGGCGCGCGCGGCCCCGCTCCCTAGGGCGCGCGCGCGCCGGGTCTCTGCGATTTAAAGGGCCACTGCGCCGCTGATTGGCGCAGTGGTTCCTATTAGTGTGTTCACCTGTGCACTTCCCTATATCACCTCACTTCCCCTGCACTCCCTTGCCGGATCTTGTTGCCTTAGTGCCAGTGAAAGCGTTCCTTGTGTGTTCTTTGCCTGTGTTTCCAGACCTTCTGCCGTTGCCCCTGACTACGATCCTTGCTGCCTGCCCCGACCTTCTGCTACGTCCGACCTTGCTTTTGCCTACTCCCTTGTACCGCGCCTATCTTCAGCAGCCAGAGAGGTGAGCCGTTGCTAGTGGATACGACCTGGTCACTACCGCCGCAGCAAGACCATCCCGCTTTGCGGCGGGCTCTGGTGAAAACCAGTAGTGGCTTAGAACCGGTCCACTAGCACGGTCCACGCCAATCCCTCTCTGGCACAGAGGATCCACTACCTGCCAGCCGGCATCGTGACAGTAGATCCGGCCATGGATCCCGCTGAAGTTCCTCTGCCAGTTGTCGCTGACCTCACCACGGTGGTCGCCCAGCAGTCACAACAGATAGCGCAACAAGGCCAACAGCTGTCTCAACTGACCATTATGCTACAACAGTTACTACCACAGCTTCAGCAGTCATCTCCTCCGCCAGCTCCTGCACCTCCTCCGCAGCGAGTGGCCGCTCCTGGGATACGCTTATCCTTGCCGGATAAATTTGATGGGGACTCTAAGTTTTGCCGTGGCTTTCTTTCCCAATGTTCCCTGCATCTGGAGATGATGTCGGACCTGTTTCCCACTGAAAGGTCTAAGGTGGCTTTCGTAGTCAGCCTTCTGTCCGGAAAAGCCCTGTCATGGGCCACACCGCTCTGGGACCGCAATGACCCCGTCACTGCCTCTGTACACTCCTTCTTCTCGGAAATCCGAAGTGTCTTTGAGGAACCTGCCCGAGCCTCTTCTGCTGAGACTGCCCTGTTGAACCTGGTCCAGGGTAATTCTTCCGTTGGCGAGTATGCCGTACAATTCCGTACTCTTGCTTCAGAATTGTCCTGGAATAATGAGGCCCTCTGCGCGACCTTCAAAAAAGGCCTATCCAGCAACATTAAAGATGTTCTGGCCGCACGAGAAATTCCTGCTAATCTACATGAACTTATTCACCTAGCCACTCGCATTGACATGCGTTTTTCCGAAAGGCGTCAGGAACTCCGCCAAGATATGGACTCTGTTCGCACGAGGCGTTTCTTCTCCTCGGCTCATCTCTCCTCTGGTCCCCTGCAATCTGTTCCTGTGCCTCCCGCCGTGGAGGCTATGCAGGTCGACCGGTCTCGCCTGACACCTCAAGAGAGGACACGACGCCGTATGGAGAACCTCTGCCTGTACTGTGCTAGTACCGAACACTTCCTGAGAGATTGTCCTATCCGTCCTCCCCGCCTGGAAAGACGTACGCTGACTCCGCACAAAGGTGAGACAGTCCTTGATGTCTACTCTGCTTCTCCACGTCTTACTGTGCCTGTGCGGATGTCTGCCTCTGCCTTCTCCTTCTCTACAGTGGCCTTCTTGGACTCTGGATCTGCAGGAAATTTTATTTTGGCCTCTCTCGTCAACAGGTTCAACATCCCGGTGACCAGTCTCGCCAGACCCCTCTACATCAATTGTGTAAATAATGAAAGATTGGACTGTACCATACGTTTCCGCACGGAGCCCCTTCTTATGAGCATCGGATCTCATCATGAGAGGATTGAACTTTTGGTCCTCCCCAATTGCACCTCGGAAATTCTCCTTGGACTTCCCTGGCTTCAACTTCATTCCCCTACCCTGGATTGGTCCACTGGGGAGATCAAGAGTTGGGGGTCCTCTTGTTCCAAGAACTGTCTAAAACCGGTTCCCAGTAACCCTTGCCGTAACTCTGTGGTTCCTCCAGTAACCGGTCTCCCTAAGGCCTATATGGACTTCGCGGATGTTTTCTGCAAAAAACAAGCTGAGACTCTACCTCCTCACAGGCCTTATGATTGCCCTATCGACCTCCTCCCGGGCACTACTCCACCCCGGGGCAGAATTTATCCCCTCTCTGCCCCAGAGACTCTTGCCATGTCCGAATACGTCCAGGAGAATCTAAAAAAGGGCTTTATCCGTAAATCCTCCTCTCCTGCCGGAGCCGGATTTTTCTTTGTGTCCAAAAAAGATGGCTCCCTACGTCCTTGCATTGACTACCGCGGTCTTAATAAAATCACGGTTAAGAACCGCTACCCCTTACCCCTCATCTCTGAACTCTTTGATCGCCTCCAAGGTGCCCACATCTTCACTAAATTGGACTTAAGAGGCGCCTATAACCTCATCCGCATCAGAGAGGGGGACGAGTGGAAAACGGCATTTAACACCAGAGATGGACACTTTGAGTATCTGGTCATGCCCTTTGGACTGTGCAACGCCCCTGCCGTCTTCCAAGACTTTGTCAATGAAATTTTTCGTGATCTGTTATACTCCTGTGTTGTTGTATATCTGGACGATATCCTAATTTTTTCTGCCAATCTAGAAGAACACCGCCAGCATGTCCGTATGGTTCTTCAGAGACTTCGTGACAACCAACTCTATGCCAAAATTGAGAAATGTCTGTTTGAATGCCAATCTCTTCCTTTTCTAGGATATTTGGTCTCTGGCCAGGGACTACAGATGGATCCAGACAAACTCTCTGCCGTCTTAGATTGGCCACGCCCCTCCGGACTCCGTGCTATCCAACGCTTTTTGGGGTTCGCCAATTATTACAGGCAATTTATTCCACATTTTTCTACCATTGTGGCTCCTATCGTGGCTTTAACCAAAAAAAATGCTGATCCCAAGTCCTGGCCTCCTCAAGCAGAAGACGCCTTTAAACGACTCAAGTCTGCCTTTTCTTCGGCTCCCGTCCTCTCCAGACCTGACCCTTCCAAACCCTTCCTATTGGAGGTTGATGCCTCCTCAGTGGGAGCTGGAGCTGTTCTTCTACAAAAAAATTCTTCCGGGCATGCTGTCACTTGTGGTTTTTTCTCTAGGACCTTCTCTCCAGCGGAGAGGAACTACTCCATCGGGGATCGAGAGCTTCTAGCCATTAAATTAGCACTTGAGGAATGGAGGCATCTGCTGGAGGGATCAAGTTCTCCTGTTATTATCTACACCGACCACAAGAACCTCTCCTACCTCCAGTCTGCCCAACGGCTGAATCCTCGCCAGGCCCGGTGGTCTCTGTTCTTTGCCCGATTTAATTTTGAGATTCACTTTCGTCCTGCCGATAAGAACATTAGGGCCGATGCTCTCTCTCGTTCCTCGGATGCCTCAGAAGTTGAACTCTCTCCGCAACACATCATTCCACCTGACTGCCTGATCTCCACTTCTCCTGCCTCCATCAGGCAGACTCCTCCAGGAAAGACCTTTGTTTCTCCTCGCCAACGCCTCGGAATCCTCAAATGGGGTCACTCCTCCCATCTCGCAGGTCATGCGGGTATCAAGAAATCTGTGCAACTCATCTCCCGCTTCTATTGGTGGCCGACTCTGGAGACGGATGTTGTGGACTTTGTGCGAGCCTGCACTATCTGTGCCCGGGATAAGACTCCTCGCCAGAAGCCCGCTGGTTTTCTTCATCCTCTGCCTGTCCCCGAACAGCCTTGGTCTCTGATTGGTATGGATTTTATTACTGATTTACCCCCTTCCCGTGGCAACACTGTTATTTGGGTGGTCGTTGATCGATTCTCCAAAATGGCACATTTCATCCCTCTTCCTGGTCTTCCTTCTGCGCCTCAGTTGGCTAAACAATTTTTTGTACACATTTTTCATCTTCACGGGTTGCCTACGCAGATTGTCTCGGATAGAGGCGTCCAATTCGTGTCTAAATTCTGGAGGGCTCTCTGTAAACAACTCAAGATTAAATTAAATTTTTCTTCTGCATATCATCCCCAGTCCAATGGACAAGTAGAAAGGATTAACCAGATCTTGGGTGATTATTTGCGACATTTTGTTTCCTCCCGCCAGGATGACTGGGCAGATCTCCTCCCATGGGCCGAATTCTCGTATAACTTCAGGGTCTCTGAGTCTTCCTCCAAATCCCCATTTTTCGTGGTGTACGGCCGTCACCCTCTTCCCCCCCTCCCTACTCCCTTGCCCTCTGGTCTGCCCGCTGTGGATGAAATTTCTCGTGACCTTTCCATCATATGGAGAGAGACCCAAAAATCTCTCTTACAGGCTTCATCACGCATGAAGAAGTTCGCGGATAAGAAAAGAAGAGCTCCCCCCGTTTTTTCCCCTGGAGACAAGGTATGGCTCTCCGCTAAATATGTCCGCTTCCGTGTCCCTAGCTACAAGTTGGGACCACGCTATCTTGGTCCTTTCAAAATTTTGTGTCAAATTAATCCTGTCTCTTATAAACTTCTTCTTCCTCCCTCTCTTCGTATCCCTAATGCCTTTCACGTCTCTCTTCTCAAACCACTCATCCTCAACCGTTTTTCTCCCAAATCTGTTCCTCCCACTCCTGTTTCCGGCTCCTCGGACATCTTCTCGGTCAAAGAAATTTTAGCTGCCAAAAAGGTCAGAGGGAAAAATTTTTTTTTAGTGGACTGGGAGGGTTGTGGTCCTGAAGAGAGATCCTGGGAACCTGAGGACAACATCCTAGACAAAAGTCTGCTCCTCAGGTTCTCAGGCTCTAAGAAGAGGGGGAGACCCAAGGGGGGGGGGTACTGTTACGCCGAGCGCTCCGGGTCCCCGCTCCTCCCCGGAGCGCTCGCTTCACTCTCCCCGCGGCAGCGCTCCGGTCACGTCCTCTGACCCGGGGCGCTGCGATTCCGCTGCCAGCCGGGATGCGATTCGCGATGCGGGTAGCGCCCGCTCGCGATGCGCACCCCGGCTCCCCTACCTGACTCGCTCTCCGTCTGTTCTGTCCCGGCGCGCGCGGCCCCGCTCCCTAGGGCGCGCGCGCGCCGGGTCTCTGCGATTTAAAGGGCCACTGCGCCGCTGATTGGCGCAGTGGTTCCTATTAGTGTGTTCACCTGTGCACTTCCCTATATCACCTCACTTCCCCTGCACTCCCTTGCCGGATCTTGTTGCCTTAGTGCCAGTGAAAGCGTTCCTTGTGTGTTCTTTGCCTGTGTTTCCAGACCTTCTGCCGTTGCCCCTGACTACGATCCTTGCTGCCTGCCCCGACCTTCTGCTACGTCCGACCTTGCTTTTGCCTACTCCCTTGTACCGCGCCTATCTTCAGCAGCCAGAGAGGTGAGCCGTTGCTAGTGGATACGACCTGGTCACTACCGCCGCAGCAAGACCATCCCGCTTTGCGGCGGGCTCTGGTGAAAACCAGTAGTGGCTTAGAACCGGTCCACTAGCACGGTCCACGCCAATCCCTCTCTGGCACAGAGGATCCACTACCTGCCAGCCGGCATCGTGACAGCAGCTCTGGCCACTGAACATGCATGGGACTGTGTTACATAATATTTGTTAGGTCTGCTAATTTATGACTGTGCCCTCTGTCCAAAATTTTTTTGAATAGAAAGTATATACTTGGTCACTTGTAAACATCAGCAAAGTGTATAGTTAAATAATTAGATTGAAAACAATTTACATTAATAATTTGACACATTATATTTAATAGATCTAGTCTTCAATTGCAAATCTATAAATCAGATCTATTCTGACCAATATTAAGGATTTATTTTTACCTCTCCTGTGTCATTGTATCCTCGTCCTCATCTCCTCCTGTTTGCATGCGCTTCCTCTTTTTAATAACCATGAGCAAACTCTCATGTATTCCTTAGTTTTGTTGGGTCTGTTGGTTTATTTCAGGGTTCTGACAATTTTACATGGCAAGAACCACCCATGATTGTCATGCAGAAAAATTTCTCCTTGATCTGTTGGTAATCAACATTCCACATAATTTAATCCAGTACTGTCTAATAGTCAGGTGTAATACATAAATGTAGGGTGCAAGGAGGCTGATCTAAGCTACTCAAGTGCCACAGCCTGGCACACCCACTTACTTGCTCCCCCCTCCCAGCTCCTTCTTCATTGACAAACAGGGCTCTGAACATCAATCAAGGAGGGCTTGGGAAGTGGGAGCAAGCGAAAAGGTATGGCAGGCGTTGGCACTTTAGCAGTTTAACCCCACCTCTTTGGAACTTGGCTGAAAAATAGAAAACTTATTTTATAAATTTGGCAACTATTATCAGCTCCAGAAAAAGTACAATTTTATTTTATTCCCTGTCAGCTATGCAATAGGGTCTGCAGTTCTTTGGAGCAAATAGAGATGATAAATTCCCTTTAAAGTGGTACTCCGCCCCTGAACATTTTATCCCCTATCCAAAGGATAGGGAATAAGATGTCTGATCGGAGGGGTCCGGCCCCGCGATCTCTGTGCCGTCACTCCCCCTCCAATAGACATGAATAGAGGGGGGTGTGGTTTGACATTATGGACACCATGTTGCCCCAAGTTTTGTGTTCAGATTTCTGCAGAGTCGGCCCGGATAACGCGGGGGGCCCCAGCAGCCAGACCCATCCCCCCCACCATCAGACATCTTATCCACAATTCTTTGGATAGGGGTTAAGATGTCTAGGGGCGGAGTACACCTTTAAAGAAATTGTCCAATTTAAAAAACAAATAAACAAAAGTTCTATACTAATGCATTATGTGAAATTTAACATATTTAAATGTACCAGGATTAAAATATTGTTTGAGAGATATAACATTACTAATCTTCCATTTACCTGCAATGTTTTGATAACTGTTGCCCTTGGTTACGACCCACTATGTCGGGGTAAGGGTGGGTTCAAACCACGTTTTAGCCATACGGAGGACCAAATCCAGCTGGGGGGAGTGAAAACCGGGCACTCCCATATCCCAGCCATACCCGGCCCCCTTCTCATTTATTTGAATGAGCTCAGGGCTGGTGTAAGGATTTTGCCACCCTAGGCAAAACCTCATTTTGCCCCCCTCCCCAACCCTTGTCCGATCTGTAAACATGTGTTCCCCCATTTGTGAATAATACCACCAGGGCCAGACTGGGACCAAAAATAGGCCCGGGCATTTTAGACTAAGCAGCCCACATTGGTCATGGGTGTGGCCGTGTGAAGGTGGAGCCAAAAAGGGGATTATATGCAGAACCATGTAGAGGTACATACCAGCTGTACACAGGATAAATACCATATAAGGGATTATATACAGGACCATATAGAGGTACATAGCAGCTGTACACAGGATATATACCATATAAGTGATTACAGCTACATGAAGGAACTCACAGATCATGTCTTTTCTGATCAGCGTTGTCCTCTTTCCTTTTCTTCTCTGTCCGACTCAGACCGCCAAGATGTCTTCTTTCAGCCAAAACTTTATCTCTCTTCATCTGCAGGACAAACATCTTAGAATCTGCATTTTCCCATTGCTCTCCTTAACACTACACAATCTCCTCATCTATATAATGTCATAATGCCCCCCCCCCCCCCCCGTGGTGTCCCGCTCAGTAAAAGAGCAGGTTGCCAGATATGTAGGTAGGTCACCGTTCCCCAACCATGGTGCCTCCAGCTGTTGCAAAATTACCGCTCCAAGCATGCCCAGATGGCCTCTGGCTGTCCGGGCATGCTGGGAGTCATAGTTTTGCACCCTGGTAGCCAGGAACATAGCTAGTAGGGCTATACAATATGGGGAAACTGTGTGATTGCGATTATGGACCTAAATATTGTGATTTCGATATAATAATGAAATGGTGAAATCCTCCCATTTCATGTCTAATCTCCCCCCATTTCACATCTATCCCAACCATTTTATATCCAACACCCATTTCACATCTTCCCCATTTCATTTTCATCCCCTCCTAGTCAAAATCCCCCATCACATTCTCCCCCCCCCTCTGCTGTCACATACTACTCACCCCCGTTGTCACATCTTTCCCTTCCCATCCCTCCCCCGTTTCATCTCCCCCATGTCACATGCCCCCCATTTCAGATTAACCCCCAATAGGCAGATAGTATCCCCCAATTAACTCCCTCCCAGTAGGCAGGTAGTACCCCCAGATTAGACCCCCTCCAGTAGGCAGGTAGTGCCTCCAGAATAGACCCCCCAGGAGACAGGTAGTACCCCCAGATTAGACCCCCTCCAGAAGGCAGGAAGTACCCCCAGATTAGACCCCCCAGTAGGCAGGTAGTACCCCCAGATTAGACCCCCCACCCAGTAGACAGGTAGTACCCCCAGATTAACCCCCTCCCCCCAGTAGGCAGGTTGTACCCCCAGATTAACCCCCTGCCCCCAGTATGCAGGTAGTACCCCCAGATTAACCCCCTCCCTCCCCCAGTAGGCAGGTAGTACCCCCAGATTAGACACCCCAGTAGACAGGTAGCACTCTCAGATTAGACCCCCCCCCCAGTAGACAGGTAGTACCCCCAGATTAACCCCCTCCCCCCACAGTAGGTAGGTAGTAGCCCCACAATAGACACCCCCGCAGTAGACAGGTAGTACCCCCAGATTAGACCCCCCCCCAGTAGACAGGTAGTACCCCCAGATGAGCCCCCCCCCAGTAAACAGGTAATGCCCCAGATTAATCCCCTCCCCCCAGTAGGCAGGTAGTACCTCCAGATTTACCCCCTCCCCCAGTAGACAGGTAGTAGCCCCAGATTAGACCACTCCAGTAGGCAGGTAGTACCCCCAGATTAACCCCTTTCCCCCAGTAGGCAGGTAGTACCCCCAGATTAAACCCCCCAAGTAGGCAGGTAGTACCCCAGATTAACCCCCTCCCCACCAGTAGGCAGATAGTACCCCCAGATTAACCCACTCCCCCCAATAGGCAGGTAGTACCTCCAGATTAGACCCCCCAAGTAGGCAGGTAGTACCCCCAGATTAACCCCCTGCCCCTCAGTAGGCAGGTAGTACCCCAGATTAGCCCACCCCAGTAGGCAGGTAGTACCCCCAGATTAACACCGCCCCCCCAGTAGGCAGGTAGTACCCCCAGATTAGACCCCCCAGTAGGCAGGTAGTACCCCCAGATTAAGGCCCTCCCCCAGTAGGCAGGTAGTACCCCCAGATGAACCCCCTTCCCCAGTAGGCCGGTAATACCTCCAGATTAGACTCCCCCAGTAGACATGTAGTACCCCCAGATTAGACCTCCCCAGTAGACAGGTAGTACCCCTAGATTAACCCCCTCCCCCCACAGTAAGCAGGAAGTACCCCCACATTAGACCCCCCACTAGACAGGTAGTACCCCCAGATTAGACCCCTGCAAGTAAACAGGTAGTACCCCAGATTAATTCCCACCCCTAGTAGGCAGGTAGTACCCCCAGATTAGACCCTCCCCAGTAGGCAGGCAGTACCCCCAGATTAACCCCCTCCCCCAGTAGACCCCGTTCCCCAGTAAGCAGGTAGTACCCACAGATTAGACCCCCCCCCCAGTAGACAGGTAGTACCCCCAGATTAGACCCTCCCCAGTAGGCAGGTAGTACCCCCAGATTAACCCCCTCCCCAGTAGACCCCCTTCCCCAGTAAACAGGTAGTACCCCCAGATTAGACCCTTCCCCAGTAGGCAGGTAGTACCCCCAGTTTAACCCCTTCCCCCATAGGCAAATAGTACCCCCAGATTAGACCCCCCAGTAGACCCCCTCCCCAGTAAACAGGTAGTACCCCCAGATTACACCCCCCAGTAGGCAGGTATTACCCCCAGATTAACCCCTTCCCCCAGTAGGCATTTTGTACCCCCAGATTAGACCCCCCAAGTAGGCAGTTAGTACCCCCAGATTAACCCCCTCCCCCAGTAGACAGCTAGTACCCCCAGATTAACCCACTCCCCCCACTAGGCAGGTAGTACCCCCAGATTAGACTCCCCAAGTAGGCAGGTAGTACCCCCAGATTAACCCCCTGACCCCCAGTAGGCAGGTAGTATCCCCAGATTAACCCCATCCCCCCAGTAGGCAGGTAGTACCCCCAGATTAGACCCCCCAAGTAGGCAGGTAGTACTCACAGATTAACCCCCCCAGTGGGCAGGTAGTACCCCCAAATTAGACCCCCAGTAGGCAGGTAGTACCCCCAAATTAGACCCCCCCCAGTAGGCAGGTAGTACCCCCAGATTAACACCCCCAGTAGGCAGGTAGTACCTCCAGATTAACCCCCTCCCCCAGTAGACAGGTAGTACCCCCAGATTAACCCCCTTCCCCCCAATCGGGAGGTAGTACCCACAGATTAGACCCCCCAGTAGGCAGGTAGTACCCCCAAATTAGACCCCCCCAGTAGGCAGGTAGTACCCCCAGATTAACCCCATCCCCAAGTAGGGAGGTAATACCCCAGATTAGACCCCCCAGTAGGCAGGTAGTACCCCCAGATTACCCCCCCCCCAGTAGGCAGGTAGTGCCCCCAGATTACCCCCCCCCAATAGGCAGGTAGTATGCCAAGATTAGATCCCCCCCCCCCCCCCCAAGTAGGCAGGTAGTACTGCCAGATTAACCCCATCCCCTCAGTAAGCAGATAGAACCCCATGATTAGACCCCCCCAGTAGGCAGGTAGTACTCCCAGAATAACCCCCCACCCAGTAGGTAGATAGTACCCCCAGATTAGACTGCCCCCCCCCAGTGGGAAGGTAGTACCCCCAGATTAGACCCCCCAGTAGGCAGGTTGTACCCCCAGACCCCCAGTAGGCAGGTAGTACCCCCAGATTAAACCCCCACAGTAGGCAGGCAGTACCCCCAGATTAATCCCCTCCCCCCCAGTAGGCAGGTAGTACCGCCAGATTAACCCTCTCCCCCCTAGTAGGCAGGTAGTACCCCCAGATTAGACCCCACAAGTAGGCAGGTAGTACTCCAAGATTACCCCCCAGTAGGCAGGTAGTACCTCCAGATTAACCCCCCTGTAGGCAGGTAGTATACCCAAATTAGACTCCCCCCAGTAGGCAGGTAGTACCCCCAGATTACCCCCCCAGTAGGCAGCTAGTACCCCCAGATTAACCCCCCAGTAGGCAGGTAGTACACCCAGACTAGACCTCCCCCCTCCCCGGCTGGTACTTCTGCAATTGCCGGGGATTCAGGGCAGCATCTTCCTCCAGAAAAGGGCCTGGTCTGGAAGTAGTGACGCCTCCCCTTGAATTCTGGGCGCTTGACATGAGCGAGCATCAATATGCAGCAGATGCGCATAGGCTGTAAGTGATTTAACTGGGGTTGGGGCTACCCTGAGTCCCGAAGGCGGAGCGGCATTAGTCTCTGCCTCCTGCTCCAGGCTCTCGCACTGCCGGCCTACTTGTGACTGATTTCACCAGTTTCTTTGTATAGGGTAAGATCCAAGGTGAATCTGCAACAAAATCCACAAGTAATGCATGCAGTTTTTGCTGCATATTTGTGACAGATCTGCATTATAAAATAGGGTTTGAGGTAGATTTTCATCAGAAATTTGCTGCCAAAAATTGGGGCACAGAGAGCCTGCCCCCTTTCAAACTCACAGCAGAAAACATGGGGTTGGCTTTCTGGGCATGCTGAAACTTGTAGTTTTGAAACATCAAGAGGGCCACCGTTGGGTGACCGAGTGGCCTGGAAAAAAGTGCAACAGCCAGCAGGAGTGAGGTGGCACAACCAGGGCCGGCCTTTGGGGTGTGCGAGCTGTGCGGCCACACAGAGCGCCATAGCAACACACAGCATGCACTGTAACAGGCCGGCCGGAGCCGCGCTGCGGCTGCTCCGTACTTGCAGTGTGAGTGAGCACCGCAGGAACGCCATCCACGGCAGGCCGGTGGGATGACATCACATCATCATGCCGGCGCCCGTAGATCACGTCCCCGTGGCTCTCACTCACACTGCAAGAACGGAGCAGCCGCAGCATCTGAGAAAGGTGATGGGTGTGAGAAAGGGGGGGGGGGCGCAAATTATAAGTGAGGGGCACATGACAGGGGGCATTATATGTGAGGGGCAGAGGATATGGGGTATTATATATGAGGGGCACATGACAGGCCCACCCCCTGTCATGTGCCCATATAATGCCGCCCTGTCATGTGCCCCTCATATATAATGCCCCATGTCCTCTGCCCCTCACATATAATGCCCCATTTCCTGTGCCCCTCACTTATAATTTGCCCCCTGAGGGGGCAGGACAGGGGACATTATATGTGAGGGGCACAGGACAGGGGGGCATTATATGTGGGGGCACATGACAGGGGGGCATTATATGTGGGGGCACATGTCAGGGGGCATTATATGTAGGGGCACATAGATTAGCTCGCACAGGGCACCTGAACAACTTAGGCCGGCTCTGGGCACAACTACAACTCTGAGCATGTACTTTGACTGTCCATGCATGCTAGGAGTTGTAGTTATGCAACAGCTATAGCACACAAGCAAGTTTTCAGTAAGTTTCCCGATCCGAGTTTGAGCTGCGAGAAATTTGCCGTGGCTCACATTTTTACCAGAAACATGTTGTAAACCCAACTATGTGTACGAACAGAAAAAACACTTACACTAAACTAGCACAAAAATAAGGAGTAAAACAATACATATACACACACCCTTAAACCGTTACCTCACGACACCCCCCCCCCCCAAATAAAAATTCATAACGGCTCATACTGTACTGTTTCCTAAATGGAGTCTTCAGCTATTGCAAAACATCAACTCCCAGCATAGCCAAACTGCAATTAACTGCCCAAACATGCGTTGCAACAGCTGGAGGCATCCTGTTTGGGAAACACTGCTGTAGGGTATTTTTGGTGGAGGAGGCAAGCACAATGCTTGTATACGAGTCCACTCTTATGCAAATCCCTAATTTATGCCTCAAATGAGCATAGAGCTCTCACCGGAGCCCTGTCATATTTTAAGGCAACAGTTTAGGGCCACATATGGGGTATTTCCGTACTCGAGAGAAATTGTGTTGTGAATTTTGGAGGGCTTTTGCTACTTTTACTCCTTATAAAAAAGAAAAGTTGAGGGCTACACCAGCATGTTAGTGTAAAAGAAATTCCCCTATACCTTTTATTTTCACAAGGAGGCAAATGGAGAAAAAGACCCCTTCACAATTTCCCCTGACATGGCTCAGGAGTGAGAGAGCAAATCTACATTTGAGGCCTAAATTGGTGATGCCCCCAGACCCCCAGTGGGCAGGTAGTACCCCCAGATTAAACCCCCACAGTAGGCAGGCAGTACCCCCAGATTAATCCCCTCCCCCCCAGTATGCAGGTAGTACCGCCAGATTAACCCTCTCCCCCTAGTAGGCAGCTAGTACCCCCAGATTAACCCCCCCAGTAGGCAGGTAGTATCCCCAAATTAGACTCCCCCCAGTAGGCAGGTAGTACCCCCAGATTACCCCCCCAGTAGGCAGCTAGTACCCCCAGATTAACCCCCCCAGTAGGCAGGTAGTACACCCAGACTAGACCTCCCCCTCCCCGGCTGGTACCTCTGCAATTGCCGGGGATTCAGGGCAGCATCTTCCTCCAGAAAAGGGCCTGGTCTGGAAGTAGTGACGCCTGCCCTTGAATTCTGGGCGCTTGACATGAGCGAGCATCAATACGCAGCAGATGCGCATAGGCTGTACGTGACTTAACTGGGGGTGGGGCTACCCTGAGTCCCGAAGGCCGAGCGGCATTAGTCTCTGCCTCCTGCTCCAGGCTCTCGCACTGCCGGCCTGGCCGGCCGACAGGGCGAGCGGCCGAACTGCGATAAGGGGAAATGGCCGGTGTGCCCGATGGCCAGTCTGGCCCTGTATACCACCATACAATGACTGAATAACACAGCCATACCAGAACAGAACAATACCGATATACCATGACTGGATAACACCAACATACCAGAACAGAACAATACCACCATACAATGACTGAATAACACCAACATACCAGAACAGAACAATACCGCCATGCCGTGACTAAATAACACTGCCATACCAGAAAAATACCGCCATACCATAAATTAATAACAATGACATACCAGGACAGAAAAATACCCCCATACCATGACTGCATGACACCACCAGAACAAAAAAATACAGCCATACCGTGACTGAATAACAATGCCATACCAGAACAGAACAATACCGCCATACCATGGCTGCATAACACCGCCACACCAGAACAGAACAATACCGCCATACCATGAATGAATAACACCAACATACTAGAACAGAACAATACCGTCATACCATGACTGAATTGCAGTTTTGCAGAAGCTGGAGGCACCCTGGGAAACACTGGTGTGTGTGTGTATATATATATATATATATATATATATACATATCAACATTTCCCAACAAGAGTGCCTCCAACTGCTGCAAAACTACAACTCCCAGCATGCCCAATTGCAGTTTTGCAACAGCTGGAGGCACCCTGGGAAACACTGGCATGTGTGTATTTATATATATATATATATATATATATATATATATATATATATATATATATATATGTAGAAGAAAGAGGAGTCCAGCGTCCAGAAACTCGGAGGAAAATATTTATTCACCAGATGGTCATACAGGAACACAGGGTACAGTGACGCGTTTCGGCTTTACAACAAAGCCTTAGTCATACACAAATTGTACTACAAAAAGACCGGGTTTTGTACATGTGGGTGGGCGGATATGACGTAAAGGCACACCTGTACTGACAGGTGGACGTGACGTCAAGGCCACACCTACACACAACTGGAAGTTTTGTCCCGTGGACTTTCTTTTGCCCCCACATGTAGATTTGATTTATTCCGGACTTTACATTTTGTTAATATTGAGAAAATACCGCATCTGATGTTACTAATACTTTTTCTAGTGATGCTGTTGTATCGGATGTGTCCAATATAAATATCTCTTTGCATTCATCTCAAGTCTCTGGGTTCTCGCATGTATCCCCATTGAGCTCCACGGCCAGTTTTAGTTTTTCTGAACTTGCCCTGGCGTCCAATTTACAGGATCAATGTGATACCAGTTTTTCAACTGACATCCCTGACTTTGTCACTTCCAATAGGGACTTTTATCCCATCATGTCCCGCACCCCAGCACTAGATAATTTTCAAGATGCTGTGGAGTCAGATTTGACTATGCTGTCCATGCAAAACCATTCTGTTAAATATAATTTATCATTCAAACAAAGAAATGCTCTCAAAGAATTGGAAAACATGGACAACATAGTCATAAGACAAGCCGACAAAGGAGGAGCGGTGGTCATATTGGATAGGGGACTCTATAGCAAGTTAAATATGGAAATGCTAAATGATCTAGATACATACAGACCCCTTCCAGGTGACCCGACTCCGAAATTCAAGAAGATCCTAGAGTCCCTTGTGCATCTTGGTGCAGCGAATGGATATATTACAGAAAGTATTGCTAAATATCTAATTATTGATAGCCCTGTTATACCTATATTCCATTCGCTGCCCAAGGTGCACAAGGGGGTATTTCCCCCTCCACTTAGGCCTATCGTGGCGGGGATTTCATCTCTCAATGAACGGTTGTGCGAGTGGATCGACTCACTTCTACAGCCACTCATTCCTACTATCCCAGGTTACATAAGAGACACTAAACATGTGTTAGAAATGCTGGACTCGATACAATGGCATGAGGAGTATCAGTGGGTGACAGCTGATGTCACCTCACTGTACTCTGTCATACCACATCATCTTGCTTCATTAGCCTTATCCTGGTTTCTGGAAACCTATTCTCGATACCCCGGTGGTCTCCGGGAATACATGCTATTGGTAGTAGATTATTTGTTAAAGCATAATTTTTTTATGTTCAATGGCGTGTTTTTCCTGCAGACCACCGGTGCATCGATGGGGGCGAAGTTCTCCCCCTCTCTCGCCAACATCTACATGTGTTGGTGGGAGAGGGGGATTCTCTTCGCCCCCAATAATCCCCACAGTCACGCTTTGGTGTGGTATGGCCGCTACATTGACGATCTCCTCTTTATTTGGAGGTCCGATGTAGCGGCCATACAGGAATTTTCGGAATACCTCAATCAGAATGAGTTGAATTTAAAATTCACTGTAACTGTGGAGACAGAGGTGATCAATTTTCTGGATTTGCGTCTGTGGGGTGACAGAGAAGTCGGCCAGGTTATAACATCTACCTATAGGAAACATACTGCAGTGAATTCCATCCTGCATGCCGATTCCTGTCACCCCAGACACGTTATAGAGAACCTCCCAACCGGTGAGCTCATTAGAGCTCGGCGTAATTGTACCCGAGACGCTGATTTTAGTGGGGAGGCAGTTTCCATAGGCAACCGCCTTAGAGCAAGGAATTATCCACAGTGGACCATTGAAAAAGCCCTTGCGGTTGCCAATGGTAAAGATCGCAAGTCTTTGATGGGTATCACTTCTGATATGCACGGTGAAACACATAATGGTGACGATAGAAATGTCATTCATAGCTATAGTCAAAATAGAAACATTAAGTTTGATAACAGAAACAATTCACCAGTAGTGTTTTCTACCCAGTATAGCATAGAGTTTCACAAAATTAAGAAGGTCATCAATAAGTATATGCCGATCTTAAGTAGTGATCCAGATTTTAAACAGGCTTTGATAGGGGGCCATAGATGTGTGTCTAAGAAAGCACCCACTATTGGCCAACGTCTCTCTCCTAGCCTGTTCCAGGATAAGGCCTCGACTAAACCCACTTGGCTGACATACATTGGATCATTCAAGTGTGGGGCTAAAAGGTGCATTTGTTGCAGCTATATTTCTAATTCTACTACATTTGTGTCTGCAGTTAACCATACTAGTTTTCCAATCAAGCAGTATGTTAACTGTAACACTACTGGTGTCGTATACCTGTTCACATGCATTAGCTGTCAGGTACAATACGTAGGCTGCACTACAAGTTCTCTGAAAATGAGGATTCGGAAACATATTTCCGATGTACCACATTTCCTATCTAGGAACGTCTCAATGGTATCCAAGCACTGCGCGGAGGCGCATGCTGGGGATACCTCCGGCCTCCGGCTTCAGGGGATTGAAAGGGTCACGGTTCCAATTAGAGGAGGTAATCTAAAACATAAGATCCTAGACCGTGAGATCTTTTGGATCCTGAAGCTGGGGACTAGATATCCTCAAGGTTTGAATAAAAGAATGGACACGATCCTACATTACTGATATAATTTCTTGATTTTTTTGTATTTTTTGAGTTCATTACTTTTTTGAGTATTTTTGAGTTTTCTTTTTCCCTCTTTTTCTTTCCTCTTCTCTGGGTCACTGCCCCTTCCCACATTAACCTTTCCCTCCTTCTCCCTTCCCCTCCCCCCCTGTTCGCCCCCCCCCCCCCTTTTTTTCCCACCTCCCTCTTTTTCCCCCCCTTCTTATCTGTTTTTTCTTCAATGACTATCATGGTTCTAGCTGTTCCACTTTTGTAGTGCGATAGCATAATTCCGCACCACACTCATTTATATAAACCATGAGTGTGAATGCTTCATGGATATGCGGTTTTTCTTTTATTACTATGAGAAATAGATTTCTGTATCTTACAAATGATGTTGATATCTTTCTTCTCTTTTATATTTAAGATATTTTTGTAATAAAGAAATTGTCATATTTATGTATGTTAATATATTATAAAATATTTTAATACTGTTTTCATGTAAAAGCGTCCATATTTGATAAATCTTAGATAAAAAATTCTTTTGGTTTATGTTTTGCATGTCTTGCAGTGGCGGTTGCCATTGGTTTCTACATGTGGGTGGTTATACCATCTTGTGTAGGTGTGGCCTTGACGTCACATCCACCTGTCAGTACAGGTGTGCCTTTACGTCATATCCGCCCACCCACATGTATAAAACCCGGTCTTTTTGTAGTACAATTTGTGTATGACTAAGGCTTTGTTGTAAAGCCGAAACGCGTCACTGTACCCTGTGTTCCTGTATGACCATCTGGTGAATAAATATTTTCCTCCGAGTTTCTGGACGCTGGACTCCTCTTTCTTCTGCTGTTCAATTGGGCGAGGTCCGCGCTCTGTCCGTGCGCACCTGGGGTGAGCTGAAGCATTGCTGTTTCTATATATATATATGTATATATATTAACGTTTCCCAATCAGGGTGCCTCCAGCTGCGGTCCTTGCTTGCAGTAGTGGGACGTGAAGGGGGAAATGGAGTTGTGGCAGGTGGGTGTTCTTTGCGTTACTCACAGTATCCACAATTTCGCGCCAGGGCTGGGGGGTGGTCTGGCGGGAGGATTGGCAGGTGTTTGTTGCGTGCCGCATATTATCCACAATTCACAAGCTTGGGGGGGGGATGAGGCTAGCGCACAGGAGCGGCAGGATGGGAGGTGGGGCGGTGTGCCGTTTGTTGAGCGCTGCTAACACAGTTGCGGGAGGTGGGGCGGGGACAATAACTTCCTTGCTGCGGACAGAGCAGCGCCCCCATCAAGAGGGTGCTCTAGGCAGCTGCTTACTCCGCCTATAGGAGGCGCCGGCCCTGAATGAACCATATCCAGTTTTCTCAGCATGCCATGGCTTTCAGTCCAGTCAGAAAACCGATACGGGGCAAAGATAAGCCGACCAGTGTCACCTGCACTAACCTCTTGGTACCGACAGATAGTGAAGGTGACACTGATGACAATGGTACTTACCTTGTCCTCTTCCGTGGCAGGGATCTCTGGTAATCTTCTCCGTTAAGCTTCAACTCTGGGCCCGGCTTGGGGCACCGGCGGAGCTTAGTAACGTCACCGCTGCTGAAAGAGACAGCAGAGAGCAGCAGCGGCTTGGGGTATGGGCGGAGCTTAGTGATGTCACTGGTGCTGCTCCCTGCGGGGTCCCGCTGCTAGAGAACAGCAGCGGTGATGTCACTAAGCTCCGCCCGTGCCCATGCCGGCCGGAGCTAAAGCATAAAGGAGAAGATTAACGGAGATCCCCGCCACGGAACGGGACAAGGTAAGTACCATTGCCATCAGTGTCACCTGCAATATCTGTCGGTACCGACAGGTTAGAGCAGTTGACACTGGTGACAGATTTCCTTTAAAAACTAAAAAGAAAAAATCAAGGTAATAAAATAAAAATAATAATAATATTAAAAAAAATGTATTAAAACCCACCTCTACAAAAATATCCCTTTAAAAACATATTTGGTATGAATTATGAAATAAAGAAAAAAGATAAAATATATAAAAAATGCTCAAAAAAACTTTATAATCCTATAAAAGCCCTTCATGATAGCCATAACCATAAACTGCCTTTTAGAATAATGCTGAAAAGAATAATACACTACACTACAACGGTAGTGCAGTGTTTTATACGAACAATCAGATCACTGGTAAAAGGTTGCCCTCTTTTGGGAATATGGGTGAAAGAAAAAACCCATGAAGTAAAAGTGTAATAAAATGGTGTTTAGACCCCCCCCCCCCAGAAAAAATCAATAGAAAGGCAAAGATGCTTTGAAAAACTAAAAACATGGATAATTTATAAAATATTTTGCTCCTGCCCCCTTCTCCAAAAAATAAAAAAACATATATGGACCATAAAATTTATGAATAAATAAATAAAAATTAACACATATCCCAAACATTGCAAAAACTAAACCCACAAAAAAATGTCAATGGTCTCTGTCAACATCCTCCTGGGAGTCATAATGCACTGCACTACTATAGAAATAAAAATCCCCATCATCTAGATCCCAATTTGTTCCATCTGTTTGCTTTTTCCTTTTTCTTATGTGGTTTCATAATCCCTGAGATAAGTAGTTCTGGCCCTAGAGTGTTATATATATTAGCGTCTGTAGCATGTATCGGGAACATGTTATCATACCTGTGTCTTTTTACAGGTGACTGATGCCAGGTGAGAAGGGGAACGGGACCTATACTTCCATCAGCTGCAAGAGAGGATGCATGATACAGGTAATTGATATTTATATTAATTACTGATAACAATCAGGCTAGATGTAATATCTAGACCTGCAGAGATGTCATAATCTCTTCCTTATACATGTAGATATATGTGTTGTTAATAAGTATATCGTCTATAGACAGCTTCATATATAACACAACCATGTCTCAGGTACAGAGGTTAGGAACATTTATGATCCCTAATCTCTGGGTTTTTTTTGTAGGAATCCCTTTATCAATATTTAATAGAATAGACTCAATTTACCGAATAGTTTACAAGTTTACTTTAGACAGACATTGCAGATTTAGGAGATAACTGTACTGTAAAGAAAAATCAATAATTAGTTTTTTTATTGCTCCAAATATATAAATATAAAAATAATAATAATAATAAATTATATATATTTATAAAAAAAAAAGACTATAGCCAAAATAACACATAGCCTGTTAAAATAATGCTGAAGGGGATAATAAACTGCACTTTAATACTAGTGCAACCTACTATGTGAGCAATCTAAAGATCGCTGTTAAAAGTCCCCTTTATAAAAAAACTTAAAGGCTAGGTACACACTGAGGAATTTTCAGCTGGAACAACTAGTGCCGGAGGTTCCAAGCGTACATTACCGCCCCCATAGATGGCAATGTAATCTGCACAGATCCTATCTAAAGAAAGTTAAAAATTAACAATTTATAAAATAATTCACCCCCAACACAACCCCTACAAAAATAAATATGTTTATATAAAAAAGAAAAAAAATCTAAATCTAACCCCCACAAAATAAAAAAATAACGCAATTCTCCCCTGACATTAGCCATAATTAAACACTGGTTGTCAACATCATGCTGACAGCCATAAGACACTGCACTGTAATATTAGTGCAATATATTATATGGGCGATCAGAAGATAACTGGTGAAAGCCCTCTCATGGTATTAGTAAAAAAAGAACAAAAAAAAAAAAACAAGTTAAAAAAAATTATTAAACAGAGAAACCTTAAAAAACATACAAGAAAAAAAGAAAAAAAAACTAAAACCCACAATAAAACCCCTGACAATAGTGTAACCAAACATTGACCCAGATTTATCAAACTGTGTGAGAGAAAAAGTTGAGAGATTTTTCCACAGCAACCAGTCAAAGCTCAGCTATTGAGTTGTGGTAAAGTGAAAGCTGAACTATGATTGGTTGCTAGGAGAAAATCACTCCAGTGTCACCTGCACTAACCTCTTGGTACCGACAGATAGTGAAGGTGACACTGATGACAATGGTACTTACCTTGTCCTCTTCCGTGGCAGGGATCTCTGGTAATCTTCTCCGTTAAGCTTCAACTCTGGGCCCGGCTTGGGGCACCGGCGGAGCTTAGTAACATCACCGCTGCTGAGAGAGACAGCAGAGAGCAGCAGCGGCTTGGGGTATTGGCGGAGCTTAGTGATGTCACCGGTGCTGCTCCCTGCGGGGTCCCGCTGCTAGAGAACAGCAGGCGTGACGTCACTAAGCTCCGCCCGTGCCCATGCCGGCCGGAGCTAAAGCATAAAGGAGAAGATTAACGGAGATCCCCGCCACGGAACGGAACAAGGTAAGTACCATTGCCATCAGTGTCACCTGCAATATCTGTCGGTACCGACAGGTTAGAGCAGTTGACACTGGTGACAGATTTCCTTTAAAAACTAAAAAGAAAAAATCAAGATAATGAAATAAAAATAATAATAATATTAAAAAAATGTATTAAAACCCACCTCTACAAAAATATCCCTTTAAAAACATATTTGGTATGAAATATAAAATAAAGAAAAAAGATAAAATATATAAAAAATGCTCAAAAAAACTTTATAATCCTATAAAAGCCCTTCATGATAGCCATAACCATAAACTGCCTTTCAGAATAATGCTGAAAAGAATAATACACTACACTACAACAGTAGTGCAGTGTTTTATACGAACAATCAGATCACTGGTAAAAGGTTGCCCTCTTTTGGGAATATGGGTGAAAGAAAAAACCCATGAAGTAAAAGTGTAATAAAATGGTGTTTAGACCCCCCCCCCAGAAAAAATCAATAGAAAGGCAGAGATGCTTTGAAAAACTAAAAACGTGGATAATTTATAAAATATTTTGCTCCTGCCCCCTTCTCCAAAAAATAAAAAAACATATATGGACCATAAAATTTATGAATAAATAAATAAAAATTAACACATATCCCAAACATTGCAAAAACTAAACCCACAAAAAACTGTCAATGGTCTCTGTCAACATCCTCCTGGGAGTCATAATGCACTGCACTACTATAGAAATAAAAATCCCCATCATCTAGATCCCAATTTGTTCCATCTGTTTGTTTTTTCCTTTTCCTTATGTGGTTTCATAATCCCTGAGATAAGTAGTTCTGGCCCTAGAGTGTTATATATATTAGCGTCTGTAGCATGTATCGGGAACATGTTATCATACCTGTGTCTTTTTACAGGTGACTGATGCCAGGTGAGAAGGGGAACGGGACCTATACTTCCGTCAGCTGCAAGAGAGGATGCATGATACAGGTAATTGATATTTATATTAATTACTGATAACAATCAGGCTAGATGTAATATCTAGACCTGCAGAGATGTCATAATCTCTTCCTTATACATGTAGATATATGTGTTGTTAATAAGTATATCGTCTATAGACAGCTTCATATATAACACAACCATGTCTCAGGTACAGAGGTTAGGAACATTTATGATCCCTCATCTCTGTTTTTTATTTGTAGGAATCCCTGCATCAATATTTAATAGAATAGACTCAATTTACCGAATAGTTTACAAGTTTACTTTAGACAGACATTGCAGATTTAGGAGATAACTGTACTGTAAAGAAAAATCAATAATTAGTTTTTTTATTGCTCCAAATATATAAATATAAAAATAATAATAATAAATTATATATATTTATAAAAAAAAGACTATAGCCAAAATAACACATAGCCTGTTAAAATAATGATGAAGGGGATAATAAACTGCACTTTAATACTAGTGCAACCTACTATGTGAGCAATCTAAAGATCGCTGTTAAAAGTCCCCTTTATAAAAAAAAAAAACTTAAAGGCTAGGTAAACACTGAGGAATTTTCAGCTGGAACAACTAGTGCCGGAGGTTCCAAGCGTACATTACCGCCCCCGTAGATGGCAATGTAATCTGCACAAATCCTATCTAAAGAAAGTTAAAAATTAACAATTTATAAAATAATTCACCCCCAACACAACCCCTACAAAAATAAATATGTTTATATAAAAAAGAAAAAAAAATCTAAATCTAACCCCCAAAAAATAAAAAAATAACGCAATTCTCCCCTGACATTAGCCATAATTAAACACTGGTTGTCAACATCATGCTGACAGCCACAAGACACTGCACTGTAATATTAGTGCAATATATTATATGAGCGATCAGAAGATAACTGGTGAAAGCCCTCTCATGGTATTAGTAAAAAAAGAACAAAAAAAAAAAACAAGTTAAAAAAAATTATTAAACAGAGAAACCTTAAAAAACATACAAGAAAAAAAGAAAAAGAAACTAAAACCCACAATAAAACCCCTGACAATAGTGTAACCAAACATTGACCCAGATTTATCAAACTGTGTGAGAGAAAAAGTTGAGAGATTTTTCCACAGCAACCAGTCAAAGCTCAGCTATTGAGCTGTGGTAAAGTGAAAGCTGAACTATGATTGGTTGCTAGGAGAAAATCACTCCAGTGTCACCTGCACTAACCTCTTGGTACCGACAGATAGTGAAGGTGACACTGATGACAATGGTACTTACCTTGTCCTCTTCCGTGGCAGGGATCTCTGGTAATCTTCTCCGTTAAGCTTCAACTCTGGGCCCGGCTTGGGGGCACCGGCGGAGCTTAGTAACGTCACCGCTGCTGAAAGAGATAGCAGAGAGCAGCAGCGGCTTGGGGTATGGGCGGAGCTTAGTGATGTCACCGGTGCTGCTCCCTGCGGGGTCCCGCTGCTAGAGAACAGCAGCGGTGATGTCACTAAGCTCCGCCCGTGCCCATGCCGGCCGGAGCTAAAGCATAAAGGAGAAGATTAACGGAGATTCCCGCCACGGAACTGAACAAGGTAAGTACCATTGCCTTCAGTGTCACCTGCAATATCTGTCGGTACCGACAGGTTAGAGCAGTTGACACTGGTGACAGATTTCCTTTAAAAACTAAAAAGAAAAAATCAAGGTAATAAAATAAAAATAATAATAATATTAAAAAAATTTATTAAAACCCACCTCTACAAAAATATCCCTTTAAAAACATATTTGGTATGAAATATAAAATAAAGAAAAAAGATAAAATATATAAAAAATGCTCAAAAAAACTTTATAATCCTATAAAAGCCCTTCATGATAGCCATAACCATAAACTGCCTTTCAGAATAATGCTGAAAAGAATAATACACTACACTACAACGGTAGTGCAGTGTTTTATACGAACAATCAGATCACTGGTAAAAGGTTGCCCTCTTTTGGGAATATGGGTGAAAGAAAAAACCCATGAAGTAAAAGTGTAATAAAATGGTGTTTAGACCCCCCCCCCCCCCAGAAAAAATCAATAGAAAGGCAAAGATGCTTTGAAAAACTAAAAAAATGGATAATTTATAAAATATTTTGCTCCTGCCCCCTTCTCCAAAAAATAAAAAAACATATATGGACCATAAAATTTATGAATAAATAAATAAAAATTAACACATATCTCAAACATTGCAAAAACTAAACCCACAAAAACCTGTCAATGGTCTCTGTCAACATCCTTCTGGGAGTCATAATGCACTGCACTACTATAGAAATAAAAATCCCCATCATCTAGATCCCAATTTGTTCCATCTGTTTGTTTTTTCCTTTTCCTTATGTGGTTTCATAATCCCTGAGATAAGTAGTTCTGGCCCTAGAGTGTTATATATATTAGCATCTGTAGCATGTATCGGGAACATGTTATCATACCTGTGTCTTTTTACAGGTGACTGATGCCAGGTGAGAAGGGGAACAGGACCTATACTTCCATCAGCTGCAAGAGAGGATGCATGATACAGGTAATTGATATTTATATTAATTACTGATAACAATCAGGCTAGATGTAATATCTAGACCTGCAGAGATGTCATAATCTCTTCCTTATACATGTAGATATATGTGTTGTTAATAAGTATATCGTCTATAGACAGCTTCATATATAACACAACCATGTCTCAGGTACAGAGGTTTGGAACATTTATGATCCCTAATCTCTGGTTTTTTTTTGTAGGAATCCCTTTATCAATATTTAATAGAATAGACTCAATTTACCGAATAGTTTACAAGTTTACTTTAGACAGACATTGCAGATTTAGGAGATAACTGTACTGTAAAGAAAAATCAATAATTAGTTTTTTTATTGCTCCAAATATATAAATATAAAAATAATAATAATAATAAATTATATATATTTATAAAAAAAAAAGACTATAGCCAAAATAACACATAGCCTGTTAAAATAATGCTGAAGGGGATAATAAACTGCACTTTAATACTAGTGCAACCTACTATGTGAGCAATCTAAAGATCGCTGTTAAAAGTCCCCTTTATAAAAAAAACTTAAAGGCTAGGTACACACTGAGGAATTTTCAGCTCGAACAACTAGTGCCGGAGGTTCCAAGCGTACATTACCGCCCCCATAGATGGCAATGTAATCTGCACAGATCCTATCTAAAGAAAGTTAAAAATTAACAATTTATAAAATAATTCACCCCCAACACAACCCCTACAAAAATAAATATGTTTATATAAAAAAGAAAAAAAATCTAAATCTAACCCCCACAAAATAAAAAAATAACGCAATTCTCCCCTGACATTAGCCATAATTAAACACTGGTTGTCAACATCATGCTGACAGCCATAAGACACTGCACTGTAATATTAGTGCAATATATTATATGGGCGATCAGAAGATAACTGGTGAAAGCCCTCTCATGGTATTAGTAAAAAAAAGAACAAAAAAAAAAAACAAGTTAAAAAAAATTATTAAACAGAGAAACCTTAAAAAACATACAAGAAAAAAAGAAAAAAAAACTAAAACCCACAATAAAACCCCTGACAATAGTGTAACCAAACATTGACCCAGATTTATCAAACTGTGTGAGAGAAAAAGTTGAGAGATTTTTCCACAGCAACCAGTCAAAGCTCAGCTATTGAGTTGTGGTAAAGTGAAAGCTGAACTATGATTGGTTGCTAGGAGAAAATCACTCCAGTGTCACCTGCACTAACCTCTTGGTACCGACAGATAGTGAAGGTGACACTGATGACAATGGTACTTACCTTGTCCTCTTCCGTGGCAGGGATCTCTGGTAATCTTCTCCGTTAAGCTTCAACTCTGGGCCCGGCTTGGGGCACCGGCGGAGCTTAGTAACGTCACCGCTGCTGAAAGAGATAGCAGAGAGCAGCAGCGGCTTGGGGTATGGGCGGAGCTTAGTGATGTCACCGGTGCTGCTCCCTGCGGGGTCCCGCTGCTAGAGAACAGCAGCGGTGATGTCACTAAGCTCCGCCCGTGCCCATGCCGGCCGGAGCTAAAGCATAAAGGAGAAGATTAACGGAGATTCCCGCCACGGAACTGAACAAGGTAAGTACCATTGCCTTCAGTGTCACCTGCAATATCTGTCGGTACCGACAGGTTAGAGCAGTTGACACTGGTGACAGATTTCCTTTAAAAACTAAAAAGAAAAAATCAAGGTAATAAAATAAAAATAATAATAATATTAAAAAAATGTATTAAAACCCACCTCTACAAAAATATCCCTTTAAAAACATATTTGGTATGAAATATAAAATAAAGAAAAAAGATAAAATATATAAAAAATGCTCAAAAAAACTTTATAATCCTATAAAAGCCCTTCATGATAGCCATAACCATAAACTGCCTTTCAGAATAATGCTGAAAAGAATAATACACTATACTACAACAGTAGTGCAGTGTTTTATACGAACAATCAGATCACTGGTAAAAGGTTGCCCTCTTTTGGGAATATGGGTGAAAGAAAAAACCCATGAAGTAAAAGTGTAATAAAATGGTGTTTAGACCCCCCCCCCCCCAGAAAAAATCAATAGAAAGGCAGAGATGCTTTGAAAAACTAAAAACGTGGATAATTTATAAAATATTTTGCTCCTGCCCCCTTCTCCAAAAAATAAAAAAACATATATGGACCATAAAATTTATGAATAAATAAATAAAAATTAACACATATCTCAAACATTGCAAAAACTAAACCCACAAAAACCTGTCAATGGTCTCTGTCAACATCCTTCTGGGAGTCATAATGCACTGCACTACTATAGAAATAAAAATCCCCATCATCTAGATCCCAATTTGTTCCATCTGTTTGTTTTTTCCTTTTCCTTATGTGGTTTCATAATCCCTGAGATAAGTAGTTCTGGCCCTAGAGTGTTATATATATTAGCATCTGTAGCATGTATCGGGAACATGTTATCATACCTGTGTCTTTTTACAGGTGACTGATGCCAGGTGAGAAGGGGAACAGGACCTATACTTCCATCAGCTGCAAGAGAGGATGCATGATACAGGTAATTGATATTTATATTAATTACTGATAACAATCAGGCTAGATGTAATATCTAGACCTGCAGAGATGTCATAATCTCTTCCTTATACATGTAGATATATGTGTTGTTAATAAGTATATCGTCTATAGACAGCTTCATATATAACACAACCATGTCTCAGGTACAGAGGTTAGGAACATTTATGATCCCTAATCTCTGTTTTTTTTTTTGTAGGAATCCCTTTATCAATATTTAATAGAATAGACTCAATTTACCGAATAGTTTACAAGTTTACTTTAGACAGACATTGCAGATTTAGGAGATAACTGTACTGTAAAGAAAAATCAATAATTAGTTTTTTTATTGCTCCAAATATATAAATATAAAAATAATAATAATAATAAATTATATATATTTATTAAAAAAAAAGACTATAGCCAAAATAACACATAGCCTGTTAAAATAATGCTGAAGGGGATAATAAACTGCACTTTAATACTAGTGCAACCTACTATGTGAGCAATCTAAAGATCGCTGTTAAAAGTCCCCTTTATAAAAAAAACTTAAAGGCTAGGTACACACTGAGGAATTTTCAGCTCGAACAACTAGTGCCGGAGGTTCCAAGCGTACATTACCGCCCCCATAGATGGCAATGTAATCTGCACAGATCCTATCTAAAGAAAGTTAAAAATTAACAATTTATAAAATAATTCACCCCCAACACAACCCCTACAAAAATAAATATGTTTATATAAAAAAGAAAAAAAATCTAAATCTAACCCCCACAAAATAAAAAAATAACGCAATTCTCCCCTGACATTAGCCATAATTAAACACTGGTTGTCAACATCATGCTGACAGCCATAAGACACTGCACTGTAATATTAGTGCAATATATTATATGGGCGATCAGAAGATAACTGGTGAAAGCCCTCTCATGGTATTAGTAAAAAAAAGAACAAAAAAAAAAAACAAGTTAAAAAAAATTATTAAACAGAGAAACCTTAAAAAACATACAAGAAAAAAAGAAAAAAAAACTAAAACCCACAATAAAACCCCTGACAATAGTGTAACCAAACATTGACCCAGATTTATCAAACTGTGTGAGAGAAAAAGTTGAGAGATTTTTCCACAGCAACCAGTCAAAGCTCAGCTATTGAGTTGTGGTAAAGTGAAAGCTGAACTATGATTGGTTGCTAGGAGAAAATCACTCCAGTGTCACCTGCACTAACCTCTTGGTACCGACAGATAGTGAAGGTGACACTGATGAAAATGGTACTTACCTTGTCCTCTTCCGTGGCAGGGATCTCTGGTAATCTTCTCCGTTAAGCTTCAACTCTGGGCCCGGCTTGGGGCACCGGCGGAGCTTAGTAACATCACCGCTGCTGAGAGAGACAGCAGAGAGCAGCAGCGGCTTGGGGTATTGGCGGAGCTTAGTGATGTCACCGGTGCTGCTCCCTGCGGGGTCCCGCTGCTAGAGAACAGCAGGGGTGACGTCACTAAGCTCCGCCCGTGCCCATGCCGGCCGGAGCTAAAGCATAAAGGAGAAGATTAACGGAGATCCCCGCCACGGAACGGAACAAGGTAAGTACCATTGCCATCAGTGTCACCTGCAATATCTGTCGGTACCGACAGGTTAGAGCAGTTGACACTGGTGACAGATTTCCTTTAAAAACTAAAAAGAAAAAATCAAGATAATAAAATAAAAATAATAATAATATTAAAAAAATGTATTAAAACCCACCTCTACAAAAATATCCCTTTAAAAACATATTTGGTATGAAATATAAAATAAAGAAAAAAGATAAAATATATAAAAAATGCTCAAAAAAACTTTATAATCCTATAAAAGCCCTTCATGATAGCCATAACCATAAACTGCCTTTCAGAATGCACTTTAATGCACTTTAAGTACCATTGCCTTCAGTGTCACCTGCAATATCTGTCGGTACCGACAGGTTAGAGCAGTTGACACTGGTGACAGATTTCCTTTAAAAACTAAAAAGAAAAAATCAAGGTAATAAAATAAAAATAATAATAATATTAAAAAAATTTATTAAAACCCACCTCTACAAAAATATCCCTTTAAAAACATATTTGGTATGAAATATAAAATAAAGAAAAAAGATAAAATATATAAAAAATGCTCAAAAAAACTTTATAATCCTATAAAAGCCCTTCATGATAGCCATAACCATAAACTGCCTTTCAGAATAATGCTGAAAAGAATAATACACTACACTACAACGGTAGTGCAGTGTTTTATACGAACAATCAGATCACTGGTAAAAGGTTGCCCTCTTTTGGGAATATGGGTGAAAGAAAAAACCCATGAAGTAAAAGTGTAATAAAATGGTGTTTAGACCCCCCCCCCCCCCAGAAAAAATCAATAGAAAGGCAAAGATGCTTTGAAAAACTAAAAAAATGGATAATTTATAAAATATTTTGCTCCTGCCCCCTTCTCCAAAAAATAAAAAAACATATATGGACCATAAAATTTATGAATAAATAAATAAAAATTAACACATATCTCAAACATTGCAAAAACTAAACCCACAAAAACCTGTCAATGGTCTCTGTCAACATCCTTCTGAGAGTCATAATGCACTGCACTACTATAGAAATAAAAATCCCCATCATCTAGATCCCAATTTGTTCCATCTGTTTGTTTTTTCCTTTTCCTTATGTGGTTTCATAATCCCTGAGATAAGTAGTTCTGGCCCTAGAGTGTTATATATATTAGCATCTGTAGCATGTATCGGGAACATGTTATCATACCTGTGTCTTTTTACAGGTGACTGATGCCAGGTGAGAAGGGGAACAGGACCTATACTTCCATCAGCTGCAAGAGAGGATGCATGATACAGGTAATTGATATTTATATTAATTACTGATAACAATCAGGCTAGATGTAATATCTAGACCTGCAGAGATGTCATAATCTCTTCCTTATACATGTAGATATATGTGTTGTTAATAAGTATATCGTCTATAGACAGCTTCATATATAACACAACCATGTCTCAGGTACAGAGGTTAGGAACATTTATGATCCCTAATCTCTGGGTTTTTTTTTTGTAGGAATCCCTTTATCAATATTTAATAGAATAGACTCAATTTACCGAATAGTTTACAAGTTTACTTTAGACAGACATTGCAGATTTAGGAGATAACTGTACTGTAAAGAAAAATCAATAATTAGTTTTTTTATTGCTCCAAATATATAAATATAAAAATAATAATAATAATAAATTATATATATTTATTAAAAAAAAAGACTATAGCCAAAATAACACATAGCCTGTTAAAATAATGCTGAAGGGGATAATAAACTGCACTTTAATACTAGTGCAACCTACTATGTGAGCAAACTAAAGATCGCTGTTAAAAGTCCCCTTTATAAAAAAAACTTAAAGGCTAGGTACACACTGAGGAATTTTCAGCTCGAACAACTAGTGCCGGAGGTTCCAAGCGTACATTACCGCCCCCATAGATGGCAATGTAATCTGCACAGATCCTATCTAAAGAAAGTTAAAAATTAACAATTTATAAAATAATTCACCCCCAACACAACCCCTACAAAAATAAATATGTTTATATAAAAAAGAAAAAAAATCTAAATCTAACCCCCACAAAATAAAAAAACAACGCAATTCTCCCCTGACATTAGCCATAATTAAACACTGGTTGTCAACATCATGCTGACAGCCATAAGACACTGCACTGTAATATTAGTGCAATATATTATATGGGCGATCAGAAGATAACTGGTGAAAGCCCTCTCATGGTATTAGTAAAAAAAGAACAAAAAAAAAAAAACAAGTTAAAAAAAATTATTAAACAGAGAAACCTTAAAAAACATACAAGAAAAAAAGAAAAAAAACTAAAACCCACAATAAAACCCCTGACAATAGTGTAACCAAACATTGACCCAGATTTATCAAACTGTGTGAGAGAAAAAGTTGAGAGATTTTTCCACAGCAACCAGTCAAAGCTCAGCTATTGAGTTGTGGTAAAGTGAAAGCTGAACTATGATTGGTTGCTAGGAGAAAATCACTCCAGTGTCACCTGCACTAACCTCTTGGTACCGACAGATAGTGAAGGTGACACTGATGACAATGGTACTTACCTTGTCCTCTTCCGTGGCAGGGATCTCTGGTAATCTTCTCCTTTAAGCTTCAACTCTGGTCCCGGCTTGGGGCACCGGCGGAGCTTAGTAACATCACCGCTGCTGAGAGAGACAGCAGAGAGCAGCAGCGGCTTGGGGTATTGGCGGAGCTTAGTGATGTCACCGGTGCTGCTCCCTGCGGGGTCCCGCTGCTAGAGAACAGCAGCGGTGACGTCACTAAGCTCCGCCCGTGCCCATGCCGGCCGGAGCTAAAGCATAAAGGAGAAGATTAACGGAGATCCCCGCCACGGAACGGAACAAGGTAAGTACCATTGCCATCAGTGTCACCTGCAATATCTGTCGGTACCGACAGGTTAGAGCAGTTGACACTGGTGACAGATTTCCTTTAAAAACTAAAAAGAAAAAATCAAGGTAATAAAATAAAAATAATAATAATATTAAAAAAATGTATTAAAACCCACCTCTACAAAAATATCCCTTTAAAAACATATTTGGTATGAAATATAAAATAAAGAAAAAAGATAAAATATATAAAAAATGCTCAAAAAAACTTTATAATCCTATAAAAGCCCTTCATGATAGCCATAACCATAAACTGCCTTTCAGAATAATGCTGAAAAGAATAATACACTATACTACAACAGTAGTGCAGTGTTTTATACGAACAATCAGATCACTGGTAAAAGGTTGCCCTCTTTTGGGAATATGGGTGAAAGAAAAAACCCATGAAGTAAAAGTGTAATAAAATGGTGTTTAGACCCCCCCCCCCCCCCAGAAAAAATCAATAGAAAGGCAGAGATGCTTTGAAAAACTAAAAACGTGGATAATTTATAAAATATTTTGCTCCTGCCCCCTTCTCCAAAAAATAAAAAAACATATATGGACCATAAAATTTATGAATAAATAAATAAAAATTAACACATATCCCAAACATTGCAAAAACTAAACCCACAAAAAAATGTCAATGGTCTCTGTCAACATCCTCCTGGGAGTCATAATGCACTGCACTACTATAGAAATAAAAATCCCCATCATCTAGATCCCAATTTGTTTCATCTGTTTGCTTTTTCCTTTTCCTTATGTGGTTTCATAATCCCTGAGATAAGTAGTTCTGGCCCTAGAGTGTTATATATATTAGCGTCTGTAGCATGTATCGGGAACATGTTATCATACCTGTGTCTTTTTACAGGTGACTGATGCCAGGTGAGAAGGGGAACGGGACCTATACTTCCGTCAGCTGCAAGAGAGGATGCACGATACAGGTAATTGATATTTATATTAATTACTGATAACAATCAGGCTAGATGTAATATCTAGACCTGCAGAGATGTCATAATCTCTTCCTTATACATGTAGATATATGTGTTGTTAATAAGTATATCGTCTATAGACAGCTTCATATATAACACAACCATGTCTCAGGTACAGAGGTTAGGAACATTTATGATCCCTAATCTCTGTTTTTTTTTTGTAGGAATCCCTTTATCAATATTTAATAGAATAGATTCAATTTACCGAATAGTTTACAAGTTTACTTTAGACAGACATTGCAGATTTAGGAGATAACTGTACTGTAAAGAAAAATCAATAATTAGTTTTTTTATTGCTCCAAATATATAAATATAAAAATAATAATAATAATAAATTATATATATTTATAAAAAAAAAGACTATAACCAAAATAACACATAGCCTGTTAAAATAATGCTGAAGGGGATAATAAACTGCACTTTAATACTAGTGCAACCTACTATGTGAGCAATCTAAAGATCGCTGTTAAAAGTCCCCTTTATAAAAAAAACTTAAAGGCTAGGTACACACTGAGGAATTTTCAGCTGGAACAACTAGTGCCGGAGGTTCCAAGCGTACATTACCGCCCCCATAGATGGCAATGTAATCTGCACAGATCCTATCTAAAGAAAGTTAAAAATTAACAATTTATAAAATAATTCACCCCCAACACAACCCCTGCAAAAATAAATATGTTTATATAAAAAAGAAAAAAAATCTAAATCTAACCCCCACAAAATAAAAAAATAACGCAATTCTCCCCTGACATTAGCCATAATTAAACACTGGTTGTCAACATCATGCTGACAGCCATAAGACACTGCACTGTAATATTAGTGCAATATATTATATGGGCGATCAGAAGATAACTGGTGAAAGCCCTCTCATGGTATTAGTAATAAAAGAACAAAAAAAAAAAAACAAGTTAAAAAAAATTATTAAACAGAGAAACCTTAAAAAACATACAAGAAAAAAAGAAAAAAAACTAAAACCCACAATAAAACCCCTGACAATAGTGTAACCAAACATTGACCCAGATTTATCAAACTGTGTGAGAGAAAAAGTTGAGAGATTTTTCCACAGCAACCAGTCAAAGCTCAGCTATTGAGTTGTGGTAAAGTGAAAGCTGAACTATGATTGGTTGCTAGGAGAAAATCACTCCAGTGTCACCTGCACTAACCTCTTGGTACCGACAGATAGTGAAGGTGACACTGATGACAATGGTACTTACCTTGTCCTCTTCCGTGGCAGGGATCTCTGGTAATCTTCTCCGTTAAGCTTCAACTCTGGGCCCGGCTTGGGGCACCGGCGGAGCTTAGTAACATCACCGCTGCTGAGAGAGACAGCAGAGAGCAGCAGCGGCTTGGGGTATTGGCGGAGCTTAGTGATGTCACCGGTGCTGCTCCCTGCGGGGTCCCGCTGCTAGAGAACAGCAGCGGTGACGTCACTAAGCTCCGCCCGTGCCCATGCCGGCCGGAGCTAAAGCATAAAGGAGAAGATTAACGGAGATCCCCGCCACGGAACGGAACAAGGTAAGTACCATTGCCATCAGTGTCACCTGCAATATCTGTCGGTACCGACAGGTTAGAGCAGTTGACACTGGTGACAGATTTCCTTTAAAAACTAAAAAGAAAAAATCAAGGTAATAAAATAAAAATAATAATAATATTAAAAAAATGTATTAAAACCCACCTCTACAAAAATATCCCTTTAAAAACATATTTGGTATGAAATATAAAATAAAGAAAAAAGATAAAATATATAAAAAATGCTCAAAAAAACTTTATAATCCTATAAAAGCCCTTCATGATAGCCATAACCATAAACTGCCTTTCAGAATAATGCTGAAAAGAATAATACACTACACTACAACAGTAGTGCAGTGTTTTATACGAACAATCAGATCACTGGTAAAAGGTTGCCCTCTTTTGGGAATATGGGTGAAAGAAAAAACCCATGAAGTAAAAGTGTAATAAAATGGTGTTTAGACCCCCCCCCCCCCCCCAGAAAAAATCAATAGAAAGGCAGAGATGCTTTGAAAAACTAAAAACGTGGATAATTTATAAAATATTTTGCTCCTGCCCCCTTCTCCAAAAAATAAAAAAACATATATGGACCATAAAATTTATGAATAAATAAATAAAAATTAACACATATCCCAAACATTGCAAAAACTAAACCCACAAAAAACTGTCAATGGTCTCTGTCAACATCCTCCTGGGAGTCATAATGCACTGCACTACTATAGAAATAAAAATCCCCATCATCTAGATCCCAATTTGTTCCATCTGTTTGCTTTTTCCTTTTCCTTATGTGGTTTCATAATCCCTGAGATAAGTAGTTCTGGCCCTAGAGTGTTATATATATTAGCGTCTGTAGCATGTATCGGGAACATGTTATCATACCTGTGTCTTTTTACAGGTGACTGATGCCAGGTGAGAAGGGGAACGGGACCTATACTTCCGTCAGCTGCAAGAGAGGATGCACGATACAGGTAATTGATATTTATATTAATTACTGATAACAATCAGGCTAGATGTAATATCTAGACCTGCAGAGATGTCATAATCTCTTCCTTATACATGTAGATATATGTGTTGTTAATAAGTATATCGTCTATAGACAGCTTCATATATAACACAACCATGTCTCAGGTACAGAGGTTAGGAACATTTATGATCCCTCATCTCTGTTTTTTATTTGTAGGAATCCCTGCATCAATATTTAATAGAATAGACTCAATTTACCGAATAGTTTACAAGTTTACTTTAGACAGACATTGCAGATTTAGGAGATAACTGTATTGTAAAGAAAAATCAATAATTAGTTTTTTTATTGCTCCAAATATATAAATATAAAAATAATAATAATAATAAATTATATATATTTATAAAAAAAAGACTATAGCCAAAATAACACATAGCCTGTTAAAATAATGCTGAAGGGGATAATAAACTGCACTTTAATACTAGTGCAACCTACTATGTGAGCAATCTAAAGATCGCTGTTAAAAGTCCCCTTTATAAAAAAAAACTTAAAGGCTAGGTACACACTGAGGAATTTTCAGCTGGAACAACTAGTGCCGGAGGTTCCAAGCGTACATTACCGCCCCCGTAGATGGCAATGTAATCTGCACAGATCCTATCTAAAGAAAGTTAAAAATTAACAATTTATAAAATAATTCACCCCCAACACAACCCCTACAAAAATAAATATGTTTATATAAAAAAGAAAAAAAAAATCTAAATCTAACCCCCACAAAATAAAAAAAAACGCAATTCTCCCCTGACATTAGCCATAATTAAACACTGGTTGTCAACATCATGCTGACAGCCATAAGACACTGCACTGTAATATTAGTGCAATATATTATATGAGCGATCAGAAGATAACTGGTGAAAGCCCTCTCATGGTGTTAGTAAAAAAAGAACAAAAAAAAAAAAACAAGTTAAAAAAAATTATTAAACAGAGAAACCTTAAAAAACATACAAGAAAAAAAGAAAAAGAAACTAAAACCCACAATAAAACCCCTGACAATAGTGTAACCAAACATTGACCCAGATTTATCAAACTGTGTGAGAGAAAAAGTTGAGAGATTTTTCCACAGCAACCAGTCAAAGCTCAGCTATTGAGCTGTGGTAAAGTGAAAGCTGAACTATGATTGGTTGCTAGGAGAAAATCACTCCAGTGTCACCTGCACTAACCTCTTGGTACCGACAGATAGTGAAGGTGACACTGATGACAATGGTACTTACCTTGTCCTCTTCCGTGGCAGGGATCTTTGGTAATCTTCTCCGTTAAGCTTCAACTCTGGGCCCGGCTTGGGGCACCGGCGGAGCTTAGTAACGTCACCGCTGCTGAAAGAGACAGCAGAGAGCAGCAGCAGCTTGGGGTATGGGCAGAGCTTAGTGATGTCACCGGTGCTGCTCCCTGCGGGGTCCCGCTGCTAGAGAACAGCAGCGGTGATGTCACTAAGCTCCGCCCGTGCCCATGCCGGCCGGAGCTAAAGCATAAAGGAGAAGATTAACGGAGATCCCCGCCACGGAACGGAACAAGGTAAGTACCATTGCCATCAGTGTCACCTGCAATATCTGTCGGTACCGACAGGTTAGAGCAGTTGACACTGGTGACAGATTTCCTTTAAAAACTAAAAAGAAAAAATCAAGGTAATAAAATAAAAATAATATTAAAAAAAATTTATTAAAACCCACCTCTACAAAAATATCCCTTTAAAAACATATTTGGTATGAAATATAAAATAAAGAAAAAAGATAACATATATAAAAAATGCTCAAAAAAACTTTATAATCCTATAAAAGCCCTTCATGATAGCCATAACCATAAACTGCCTTTCAGAATAATGCTGAAAAGAATAATACACTACACTACAACAGTAGTGCAGTGTTTTATACGAACAATCAGATCATTGGTAAAAGGTTGCCCTCTTTTGGAAATATGGGTGAAAGAAAAAACCCATGAAGTAAAAGTGTAATAAAATGGTGTTTAGACCCCCCCCTCCCAGAAAAAAACAATAGAAAGGCAGAAATGCTTTGAAAAACTAAAAACGTGGATAATTTATAAAATATTTTGCTCCTGCCCCCTTCTACAAAAAATAAAAAAACATATATGAACCATAAAATTTATGAATAAATAAATAAAAATTAACACATACCCCAAACATTGCAAAAACTAAACCCACAAAAAACTGTCAATGGTCTCTGTCAACATCCTCCTGGGAGTCATAATGCACTGCACTACTATAGAAATAAAAATCCCCATCATCTAGATCCCAATTTGTTCCATCTGTTTGTTTTTTCCTTATGTGGTTTCATAATCCCTGAGATAAGTAGTTCTGGCCCTAGAGTGTTATATATATTAGCGTCTGTAGCATGTATCGGGAACATGTTATCATACCTGTGTCTTTTTACAGGTGACTGATGCCAGGTGAGAAGGGGAACAGGACCTATACTTCCGTCAGCTGCAAAAAAGGATGCACGATACAGGTAATTGATATTTATATTAATTAATGATAACAATCAGGCTAGATGTAATATCTAGACCTGCAGAGATGTCATAATCTCTTCCTTATACATGTAGATATATGTGTTGTTAATAAGTATATCGTCTATAGACAGCTTCATATATAACACAACCATGTCTCAGGTACAGAGGTTAGGAACATTTATGATCCCTAATCTCTGTTTTTTTTTTGTAGGAATCCCTTTATCAATATTTAATAGAATAGACTCAATTTACCGAATAGTTTACAAGTTTACTTTAGACAGACATTGCAGATTTAGGAGATAACTGTACTGTAAAGAAAAATCAATAATTAGTTTTTTTATTGCTCCAAATATATAAATATAAAAATAATAATAATAATAAATTATATATATTTATAAAAAAAAAAAAGACTATAGCCAAAATAACACATAGCCTGTTAAAATAATGCTGAAGGGGATAATAAACTGCACTTTAATACTAGTGCAACCTACTATGTGAGCAATCTAAAGATCGCTGTTAAAAGTCCCCTTTATAAAAAAAACTTAAAGGCTAGGTACACACTGAGGAATTTTCAGCTGGAACAACTAGTGCCGGAGGTTCCAAGCGTACATTACCGCCCCCATAGATGGCAATGTAATCTGCACAGATCCTATCTAAAGAAAGTTAAAAATTAACAATTTATAAAATAATTCACCCCCAACACAACCCCTACAAAAATAAATATGTTTATATAAAAAAGAAAAAAAATCTAAATCTAACCCCCACAAAATAAAAAAATAACGCAATTCTCCCCTGACATTAGCCATAATTAAACACTGGTTGTCAACATCATGCTGACAGCCATAAGACACTGCACTGTAATATTAGTGCAATATATTATATGGGCGATCAGAAGATAACTGGTGAAAGCCCTCTCATGGTATTAGTAAAAAAAGAACAAAAAAAAAAACAAGTTAAAAAAAATTATTAAACAGAGAAACCTTAAAAAACATACAAGAAAAAAAGAAAAAAAAACTAAAACCCACAATAAAACCCCTGACAATAGTGTAACCAAACATTGACCCAGATTTATCAAACTGTGTGAGAGAAAAAGTTGAGAGATTTTTCCACAGCAACCAGTCAAAGCTCAGCTATTGAGTTGTGGTAAAGTGAAAGCTGAACTATGATTGGTTGCTAGGAGAAAATCACTCCAGTGTCACCTGCACTAACCTCTTGGTACCGACAGATAGTGAAGGTGACACTGATGACAATGGTACTTACCTTGTCCTCTTCCGTGGCAGGGATCTCTGGTAATCTTCTCCGTTAAGCTTCAACTCTGGGCCCGGCTTGGGGCACCGGCGGAGCTTAGTAACGTCACCGCTGCTGAAAGAGATAGCAGAGAGCAGCAGCGGCTTGGGGTATGGGCGGAGCTTAGTGATGTCACCGGTGCTGCTCCCTGCGGGGTCCCGCTGCTAGAGAACAGCAGCGGTGATGTCACTAAGCTCCGCCCGTGCCCATGCCGGCCGGAGCTAAAGCATAAAGGAGAAGATTAACGGAGATTCCCGCCACGGAACGGAACAAGGTAAGTACCATTGCCTTCAGTGTCACCTGCAATATCTGTCGGTACCGACAGGTTAGAGCAGTTGACACTGGTGACAGATTTCCTTTAAAAACTAAAAAGAAAAAATCAAGGTAATAAAATAAAAATAATAATAATATTTAAAAAATTTATTAAAACCCACCTCTACAAAAATATCCCTTTAAAAACATATTTGGTATGAAATATAAAATAAAGAAAAAAGATAAAATATATAAAAAATGCTCAAAAAAACATTATAATCCTATAAAACCCCTTCATGATAGCCATAACCATAATCTGCCTTTCAGAATAATGCTGAAAAGAATAATACACTACACTACAACGGTAGTGCAGTGTTTTATACGAACAATCAGATCACTGGTAAAAGGTTGCCCTCTTTTGGGAATATGGGTGAAAGAAAAAACCCATGAAGTAAAAGTGTAATAAAATGGTGTTTAGAACCCCCCCCCCCCCCAGAAAAAAACAATAGAAAGGCAGAAATGCTTTGAAAAACTAAAAACGTGGATAGTTTATAAAATATTTTGCTCCTGCCCCCTTCTCCAAAAAATAAAAAAACATATATGAACCATAAAATTTATGAATAAATAAATAAAAATTAACACATACCCCAAACATTGCAAAAAATAAACCCACAAAAACCTGTCAATGGTCTCTGTCAACATCCTCCTGGGAGTCATAATGCACTGCACTACTATAGAAATAAAAATCCCCATCATCTAGATCCCAATTTGTTCCATCTGTTTGCTTTTTCCTTTTCCTTATGTGGTTTCATAATCCCTGAGATAAGTAGTTCTGGCCCTAGAGTGTTATATATATTAGCGTCTGTAGCATGTATCGGGAACATGTTATCATACCTGTGTCTTTTTACAGGTGACTGATGCCAGGTGAGAAGGGGAACGGGACCTATACTTCCGTCAGCTGCAAGAGAGGATGCACGATACAGGTAATTGATATTTATATTAATTACTGATAACAATCAGGCTAGATGTAATATCTAGACCTGCAGAGATGTCATAATCTCTTCCTTATACATGTAGATATATGTGTTGTTAATAAGTATATCGTCTATAGACAGCTTCATATATAACACAACCATGTCTCAGGTACAGAGGTTAGGAACATTTATGATCCCTAATCTCTGTTTTTTATTTGTAGGAATCCCTTTATCAATATTTAATAGAATAGACTCAATTTACCGAATAGTTTACAAGTTTACTTTAGACAGACATTGCAGATTTAGGAGATAACTGTACTGTAAAGAAAAATCAATAATTAGTTTTTTTATTGCTCCAAATATATAAATATAAAAATAATAATAATAATAAATTATATATATTTATAAAAAAAGACTATAGCCAAAATAACACATAGCCTGTTAAAATAATGCTGAAGGGGATAATAAACTGCACTTTAATACTAGTGCAACCTACTATGTGAGCAATCTAAAGATCGCTGTTAAAAGTCCCCTTTATAAAAAAAACTTAAAGGCTAGGTACACACTGAGGAATTTTCAGCTGGAACAACTAGTGCCGGAGGTTCCAAGCGTACATTACCGCTCCCGTAGATGGCAATGTAATCTGCACAGATCCTATCTAAAGAAAGTTAAAAATTAACAATTTATAAAATAATTCACCCCCAACACAACCCCTACAAAAATAAATATGTTTATATAAAAAAGAAAAAAAATCTAAATCTAACCCCCAAAAAATAAAAAAATAACGCAATTCTCCCCTGACATTAGCCATAATTAAACACTGGTTGTCAAAATCATGCTGACAGCCATAAGACACTGCACTGTAATATTAGTGCAATATATTATATGGGCGATCAGAAGATAACTGGTGAAAGCCCTCTCATGGTATTAGTAAAAAAAGAACAAAAAAAAAAACAAGTTAAAAAAAATTATTAAACAGAGAAACCTTAAAAAACATACAAGAAAAAAAGAAAAAAAAACTAAAACCCACAATAAAACCCCTGACAATAGTGTAACCAAACATTGACCCAGATTTATCAAACTGTGTGAGAGAAAAAGTTGAGAGATTTTTCCACAGCAACCAGTCAAAGCTCAGCTATTGAGTTGTGGTAAAGTGAAAGCTGAACTATGATTGGTTGCTAGGAGAAAATCACTCCAGTGTCACCTGCACTAACCTCTTGGTACCGACAGATAGTGAAGGTGACACTGATGACAATGGTACTTACCTTGTCCTCTTCCGTGGCAGGGATCTCTGGTAATCTTCTCCGTTAAGCTTCAACTCTGGGCCCGGCTTGGGGGCCCGGCTTGGGGCACCGGCGGAGCTTAGTAACGTCACCGCTGCTGAAAGAGATAGCAGAGAGCAGCAGCGGCTTGGGGTATGGGCGGAGCTTAGTGATGTCACCGGTGCTGCTCCCTGCGGGGTCCCGCTGCTAGAGAACAGCAGCGGTGATGTCACTAAGCTCCGCCCGTGCCCATGCCGGCCGGAGCTAAAGCATAAAGGAGAAGATTAACGGAGATTCCCGCCACGGAACGGAACAAGGTAAGTACCATTGCCTTCAGTGTCACCTGCAATATCTGTCGGTACCGACAGGTTAGAGCAGTTGACACTGGTGACAGATTTCCTTTAAAAACTAAAAAGAAAAAATCAAGGTAATAAAATAAAAATAATAATAATATTTAAAAAATTTATTAAAACCCACCTCTACAAAAATATCCCTTTAAAAACATATTTGGTATGAAATATAAAATAAAGAAAAAAGATAAAATATATAAAAAATGCTCAAAAAAACTTTATAATCCTATAAAACCCCTTCATGATAGCCATAACCATAATCTGCCTTTCAGAATAATGCTGAAAAGAATAATACACTACACTACAACGGTAGTGCAGTGTTTTATACGAACAATCAGATCACTGGTAAAAGGTTGCCCTCTTTTGGGAATATGGGTGAAAGAAAAAACCCATGAAGTAAAAGTGTAATAAAATGGTGTTTAGAACCCCCCCCCCCCCCAGAAAAAAACAATAGAAAGGCAGAAATGCTTTGAAAAACTAAAAACGTGGATAGTTTATAAAATATTTTGCTCCTGCCCCCTTCTCCAAAAAATAAAAAAACATATATGAACCATAAAATTTATGAATAAATAAATAAAAATTAACACATACCCCAAACATTGCAAAAAATAAACCCACAAAAACCTGTCAATGGTCTCTGTCAACATCCTCCTGGGAGTCATAATGCACTGCACTACTATAGAAATAAAAATCCCCATCATCTAGATCCCAATTTGTTCCATCTGTTTGCTTTTTCCTTTTCCTTATGTGGTTTCATAATCCCTGAGATAAGTAGTTCTGGCCCTAGAGTGTTATATATATTAGCGTCTGTAGCATGTATCGGGAACATGTTATCATACCTGTGTCTTTTTACAGGTGACTGATGCCAGGTGAGAAGGGGAACGGGACCTATACTTCCGTCAGCTGCAAGAGAGGATGCACGATACAGGTAATTGATATTTATATTAATTACTGATAACAATCAGGCTAGATGTAATATCTAGACCTGCAGAGATGTCATAATCTCTTCCTTATACATGTAGATATATGTGTTGTTAATAAGTATATCGTCTATAGACAGCTTCATATATAACACAACCATGTCTCAGGTACAGAGGTTAGGAACATTTATGATCCCTAATCTCTGTTTTTTATTTGTAGGAATCCCTTTATCAATATTTAATAGAATAGACTCAATTTACCGAATAGTTTACAAGTTTACTTTAGACAGACATTGCAGATTTAGGAGATAACTGTACTGTAAAGAAAAATCAATAATTAGTTTTTTTATTGCTCCAAATATATAAATATAAAAATAATAATAATAATAAATTATATATATTTATAAAAAAAGACTATAGCCAAAATAACACATAGCCTGTTAAAATAATGCTGAAGGGGATAATAAACTGCACTTTAATACTAGTGCAACCTACTATGTGAGCAATCTAAAGATCGCTGTTAAAAGTCCCCTTTATAAAAAAAACTTAAAGGCTAGGTACACACTGAGGAATTTTCAGCTGGAACAACTAGTGCCGGAGGTTCCAAGCGTACATTACCGCTCCCGTAGATGGCAATGTAATCTGCACAGATCCTATCTAAAGAAAGTTAAAAATTAACAATTTATAAAATAATTCACCCCCAACACAACCCCTACAAAAATAAATATGTTTATATAAAAAAGAAAAAAAATCTAAATCTAACCCCCAAAAAATAAAAAAATAACGCAATTCTCCCCTGACATTAGCCATAATTAAACACTGGTTGTCAAAATCATGCTGACAGCCATAAGACACTGCACTGTAATATTAGTGCAATATATTATATGAGCGATCAGAAGATAACTGGTGAAAGCCCTCTCATGGTATTAGTAAAAAAAGAACAAACAAAAAAAAAAGTTAAAAAAAATTATTAAAGAGAGAAACCTTAAAAAACATACAAGAAAAAAAGAAAAAGAAACTAAAACCCACAATAAAACCCCTGACAATAGTGTAACCAAACATTGACCCAGATTTATCAAACTGTGTGAGAGAAAAAGTTGAGAGATTTTTCCACAGCAACCAGTCAAAGCTCAGCTATTGAGCTGTGGTAAAGTGAAAGCTGAACTATGATTGGTTGCTAGGAGAAAATCACTCCAGTGTCACCTGCACTAACCTCTTGGTACCGACAGATAGTGAAGGTGACACTGATGACAATGGTACTTACCTTGTCCTCTTCCGTGAGAAGGGATCTCTGGTAATCTTCTCCGTTAAGCTTCAACTCTGGGCCCGGCTTGGGGCACCGGCGGAGCTTAGTAACGTCACCGCTGCTGAAAGAGACAGCAGAGAGCAGCAGCGGCTTGGGGTATGGGCGGAGCTTAGTGATGTCACCGGTGCTGCTCCCTGCGGGGTCCCGCTGCTAGAGAACAGCAGCGGTGATGTCACTAAGCTCCGCCCGTGCCCATGCCGGCCGGAGCTAAAGCATAAAGGAGAAGATTAACGGAGATTCCCGCCACGGAACGGAACAAGGTAAGTACCATTGCCTTCAGTGTCACCTGCAATATCTGTCGGTACCGACAGGTTAGAGCAGTTGACACTGGTGACAGATTTCCTTTAAAAACTAAAAAGAAAAAATCAAGGTAATAAAATAAAAAAAAATAATAATATTAAAAAAAATGTATTAAAACCCACCTCTACAAAAATATCCCTTTAAAAACATATTTGGTATGAAATATAAAATAAAGAAAAAAGATAAAATATATAAAAATGCTCAAAAAAACTTTATAATCCTATAAAAGCCCTTCATGATAGCCATAACCATAAACTGCCTTTCAGAATAATGCTGAAAAGAATAATACACTACACTAAAACAGTAGTGCAGTGTTTTATACGAACAATCAGATCACTGGTAAAAGGTTGCCCTCTTTTGGGAATATGGGTGAAAGAAAAAACCCATGAAGTAAAAGTGTAATAAAATGGTGTTTAGAACCCCCCCCCCCCCAGAAAAAAACAATAGAAAGGCAGAAATGCTTTGAAAAACTAAAAACGTGGATAGTTTATAAAATATTTTGCTCCTGCCCCCTTCTCCAAAAAATAAAAAAACATATATGAACCATAAAATCTATGAATAAATAAATAAAAATTAACACATACCCCAAACATTGCAAAAAATAAACCCACAAAAACCTGTCAATGGTCTCTGTCAACATCCTCCTGGGAGTCATAATGCACTGCACTACTATAGAAATAAAAATCCCCATCATCTAGATCCCAATTTGTTCCATCTGTTTGCTTTTTCCTTTTCCTTATGTGGTTTCATAATCCCTGAGATAAGTAGTTCTGGCCCTAGAGTGTTATATATATTAGCGTCTGTAGCATGTATCAGAAACATGTTATCATACCTGTGTCTTTTTACAGGTGACTGATGCCAGGTGAGAAGGGGAACGGGACCTATACTTCCGTCAGCTGCAAGAGAGGATGCACGATACAGGTAATTGATATTTATATTAATTACTGATAACAATCAGGCTAGATGTAATATCTAGACCTGCAGAGATGTCATAATCTCTTCCTTATACATGTAGATATATGTGTTGTTAATAAGTATATCGTCTATAGACAGCTTCATATATAACACAACCATGTCTCAGGTACAGAGGTTAGGAACATTTATGATCCCTAATCTCTGTTTTTTATTTGTAGGAATCCCTTTATCAATATTTAATAGAATAGACTCAATTTATCGAATAGTTTACAAGTTTACTTTAGACAGACATTGCAGATTTAGGAGATAACTGTACTGTAAAGAAAAATCAATAATTAGTTTTTTTTATTGCTCCAAATATATAAATATAAAAATAATAATAATAATAAATTATATATATTTATTTAAAAAAAAAGACTATAGCCAAAATAACACATAGCCTGTTAAAATAATGCTGAAGGGGATAATAAACTGCACTTTAATACTAGTGCAACCTACTATGTGAGCAATCTAAAGATCGCTGTTAAAAGTCCCCTTTATAAAAAAAAAACTTAAAGGCTAGGTACACACTGAGGAATTTTCAGCTGGAACAACTAGTGCCGGAGGTTCCAAGCGTACATTACCTCCCCCGTAGATGGCAATGTAATCTGCACAAATCCTATCTAAAGAAAGTTAAAAATTAACAATTTATAAAATAATTCACCCCCAACACAACCCCTACAAAAATAAATATGTTTATATAAAAAAGAAAAAAAAATCTAAATCTAACCCCCAAAAAATAAAAAAATAACGCAATTCTCCCCTGACATTAGCCATAATTAAACACTGGTTGTCAACATCATGCTGACAGCCACAAAACACTGCACTGTAATATTAGTGCAATATATTATATGAGCGATCAGAAGATAACTGGTGAAAGCCCTCTCATGGTATTAGTAAAAAAAGAACAAAAAAAAAAACAAGTTAAAAAAATTATTAAACAGAGAAACCTTAAAAAACATACAAGAAAAAAAGAAAAAGAAACTAAAACCCACAATAAAACCCCTGACAATAGTGTAACCAAACATTGACCCAGATTTATCAAACTGTGTGAGAGAAAAAGTTGAGAGATTTTTCCACAGCAACCAGTCAAAGCTCAGCTATTGAGCTGTGGTAAAGTGAAAGCTGAACTATGATTGGTTGCTAGGAGAAAATCACTCCAGTGTCACCTGCACTAACCTCTTGGTACCGACAGATAGTGAAGGTGACACTGATGACAATGGTACTTACCTTGTCCTCTTCCGTGGCAGGGATCTCTGGTAATCTTCTCCGTTAAGCTTCAACTCTGGGCCCGGCTTGGGGCACCGGCGGAGCTTAGTAACATCACTGCTGCTGAGAGAGACAGCAGAGAGCAGCAGCAGCTTGGGGTATTGGCGGAGCTTAGTGATGTCACCGGTGCTGCTCCCTGCGGGGTCCCGCTGCTAGAGAACAGCAGCGGTGACGTTACTAAGCTCCGCCCGTGCCCATGCCGGCCGGAGCTAAAGCATAAAGGAGAAGATTAACGGAGATCCCCGCCACGGAACGGAACAAGGTAAGTACCATTGCCATCAGTGTCACCTGCAATATCTGTCGGTACCGACAGGTTAGAGCAGTTGACACTGGTGACAGATTTCCTTTAAAAACTAAAAAGAAAAAATCAAGGTAATAAAATAAAAATAATAATAATATTAAAAAAATTTATTAAAACCCACCTCTACAAAAATATCCCTTTAAAAACATATTTGGTATGAAATATAAAATAAAGAAAAAAGATAAAATATATAAAAAATGCTCAAAAAAACTTTATAATCCTATAAAAGCCCTTCATGATAGCCATAACCATAAACTGCCTTTCAGAATAATGCTGAAAAGAATAATACACTACACTACAACAGTAGTGCAGTGTTTTATACGAACAATCAGATCACTGGTAAAAGGTTGCCCTCTTTTGGAATATGGGTGAAAGAAAAAACCAATGATGTAAAAGTGTAATAAAATGGTGTTTAGACCCCCCCCCCCCCCAGAAAAAATCAATAGAAAGGCAGAGATGCTTTGAAAAACTAAAAACGTGGATAATTTATAAAATATTTTGCTCCTGCCCCCTTCTCCAAAAAATAAAAAAACATATATGGACCATAAAATTTATGAATAAATAAATAAAGATTAACACATATCCCAAACATTGCAAAAACTAAACCCACAAAAAACTGTCAATGGTCTCTGTCAACATCCTCCTGGGAGTCATAATGCACTGCACTACTATAGAAATAAAAATCCCCATCATCTAGATCCCAATTTGTTCCATCTGTTTGTTTTTTCCTTTTCCTTATGTGGTTTCATAATCCCTGAGATAAGTAGTTCTGGCCCTAGAGTGTTATATATATTAGCGTCTGTAGCATGTATCGGGAACATGTTATCATACCTGTGTCTTTTTACAGGTGACTGATGCCAGGTGAGAAGGGGAACGGGACCTATACTTCCGTCAGCTGCAAGAGAGGATGCACGATACAGGTAATTGATATTTATATTAATTACTGATAACAATCAGGCTAGATGTAATATCTAGACCTGCAGAGATGTCATAATCTCTTCCTTATACATGTAGATATATGTGTTGTTAATAAGTATATCGTCTATAGACAGCTTCATATATAACACAACCATGTCTCAGGTACAGAGGCTAGGAACATTTATGATCCCTAATCTCTGTTTTTTATTTGTAGGAATCCCTTTATCAATATTTAATAGAATAGACTCAATTTACCGAATAGTTTACAAGTTTACTTTAGACAGACATTGCAGATTTAGGAGATAACTGTACTGTAAAGAAAAATCTATAATTAGTTTTTTTTATTGCTCCAAATATATAAATATAAAAATAATAATAATAATAATAAATTATATATATTTATATAAAAAAAGACTATAGCCAAAATAACACATAGCCTGTTAAAATAATGCTGAAGGGGATAATAAACTGCACTTTAATACTAGTGCAACCTACTATGTGAGCAATCTAAAGATCGCTGTTAAAAGTCCCCTTTATAAAAAAAAACTTAAAGGCTAGGTACACACTGAGGAATTTTCAGCTGGAACAACTAGTGCCGGAGGTTCCAAGCGTACATTACCGCCCCCGTAGATGGCAATGTAATCTGCACAGATCCTATCTAAAGAAAGTTAAAAATTAACAATTTATAAAATAATTCACCCCCAACACAACCCCTACAAAAATAAATATGTTTATATAAAAAAGAAAAAAAAATCTAAATCTAACCCCCAAAAAAGAAAAAAATAACGCAATTCTCCCCTGACATTAGCCATAATTAAACACTGGTTGTCAACATCATGCTGACAGCCATAAGACACTGCACTGTAATATTAGTGCAATATATTATATGAGCGATCAGAAGATAACTGGTGAAAGCCCTCTCATGGTATTAGTAAAAAAAGAACAAACAAAAAAACAAGTTAAAAAAAATTATTAAACAGAGAAACCTTAAAAACATACAAGAAAAAAAGAAACTAAAACCCACAATAAAACCCCTGACAATAGTGTAACCAAACATTGACCCAGATTTATCAAACTGTGTGAGAGAAAAAGTTGAGAGATTTTTCCACAGCAACCAGTCAAAGCTCAGCTATTGAGCTGTGGTAAAGTGAAAGCTGAACTATGATTGGTTGCTAGGAGAAAATCACTCCAGTGTCACCTGCACTAACCTCTTGGTACCGACAGATAGTGAAGGTGACACTGATGACAATGGTACTTACCTTGTCCTCTTCCGTGGCAGGGATCTCTGGTAATCTTCTCCGTTAAGCTTCAACTCTGGGCCCGGCTTGGGGCACCGGCGGAGCTTAGTAACGTCACCGCTGCTGAAAGAGACAGCAGAGAGCAGCAGCGGCTTGGGGTATGGGCAGAGCTTAGTGATGTCACCGGTGCTGCTCCCTGCGGGGTCCCGCTGCTAGAGAACAGCAGCGGTGATGTCACTAAGCTCCGCCCGTGCCCATGCCGGCCGGAGCTAAAGCATAAAGGAGAAGATTAACGGAGATTCCCGCCACGGAACGGAACAAGGTAAGTACCATTGCCTTCAGTGTCACCTGCAATATCTGTCGGTACCGACAGGTTAGAGCAGTTGACACTGGTGACAGATTTCCTTTAAAAACTAAAAAGAAAAAATCAAGGTAATAAAATAAAAATAATAATAATATTAAAAAAATGTATTAAAACCCACCTCTACAAAAATATCCCTTTAAAACATATTTGGTATGAAATATAAAATAAAGAAAAAAGATAAAATATATAAAAAATGCTCAAAAAAACTTTATAATCCTATAAAAGCCCTTCATGATAGCCATAACCATAAACTGCCTTTCAGAATAATGCTGAAAAGAATAATACACTACACTACAACGGTAGTGCAGTGTTTTATACGAACAATCAGATCACTGGTAAAAGGTTGCCCTCTTTTGGGAATATGGGTGAAAGAAAAAACCCATGAAGTAAAAGTGTGATAAAATGGTGTTTAGACCCCCCCCCCCCAGAAAAAAACAATAGAAAGGCAAAGATGCTTTGAAAAACTAAAAACATGGATAATTTATAAAATATTTTGCTCCTGCCCCCTTCTCCAAAAAATAAAAAAACATATATGGACCATAAAATTTATGAATAAATAAATAAAAATTAACACATACCCCAAACATTGCAAAAAATAAACCCACAAAAACCTGTCAATGGTCTCTCTCAACATCCTCCTGGGAGTCATAATGCACTGCACTACTATAGAAATAAAAATCCCCATCATCTAGATCCCAATTTGTTCCATCTGTTTGCTTTTTCCTTTTCCTCATGTGGTTTCATAATCCCTGAGATAAGTAGTTCTGGCCCTAGAGTGTTATATATATTAGCGTCTGTAGCATGTATCGGGAACATGTTATCATACCTGTGTCTTTTTACAGGTGACTGATGCCAGGTGAGAAGGGGAACGGGACCTATACTTCCATCAGCTGCAAGAGAGGATGCACGATACAGGTAATTGATATTTACATTAATTACTGATAACAATCAGGCTAGATGTAATATCTAGACCTGCAGAGATGTCATAATCTCTTCCTTATACATGTAGATATATGTGTTGTTAATAAGTATATCGTCTATAGACAGCTTCATATATAACACAACCATGTCTCAGGTACAGAGGTTAGGAACATTTATGATCCCTAATCTCTGTTTTTTATTTGTAGGAATCCCTTTATCAATATTTAATAGAATAGACTCAATTTACCGAATAGTTTACAAGTTTACTTTAGACAGACATTGCAGATTTAGGAGATAACTGTACTGTAAAGAAAAATCAATAATTAGTTTTTTTTATTGCTCCAAATATATAAATATAAAAATAATAATAATAATAAATTATATATATTTATAAAAAAAAGACTATTGCAAAAATAACACATAGCCTGTTAAAATAATGCTGAAGGGGATAATAAACTGCACTTTAATACTAGTGCAACCTACTATGTGAGCAATCTAAAGATCGCTGTTAAAAGTCCCCTTTATAAAAAAAAACTTAAAGGCTAGGTACACACTGAGGAATTTTCAGCTGGAACAACTAGTGCCGGAGGTTCCAAGCGTACATTACCGCCCCCGTAGATGGCAATGTAATCTGCACAGATCCTATCTAAAGAAAGTTAAAAATTAACAATTTATAAAAATAATTCACCCCCAACACAACCCCTACAAAAATAAATATGTTTATATAAAAAAGAAAAAAAAATCTAAATCTAACCCCCAAAAAATAAAAAAATAACGCAATTCTCCCCTGACATTAGCCATAATTAAACACTGGTTGTCAACATCATGCTGACAGCCATAAGACACTGCACTGTAATATTAGTGCAATATATTATATGAGCGATCAGAAGATAACTGGTGAAAGCCCTCTCATGGTGTTAGTAATAAAAAAAAAAAAAAAAAAACAACAAGTTAAAAAAAATTATTAAACAGAGAAACCTTAAAAAACATACAAGAAAAAAAGAAAAAGAAACTAAAACCCACAATAAAACCCCTGACAATAGTGTAACCAAACATTGACCCAGATTTATCAAACTGTGTGAGAGAAAAAGTTGAGAGATTTTTCCACAGCAACCAGTCAAAGCTCAGCTATTGAGCTGTGGTAAAGTGAAAGCTGAACTATGATTGGTTGCTAGGAGAAAATCACTCCAGTGTCACCTGCACTAACCTCTTGGTACCGACAGATAGTGAAGGTGACACTGATGACAATGGTACTTACCTTGTCCTCTTCCGTGGCAGGGATCTTTGGTAATCTTCTCCGTTAAGCTTCAACTCTGGGCCCGGCTTGGGGCACCGGCGGAGCTTAGTAACGTCACCGCTGCTGAAAGAGACAGCAGAGAGCAGCAGCGGCTTGGGGTATGGGCAGAGCTTAGTGATGTCACCGGTGCTGCTCCCTGCGGGGTCCCGCTGCTAGAGAACAGCAGCGGTGATGTCACTAAGCTCCGCCCGTGCCCATGCCGGCCGGAGCTAAAGCATAAAGGAGAAGATTAACGGAGATCCCCGCCACGGAACGGAACAAGGTAAGTACCATTGCCATCAGTGTCACCTGCAATATCTGTCGGTACCGACAGGTTAGAGCAGTTGACACTGGTGACAGATTTCCTTTAAAAACTAAAAAGAAAAAATCAAGGTAATAAAATAAAAATAATATTAAAAAAAATTTATTAAAACCCACCTCTACAAAAATATCCCTTTAAAAACATATTTGGTATGAAATATAAAATAAAGAAAAAAGATAACATATATAAAAAATGCTCAAAAAAACTTTATAATCCTATAAAAGCCCTTCATGATAGCCATAACCATAAACTGCCTTTCAGAATAATGCTGAAAAGAATAATACACTACACTACAACAGTAGTGCAGTGTTTTATACGAACAATCAGATCATTGGTAAAAGGTTGCCCTCTTTTGGAAATATGGGTGAAAGAAAAAACCCATGAAGTAAAAGTGTAATAAAATGGTGTTTAGACCCCCCCCTCCCAGAAAAAAACAATAGAAAGGCAGAAATGCTTTGAAAAACTAAAAACGTGGATAATTTATAAAATATTTTGCTCCTGCCCCCTTCTACAAAAAATAAAAAAACATATATGAACCATAAAATTTATGAATAAATAAATAAAAATTAACACATACCCCAAACATTGCAAAAACTAAACCCACAAAAAACTGTCAATGGTCTCTGTCAACATCCTCCTGGGAGTCATAATGCACTGCACTACTATAGAAATAAAAATCCCCATCATCTAGATCCCAATTTGTTCCATCTGTTCGTTTTTTCCTTATGTGGTTTCATAATCCCTGAGATAAGTAGTTCTGGCCCTAGAGTGTTATATATATTAGCGTCTGTAGCATGTATCGGGAACATGTTATCATACCTGTGTCTTTTTACAGGTGACTGATGCCAGGTGAGAAGGGGAACAGGACCTATACTTCCGTCAGCTGCAAAAAAGGATGCACGATACAGGTAATTGATATTTATATTAATTAATGATAACAATCAGGCTAGATGTAATATCTAGACCTGCAGAGATGTCATAATCTCTTCCTTATACATGTAGATATATGTGTTGTTAATAAGTATATCGTCTATAGACAGCTTCATATATAACACAACCATGTCTCAGGTACAGAGGTTAGGAACATTTATGATCCCTAATCTCTGTTTTTTATTTGTAGGAATCCCTTTATCAATATTTAATAGAATAGACTCAATTTACCGAATAGTTTACAAGTTTACTTTAGACAGACATTGCAGATTTAGGAGATAACTGTACTGTAAAGAAAAATCAATAATTAGTTTTTTTATTGCTCCAAATATATAAATATAAAAATAATAATAATAATAATAATAAATTATATATATTTATAAAAAAAAGACTATAGCCAAAATAACACATAGCCTGTTAAAATAATGCTGAAGGGGATAATAAACTGCACTTTAATACTAGTGCAACCTACTATGTGAGCAATCTAAAGATCGCTGTTAAAAGTCCCCTTTATAAAAAAAACTTAAAGGCTAGGCACACACTGAGGAATTTTCAGCTGGAACAACTATTGCCGGAGGTTCCAAGCGTACATTACCGCCCCCATAGATGGCAATGTAAGCTGCACAGATCCTATCTAAAGAAAGTTAAAAATTAACAATTTATAAAATAATTCACCCCCAACACAACCCCTACAAAAATAAATATGTTTATATAAAAAAGAAAAAAAATGTAAATCTAACCCCCCAAAAATTAAAAAAATAACGCAATCCTCCCCTGACATTAGCCATAATTAAACACTGGTTGTCAACATCATGCTGACAGCCATAATACACTGCACTGTAATATTAGTGCAATATATTATATGGGCGATCAGAAGATAACTGGTGAAAGCCCTCTCATGGTATTAGTTAAAAAAGAACAAAAAAAAACAAGTTAAAAAAATTATTAAACAGAGAAACCTTAAAAAACATACAATAAAAAAAGAAAAAGAAACTAAAACCCAAAATAAAACCCCTGACAATAGTGTAACCAAACATTGACCCAGATTTATCAAACTGTGTGAGAGAAAAAGTTGAGAGATTTTTCCACAGCAACCAGTCAAAGCTCAGCTATTGAGCTGTGGTAATGTGAAAGCTGAACTATGATTGGTTGCTAGGAGAAAATCACTCCAGTGTCACCTGCACTAACCTCTTGATACTGACAGATAGTGAAGGTGACACTGATGACAATGGTACTTACCTTGTCCTGTTCCTTGGCAGGGATCCCTGGTAATCTTCTCCGTTAAGCTTCAGCTCCGGGCCCGGCTTGGGGACCCGGCAGAGCTTAGTAACGTCACCACTGCTTTGAGAGACAGCAGAGAGCAGCAGCGGCTGGGGGCATGGGCGGAGCCTAGTGACGTCACCGCTGCTGCTCCCTGCGGGGACCCGCTGCTAGAGAACAGCAGCGGTGACGTCACTAAGCTCCGCCCGTGACGGCCGGAGCTAAAGCATAAAGGAGAAGATTAACGGAGATCCCCGCCACGAAACGGGACAAGTTAAGTACCATTGCCATCAGTGTCACCTGCAATATCTGTCGGTACCGACAGATTAAAGCAGGGTACACTGGTGACAGATTTCCTTTAAAAACTAAAAAGAAAAAATTAAGGTAATAAAATAAAAATAATAATAATATAAAAAAATATATATTAAAACACGCCTCTACAAACATATCCCTTTTAAAACATATTTGGTATGAAATATAAAATAAAGAAAAAAGATAAAATATATAAAAATGCTCAAAAAAAATTTATAATCCTATAAAAGCCCTTCTTGATAGCCATAACCATAAACTGCCTTTCAGAATAATGCTGAAAAGAATAATACACTACACCACAGCAGTAGTGCAGTGTTTTATACGAACAATCAGATCACTGGTAAAAGGTTGCCCTCTTTTGGGAATATGGGTGAAATAAAAAAACAATAAAGTAAAAGTGTAATAAAATGGTGTTAAGACACCCCCCCCCCCAGAAAAAAATAACAATAGAAAGGCAGAAATGCTTTGTAAAACTAAAAACGTGGATAATTTATAAAATATTTTGCTCCTGCCCCCTTCCCCAAAGAATAAAAAAACATATATTACCCATGAAATTTATGAATAAATAAATAAAAATTAACACATACCCCAAACATTGCAAAAACTAAACCCACAAAAACCTGTCAATGGTCTCTGTCAACATCCTCCTTGGAGTCATAATGCACTGCACTACTATAGAAATAAATGTCCCTATCATCTAGGTCCCAATTTGTTCCATCTCTTTGTTTTTTTCCTTTTCCTTATGTGGTTTCATAATCCCTGAGATAAGTAGTTCTGGCCCTAGAGTGTTATATATATTAGCGTCTGTAGCATGTATCAGGAACATGTTATCATACCTGTGTCTTTTTGCAGGTTACTGATGCCAGATGAGAAGGGGAACGTGACCTATAATGCCGTCAGCTTTAAGAAAGGATGCACAATACAGGTAATTAATATTTATATTAATTACTGATAACATTCAGGCTAGATGTAATATCTAGACCTGCAGAGATGTCATAATCTCTACCTTATACATGAAGATATATGTGTTGCTAATAAGTATATCGTCTATAGACAGCTTCTTATATAACACAACCATGTCTCAGGTACAGAGATTAGGAACATTTATCATCCCTAATCTCTGTTTTTTATTTGTAGGAATCCCTTTATCAATATTTAATAGAATAGACTCAATTTACCGAATAGTTTACAAGTTTACTTTAGACAGACTGATTGCAGATTTAGGAGATAACTGTACTGTAAAGAAAAATCAATAATTAGTTTTTTTTTGCTCCAAATATATAAATATAAAAATAATAATAATTATAATAATAAAAAAATATATATTTATAAAAAAGACTATAGCCATAAAAACACATAGCCTGTTAAAATAATGCTGAAGGGCATAATAAACTGCACTTTAACAGTAGTGCAACCTACTATATGAGCAATCTAAAGATCGCTGTTAAAAGTCCCCTTTATAAAAAAAAAAACTTAAAGGCTAGGTACACACTGAGGAATTTTAAGCCGGAACAACTATTGCCGGAGGTTCCAAGCGTACATTACCGTCCCCATAGATGACAATGTAATCTGCACAGATCCTATCGAAAGAAAGTAAAACATTAACAATTTATAAAATAATTCACCCCCAACACAACCCCTACAAAAATAAATATGTTTATATAAAAAAAAATTTTTTTAATATAACCCAAAACATTTAAAAAAAATAACCCAATCCTCCCCAGACATTAGCCATAATTAAACACTGGTTGTCAACATAATGATGACAGCCATAAGACACTGCACTATAATATTAGTGCAATGTATTATATGGATGATCAGAAGATAACTGGTGAAAGCCCTCTCATGGTATTAGTTAACCCCTTAAGGACTCAATTTTCCACCTAAAAATCCATATTATGGCTTATTTTTTGCGTCACCAATTCTACTTTGCAGTAACATTAGTAATTTTACCCAAAAATTCACGCCGAAACAGAAAAAAAAATCATTGTGCGACAAAATTGAAGAAAAAATGCCATTTTGTAACTTTTGGGGGCTTCCGTTTCTACCCAGTGCATATATCGGTAAAAATGACACCTTATCATTATTCTGTAGGTCCATATGGTTAAAATGATACCCTACTCATATAGGTTTGATTTTGTCGTACTTCTGGAAAAAATCATAACTACATGCAGGAAAATTTATACGTTTAACAATGTCATCTTCTGACCTCTATAACTTTTTTATTTTTCCACGTACAGGGTGGTATGAGGACTCATTTTTTTTGCGCCGTGATCTGAAGTTTTTATTGGTATGATTTTTGTATTGATCGGACTTTTTGATCACTTTTTATTCATTTTTTAATGGTATAAAAAGTGACCAAAAATACGCTTTTTTGGACTTTTTTGCGCGTACTCCATTGATCGTGCAATTTATTAATTATATATTTTTATAGTTCGAACATTTACGCATGCGACGATACCACATATGTTTTTTTTTTATTTACACTGTTTTATTTTTTTTATGGGAAAATGGGGTGATTCAAACTTTTATTAGGGAAGGGGTTAAATGACCTTTATTAACACTTATTTTTACTCTTTTTTTTTGCAGTGTTATAGGTCCCATAGGGACCTATAACACTGCACACACTGATCTCTCATGCTAATCACTGGCGTATATTGACATGCCTGTGATCAGTGTTATCGGCGCTTGACTGCTCCTGCCTGGATCTCAGGCACGGAGCAGTCACTCGTCGATCGGACACCGAGGAGACAGGTAAGGGCCCTCTTGGTGTCCTGTAAGCTGTTCGGGATGCCGCAATTTCACCGCAGCGGTCCAGAACAGCCCGACTGAGCAGCCGGGATACTTTCACTTCAGACGCGGCAGTCAGCTTTGATCGCCGCGTCTGAAGGGTTAATACAGGGCATCACCGAGAACAGTGATGTCCTGTATTAGCCGCGGGTCCTGGCCGTTGATAGCCGCTGGGAACGACCCGATATGATGCGGGGACGCCGCGTGACCCCGCGGCATATCGCGGGAGCCGGCGGAGGACTTAAATATACGTCCTGCGTTGTTAAGGAGTTAAAAAAGAACAAAAAGAACAAGTTAAAAAAATTTATTAAACAGAGAAACCTTAAAAAACATACAAGAAAAGAAAAAAAGAAACTAAAACCCACAATAAAACCCCTGACAATAGTGTAACCAAACATTGACCCAGATTTATCAAACTGTGTGAGAGAAAAAGTTGAGAGATTTTTCCACAGCAACCAGTCAAAGCTCAGCTAACAAGCTGTGGTAAAGTGAAAGCTGAACTATGATTGGTTGCTAGGAGAAAATCACTTCAGTGTCACCTGCACTAACCTCTTGGTACCGACAGATAGTGAAGGTGACACTGATGACAATGGTACTTACCTTGTCCTCTTCCGTGGCAGGGATCTCTGGCAATCTTCTCCATTTAGCTTCAGCTCCGGGCCCGGCTTGGGGCACCAGCGGAGCTTAGTAACGTCACCGCTGCTGCGAGAGACAGCAGAGAGCAGCAGCTGCTTGGGGCATAGGCGGAGCTTAGTGATGTCACCGCTGCTGCTCCCTGCGGGGTCCCGCTGCTAGAGAACAGCAGCGGTGATGTCACTAAGCTCTGCCCGTGTCCATGCTGGCCGGAGCGAAAGCTTAAAGGAGAAGATTAATGGAGATCTCCGCCACGGAACGGGACAAGGTAAGAACCGTTGCCATCAGTGTCACCTGCAATATCTGTCGGTACCGACAGGTTAGAGCAGTTGACACTGGTGACAGATTTCCTTTAAAAACTAAAAAGAAAAATCAAGGTAATAAAATAAAAATAATATAAAAAACAAAATACTAAAACCCACCTCTACAAAAATATCCCTTTAAAAACATATTTGGTATGAAATATAAAATAAAGAAAAAAGATAAGATATATAAAAATGCTCAAAAAACCTTTTTATTCTTATAAAAACCCCTCATGATAGCCATAACCATAAACTGCCTTTCAGAATAATGCTGAAAGGAATAATACACTACATTACACCAGTAGTGCAGTGTTTTATATGAACAATGAGATCACTGGTAAAAGTTTGCCCTCTTTTGGGAATATGGGTGAAAAAAAAAAACATAAAGTAAAAGTGTAATAAAATGGTGTAATGACGCCCCACCACAAAAAAACAATAGAGAGGCAGAAATGCTTTGAAAAACAAAAAATGTGGATAATTTATAAAATATTTTGCTCCTGCCCCCTTCCCCAAAAAGTAATAAAACATATATTACCCATAAAATGTATAAATAAATAAATAAAAATTAACACATACCCCAAACATTGCAAAAACTAAACCCACAAAAACTTGTCAATGGTCTCTGCCAACATCATCCTGGGAGTCATAATGCACTGCACTACAATAGAAATAAAAATCGCTATCATCTAGATCCCAATGTGTTTCATCTGTTTGTTTGTTTTTTTTCTTTCCTTTTCCTTATGTTGTTTCATAGGGGGAGATTTATCAAAACCTGTGCAGAGGAAGAGTGGTGCAGTTGCCCATAGCAACCAATCAGATTGCATCTTTCATTTTCCAAAGGCCTCTTTAGAGGTGACTGATGCCAGGTGAGAAGGGAAACGTGACCTATACTTCCGTCAGTTGCAAGAAAGGATGCACGATACAGGTAATTAATAATTATATTAATTACTGATAACAATCAGGCTAGATGTAATATCTAGACCTGCAGAGATGTCATAGTCTCTACCTTATACATTAAAGGACAACTGTAGTGGTACACTTTTATAAATGCCCGTGGCCGGGCCTCAAAAATAAACAAAATAAACTCATACATTCCTTCCTACGAGCCCCCGTTGGTCCGGCACAGGCCTCACGGTCCGGCAGTGCTGACGTCATTCCACTTCCTGGGGACGCCCCAGAGCCGTCGGCGTATCACCGGCCGTAGCGATGTCCCGCCCCGGTCGGTGATAGGCTGAGCCCACTGTCATGTAAGAGGCCCGCCAGAGCTCCTTACATGACAGTGGGCTCAGCCTATCACCGACCGGGGCAGGACACGCCGACGGCTCTGCGGCGTCCCCGTCCCCAGGAAGTGGAATGACGTCAGCACTGCCGGACCATGATGCCTGTTGCGGACCAACGGGGGCTCATAGGAAGGTATGTATGAGTTTATTTTGTTTATTTTTGAGGCCCGGGCACGGGCATATATGAAAGTGTACCACTACAGTTGTCCTTTAAGTATATTGTCTATAGACAGCTTCTTATATAACACAACCATGCCTCAGGTACAGAGATTAGGAACATTTATGATCCCTAATCTCTGTTTTTTATTTGTAGGAATCCCTTTATCAATATTTAATAGAATAGACTCAACTTACCGAATAGTTTACAAGTTAACTTTTGACTGATTGCAGATTTAGGACATAACTGTACTGTAAAGAAAAATCAATAATTAGTTTTTTTTGCTCCAAATACATAAATATAAAAATAATAATTATAATAATAATAAAAAAACATATATAAAAAGACTATAGCCATAATAACACATAGCCTGTTAAAATAATGCTGAAGGGCAAAATAAACTGCACTTTAATACTAGTGCAACCTATTATATGGGCATTCTAAAGATCGCTGTTAAAAGTCCCCTTTGTAAAAAACTTAAAGGGGTACTCCACCCCTAGACATCTTATCCCCTTTCCAAAGGATAGGGGATAAGATGTCTGATGGCGGGGGTCCCGCCGCTGGGGACCCGGCATTCTACCATGCGGCACCCACCTGTAATGGCTTCCTGAACCGCTGGAGGCCCTCAGGCTAATACCATCCCGACCACGAGAACGGAAGATTGTGACGTCACGCCTCCGCCCCTGTGTGACGTCACACCCGCCCCCTCGATGCAAGTCTATGGGAGGGGGCGTGACAGCTGTACCTACCTACTGAAGAAAGGGCCGTGTTTGACAAATAAGAGCCCTGAAACGCGTCTAGGTACATTCAAGCTATTTTTATACCACTGTTACCTATCCATAACGTATCTACCTGATCATTCCGATCCAGCCTTTTAAAGTTCTTTGCCAAACCAGCAGCACTATCCAAATCCAGCTTCCAGGTAGCATTGCCAAGCCTCTGAGACATCACATGCCATAAGGATACCACGAGGTCTGCACTAATACATCGCTTGATACCATCCACTGCGAAAGATCTTGGGAGCGGCTTCAATTCAATCCTGTCTGTGGCAGGCAGACCGCCGTGGTGACGCATGCCAGCGTCTTATCCCATCCAATACTTGCGGACCTCACCATCTATCCTCAGGTGACGTTTGTTTAAACACACACAAGGGTGGTAACTATATTCTAACTATCCATCTTACATTTGCCATATCGGAATCCCATACTATTTGCGGGACTTTAGATTATTTCTGGACTATCAATTGCCAGATTATTGAAAGTTACATCAATTTCATTTTAATCTACCTGTGTTAGATATATGTTCTTATATAATTTATGCTTTATACTTCTTTCTTCAGCACAAGAGCCCTGTGCTGCGAGGTCAAATTGCATTTAATTTATAATATATTTTAAATAAAAAAGATTTTTAATGATTTGTATCTTATGATTGAAGCACGATCCAGTTTCTCATTACAATTATTCATCTCATTACAATTATTCATCTATGTATCAGGCAACTGATACTAGTCTTGAGGGGTTGGTTACTGTTTAATAATAGATTTGTAAATTACTTCTATTAAAAATCTTAATCCTTCCAGTACTTATTAGCTGCTGAATTCTACAGAGGAAATTCTTTTCTTTTTGGATTTCCTTTCCGTCTGACACCTCTGTTCTTATCAGGACCTGTCCAGAGCAGGAGAAAATCCCCATAGCAAACATATGCTGCTCTGGACAGTTCCTAAAATGGACTGAGGTGTCAGCAGAGACCACTGTGGACAGACAGAAAAGAAATCCAAAAAGAAAAGAATTTCCTCTGTAGTATTCAGCAGCTAATAAGTACTGGACAGATTAAGATTTTTTTTTAAAGAAGTCATTTACAAATCTGTTTAACTTTTTGGCACCAGTTGAGTTAAAAAAAATGTTTTCCACTGGAGTACCCCTTTAAGGGCCAGGCCAATTTTATTTTTGCATTTTTGTTTTTCCTCTTTGCCGTCTAAAAATCCTTCCACAGACCCATATAAGGGCTTGTTGTTTGTGCGACCAATTGTCCTTTGTAATAACATCACTCATTTTACCGTAAAAAGTATGACGCAACCAAAAAAATATTATGTGTGTGGGGAAATAGAAAAGAAAATCGCAAATTTAGCAAATTTTGAAAGATTTCATTTTTACGCTGTTCACTTTATGGTAAAAATTACTTTTTTTTTTTATTCTGTGGGTCAATTGATTAAAATGATATCCATGGTTACACGCTTTTCTATTATTGTACTGCTTTAAAAAAATCTAAAACTTTTAAAGAAAATTTGTATGTTTCACTGTATTTTGACCACCTATAACTTTCTCATTTTCCATATACGGGCTGTATGAGGGCAAATTTTTTGCGCTGTGATCTGTAGTTTTTATAGGTACCACTTTTGCTTATATGTAACTTTTCAGTTGCTTTTTATTAAAGGAGTACTCCAACACTTATTTTCTTCATTTTATCGTGCTCGGGCTGCAAAAAAAACAAACCTTAATTCATCCCATTGCTCCACCGTTGTGCTGCAATCAGTCTTCGGTCCTCCGGTCTGGTGTTCTTCCTGCTTCCGTGTGCACGGATCGTCACACTACGGTCAGCGTATCGCCAGCCACAGCGATGTCCCGCCTCGGCAGGAAATAGGCTGAGCGCAGTGTCATGTAAGGAGCCTAGGCTCCGCCTCTCCCTGCTGCCCAGGCTCCTTACAGGACACTGCACTCAGCGCTCGGGATATTGCTGTGGCTGGCGATACGCTTAACGCAGTGTGACGATCCGTGCACAGGGAAGCAGGAGGAAGACCGGACCAGAGGACCGAAGACCGATAGCAGCACAATGGGGAAATGAAGGACAATTAGTTCAGGTTGGTTTTTGTTTTTTTGCAGCCTGGGCACAATAGGATAAAGAAAACCAGTGTTGGAGTACTCCTTTAATTTTAAAGTTAAGTACTAACGCATAAGGACATACATTTACATTTGTAAATGTTAAAGGTAAACTCACAGCAGGTACACCCATGCTAACCTGAACATATAGGTAGACAGAGTGGGTTCTATTGTTTCTTTCCAAGCAAAAGTTTGTGCAGTCGTTCAGGAGATATTAGTCTTGTTGCCAATATGGTATTATCTTTTTTACACAATGGAGGCTGCTGCTGTATGTGTCATGCTTTCTCCCATCCTCTACAGCGATACCGCCGCCCCTTCACAGACATTCTGAGGTAGAGGGATGAATATTTATGAAGGGGACAGGGTTATCGCTGTTGCGGGTGGAAAAAAACATTACACATACAGTAGCAGCCTGCCTCCTTTACGCAGAAAAATAAATTACCATAATAGGAACAAGATGACTCTCCTGAACAGGTCCACAGATTTTAACCTGGTAAGAAGCGTTAGAAACAAGGTCACCTGGACTATCTACCCGTATGTTCAGGTTAGTGCAAGTGACCCTGCTGTCAGTTTCCCTTTAAAGGGTACCTCTCATCAAAAAAAACTTTTGATATATTATAGATTAATGTATGCAGAATAACTTTACATTTGCATGTTATTAAAAAATATGCTTCTTTCTATTTAATTTTCCACTTTGAAGAAATAACCACTAGGGGTCTCCCTACCAGTTCTGGCAGCAAGCATTTCAGACTCATGCTGGAGTCCTAAACACTACGACCTGCCTGTCTGCTTTGTTCACAAAGGAGAACACTCAGAGCTGCCAGCCTGCTTTGTTCACAGCCTGTTTGGCTGTGAACAAAGCAGGCTGGCAGCTCTGAGTGTTTAGGACTCCAGCATGAGTCAGAAATGCTTGCTGACAGGACTGATCGGGAAAAATACAATAGAAAGAAGCATATTTTTCATTAACATGTTATTGGACAGTTATTCAACATTCATTAATCTAAAATATATCAAAAGTTTATTTGATGAGAGGTACCCTTTAACATCAAGAAATAGGAGTTTACTGTTGGGCACTGCTGTGCTGTCAACTTCCTCATGAATTTGGTGCACATGAAATGCTGGTATTAGTAAGACACTCTATGGGACTAAGCATGGTATTTAAGTTGTATAGTTGTCATGTTTTACTTACAACATGATAATTGGTGTTGGTCACTGTTCTCATTCTTCAGGTTAGACACCTAGAATATAACCATGTTACGCTTAAAAAGCTTTCCCTTTAAAAATATCACTAAAGTATGTCAAATTTAAATATGGAATCTAACTACAGTATTGTATAACACTCATCAGAAGCTAATGTACTGCACAGAAAACTTGGCCTCCTTCTTTGCTAGTTCCACCCAAACTGCTACGATCAAGAACATAACCAAGCAGTCACATCCTGAATGACCAGGCACTTTTTTCCACTAAGCACCACCTATTTTTGGTTCTATGAATAGGGGCTGCCCCTGCTATGTGATAGATTTACTGCAATTACTTTTTAGGTATGCCTTTGTCATTATAAATTGGTTTGCAAAGGATGTCAGAATGTTCATCATCATAGGGAAGGGGGTCATTCACGACAAACAGAAAACATTGTGTTCACTGAAGTCATTGGGAAAGTGAAAGTGATGAATTGAGGCAACAGATGTCATGGGTGAGATCAATACTTTTCCCCTTTTCATCTTTTTTTCCTAGAATTTTCAGTGTATCCACCAAGATCACTGGTGAAAATGTAGATGTTCCCTTTTCTTAGCATTACATATGGCAATTTTAATAATTAATTAAATAATTTTAATCATTTCTGAGGGCTGATGAAAAAGGGAGCAAAGCCTTAGTAGAGTAAAATTCATGGGAACTGTACCATGACTACATTTTACGGATGTGTTTATATTGTCAATTAGCTATATGCAGGGCCGGCCTTAGGGGTGTGCGAGCTGTGCGGCCACACAGGGCGCCATAGCAACAGGGGCGCTGGGCAGCCGACACAGCTAGCACCAAGTGTATATAATTTGTATTGCCCGACGCCCGGGATTTAGCCCTGCTTCGGGAAAGCAGCGTTTAATGTCGGTGTATTGAAGAAAACTGTGCCCCACCCCCCCCCCCGCACAGGGACACAATTTTCTGCTTTGCGGGCCGCTCCCTCTCATTACATTCCCACTACCCTCCCTCAACTGTGTCCCTATGCGGAGGGTCACATTCCACTTCAGGGCACAGTTTTCTTCATTACACTGGAAGGCTTCACTTACCCCGCCCTCCTCCGCGTCTCCGGTTGGCTGGCGGCCGGAGTCTGAAGAGGGACGTTGCGCATGTGACGTCCCTCCGCAGACCCGCACAGGACGTCAGTGACGTCAGGCCGCCGCCGGAGAGAAGAGAAGCGCAGCGCAGGTCAGGTAAGGTTGTCTATGTGTATGTGTGGGTGTCTGTCTGTGTGTGTGTGTGTGTGCATGTGTGGTTGTCTGTCTGTCTGTGTGTGTGCATGTGTGCTTGCCTGTCTGTGTGTGTGAATCAGGGGGGGGGGGGGCTGGGGGATGGAGGAACGACAATGCTACCGAATTTGGGGAACCTGCTACTATCTAATGTGGGGAACCTGCTACTACCTAATGTGGGGAACCTGCTTCTTCCTAATGTGGGGCTATACTGCACCTAATGTGGGGAGCTATACTGCACCTAATGTGGGGAACTATACTGCACCTAATGTGGGGGAGCTATACTGCACCTAATGTGGGGGAGCTATACTGCACCTAATGTGGGGAACTATATGACACCTAATGTGGGGGAACTATACTGCACCTAATGTGGAGAACTATACTGCACCTAATGTGGGGAACTATACTGCACCTAATGTGGAGAACTATACTGCACCTAATGTGGGGGAGCTATACTGCCAACCTAATGTGGAGAGCTATCCTGCATCTAATGTGGGGAACTATATGGCACCTAATGTGGGGAACTATACTGCATCTAATGTGGGGAAGTATACTGCACCTAATGTGGGGGAACTATACTGCACCTTATGTGGAGAGCTATACTGCACCTAATGTGGGGAACTATATGGCACCTAATGTGGGGAACTATACTGCATCTAATGTGGGGAACTATACTGCATCTAATGTGGGGAACTATACTGCTCCTAATGTGGGGGGAACTATACTGCACCTAATGTGGGCGAACTATACTGCACCTAATGTGGAGGAACTATACTGCACCTAATGTGGGGGAACTATACTGTACCTAATGTGGGGGTACTATACCGCACCTAATGTGGGGGAACTATACTGCACCTAATGTGGAGAACTATACTGCACCTAATGTGGAGAGCTATATGCACCTAATGTGGGGGAACTGTACTGCCAACCGAATGTGGAGAGCTATACTGCGCCTAATGTGGAGAACTATACTGCACCTAATGTGGGGAACTATACTGCACCTAATGTGAGGAACTATACTGCATCTAAAGTGGGGAGGTATACTGCACCTAATGTGGGGGAACTATACTGCCGACCTAATGTGGGGGAACTATACTGCACCTAATGTGGAGAGATATACTGCATCTAATGTGGGGAACTATATGGCACCTAATGTGGGGAACTATACTGCTCCTAATGTGGGGAACTATACTGCTCCTAATGTGGGGGGAACTATACTGCACCTAATGTGGGCGAACTATACTGCACCTAATGTGGGGGAACCATACTGCACCTAATGTGGGGGAACTATACTGTACCTAATGTGGGGGGACTATACCGCACCTAATGTGGCGGAACTATACTGCACCTAATGTGGGGGAACTATACTGCACCTAATGTGGAGAGCTATACTGCACCTAATGTGGGGGACTATACTGCACCTAATGTGGGGGAACTATACTGCACCTAATGTGGGGAGCTATGTTGCACCTAATGTGCGAGAACTATACTGCACCTAATGTGGGGGAACTATACTGCATCTGATTAAGGGGGGCAGGGGACTGGTGATACTATACTGCATCTGATTAAGGGGGGCAGGGGACTGGAGCTATACTGCACCTAATGTGCGAGAACTATACTGCACCTAATGTGGGGAAACTATACTGCATCTGATTAAGGGGGGCAGGGGACTGGTGATGATTAAATATTTAAAAAAAATATTTGTTACAAAGATTTTTTTCCTCTTTGTGTATGTTTATGGGGTAATTAGGGGGGGGGGAGCGCCACAAGGTTAGCTCGCACAGGGCGCCTGAACACCTAAGGCCGGCCCTGGCTTTATGCCTTTGGGAAAAATTTTGGTGCAAACAGCAAGCATATCCATAGACTCCAATTACTTGACAGAGACCAGAGAAATGTCATTTTGGCTTCTATTTGGGTGGTTTCTGTCTACGTTTGCGCTTTTCTGCTGGATTGTTGACGGTTTCGGTTTTTTTTAACCTTATGTCAAAGTACCGTTTTAACTCCTTCTAGAATGCACATATCTATCATGGTGGGAAAGTAATTATCCTCTATGATTGATATACCTGAAGCTGAGTGCACAGGATTAATCCCACACAGTGAACATAGTATAGATATAAAATGCAAAATTAAGGATTTTGGTCACCTTGCCTCCGAAAAGGTGGAATAAAATATACCGATGAAATCTACAGCTCGTCACAAAAAACAAGCACTCATATATTGCTGTGGAGAAAAAAATAAAGTTTTGGGTGTCAGAATATAACAACACAAAAAGCTACTGTGCAAACCCAATATGGTTCCTTGAAAAAGACCCCAAGTACACACTGGATTTTCTGTGAGTTTTCCACTAATTCACGACAGGTTGCACTAGGGTCACAAACCTCCCCTTTTCTTTAATTCCTGTGAACCACCAAAAAAGATAATAACGTTTATAAATCCTGTTTTGAATTCTTTGAGATGTGCAGTTTAAAATCAGATGATTTATAGGGGTCTCAAATCCACTTCAGAAATTAATTCAGAAAAAGTATATATATAATTATTATTTATTTATCTATTATTTTTTTCATGTACATTTAAAAAATTGCTGCTGAACTTCTTAGCCCTCTAACAGCCTAAGGGTACGTTCACACGAGCGGATTTTGCAGCGAATTTTCCACTTGAAATACTTTGAAATATGTTGCTGACCTGTTTCTGCGTATTTTCATGCATAAAATCCACACATGTGCCATTTCTATGTGCTGTGGATTTTCTGTTGCGGATTTTTCATCTGAATTTCTTTCCCTGAATTTTGGCTTTTTCGCTTTTTTAAATAAAATGTTGTTGAAACTCCTGGGAAGAAAAATGGGCCTCTTTTAGCTGCACTTGCTTAATTCATACACCACAAACTTGTTTGTTGCATCACCATGCTACCTGCTGTGGCTGCCATATTCGGCTACGCAGGCCAAATTTACGCTTACTTTTAAAATTGGCTCTTAGGATTATTCAACGTTCCTTACACGTTATTTTTTTCTTGTTATAATTTTGTTTTTAATTTTTGGGTTTTCCTGTTATTTTTTTTAGGGGGCTAGGAGAAAAAGATTGTGGGTTCACCCCTTGATACTGCCCCATGATAGTAAGGGGTGTTTTTATAATTTGAATGCTGATTTGAAGATGTAATTTCTTATATTTTTTATTGTTTCGAATTGTTGTAATTTTGTCCCAATTTCCTATTGTCCTTTTTGTTGTTGTACCCTTAGGTACCCTCATAAATTTATAATGTTTTGTCGTTTGACCATTTTTGCTTTTGATAATTTGATGGACCCTGTTCGTCCCGAGCTAACATATGAGGATACCATTATGCATAGTGCCATCCCTGCAGAGGAAAGGCTGCTCATCACCTCGAGGTAATTACATTTTTATCTTTTATTTTTTGTCTTTCCTCTTTATTGTTTTGGTGATGTGATATGTATTTTTAACACCATATGATGTTTTTTTTATTTTAGTCATCATCAATTGCTGCTGTTCTACATTATGGATTGGTCCACGGCTGATGATAGCAGACATAACCTGCTGTGCATGATACCTGCTGTGCTCTGTTACTTGTGTTTATGTACATGACGTTAATGTATGAACTTGTGCGCCAAGTAACGGCACATCAGGCTGACATTGTCGTCCACCAGTCATTATGTTTGCAAATATATGTTTGTCATTAGTCTACCAATAGATTTTGTTATGGTTTTTACAGCTACAGTGAAAGTGATTACCTTTTTTGATTAACTTAACCCCTGCAAATAGTTAATGATATTTTCATTTGATGTTGCCCTTGCAATGTTTCCTCAAACATTTGCTTTCCTGTAGTTCTTCAGGAAGGTGATGTTGCAAATCACGCTTTGAGCACAGAAAAACAATACCCCTCATGTGTCCTATTAGAAGACATGGATTGTGGCTGTTAAACTATGCGTCTGTTTACACATCCTCTTTGTGTGTCCTTTTTTTGGGTACCATGGTTAAATATTGATGTTGCAACTGGTGTTTGACACACATGCATTATGTTTTTTATGCATATATTTTTATTGTTTTTAAATTGTGCTTTTCCATCTGTACTTAATATTGATATTTGTTACAAATTTCAAATATATCTAGCAGCCCCAGGTCTGCTTTTGACATTTTTCCCTCAATTACGCCACTCTTTTTAGGGGTTTATCTTTTTCACACACATTGTCTTGCTATTGTTTATTTATTTGGATTACACAACTTAGATGATAGTGGTTTTTATTATGTTGGGTTTTTTTTTATTTCTGTGCCTTATTTCCATACTTGATTTTAGAAATAATGTTTTTTGTGCATGTTTTTACTAATGTGTTTTGACATTACCACCTTACCTTGCTAATCATCTTTTTTTCCTTTTGTCTTGTAGGTTTCTTGCCACAGGAGAGAGTTTTGCATCCCTTTATTTCCAATTCCAAGTTGGTAAGTCTACCATCTCTGGAATTGTGAAATGTACATGTCATATGATCTGGCAGAAGTTGCAGCCCATGGTGACTTGGCAGCAGGTGGCAGCAGGCTGTCAGACTGTTGCTAATTTCCCCAACTGCATAGGTGCCGTTGATGGCAAGCATGTGAGAGTGCAGCAGCCACAGCACTCAGGATCACTTTTTTTTTATTATAAAACATTTTATTCCGTGGTCCTGATAGCGGTGGCTGATGCACACCACAGATTCATTGCCATCGATGTTGGTAACTATGGCAGTACAGGGGATTCTCGGGTGTTGCAAACATCACAAATTGGTAGGCAAATTCTCCGAGCTTGCATGACACTCCCAGCTCCCCAACCTCTTCCTGGGTCCTCACTTCCAGTACCCTTCGTGATGGTATCGGATGAGGCTTTCCCGTTGCTTCCAAACCTGCTGTGCCCATACCCACAAAGAGGCCTTGATGCCAGGAGGAGGATTTTTAATTTTTATTGGCTGAGCAGGTCATGAAGACCTGTGGAGTGCACCTTTGGCATCATGGTGAGTCAATGAAGGATCCTGAACACAGCATCATTTTGTTGCTTACGAAACTGGTCCCTTACCGAGCGCCAGCGATTTTTCACATCTTCCACTATGGGCAAAGGAAAAAAAGAACATGAAAAGATAAGCAACCTTTAAGTTTATATACAAGAGAAAAAACAAGACCAAAACAAAAAAAAAAGCAAAAAACCAAAAAATTTTAAGCATTTTCTAGAACATAATTGAAAACACAATTACAAAATGCACATGAAGATAAAACATTGCACCAACATAAACAAAACATCACAAACTTACAAATCTGAGTCTGTAATTTTTTGGATAATTAATCCCATTCAGGATAGAGGGTATGACAGATCTGGGTCCATATTTCAGCCTTTACATTCCGATTACTGAAGCCATCAGCAACTGGATCCCACAATGCAGGATCGGCTTCAATCTGGACACATAACAATAAAGATATCCACAATTTTAGAAACACAATAGTTGTTTAATGTATTTTATAATTAAAAAAAAGGTTTTTAGAAGTATTGAAAAAGAAAAACAAATGCCCAAAAACAAAGAATATGTGAAAAAAAGTGTACTACTCCAAATTATTTGGAAAAAAAAAAACACAAGACAACATTAACCCCTTAAGGACTGAGCCTTTTTTCACCTTACGGACTCAGCCCTTTTTTGCAATTCTGACCACTGTCCCCTTATGCATTAATAACTCTGGGATGCTTTTACCGATTATTCTAATTCTGAGATAGTATTTTCGTGACATACTCTACTTTAACAGTGGTAAATTTTCATCGTTACTTGCATCTTTTCTTGGTGAAAAATCCCCAAATTTCATGAAAATTTTTTAAATTTAGCATTTTTCTATCTTTGAAACTCTCTGCTTGGAAGGAAAATGGATATTCCAAATAAATTATATATTGATTCACATATACAATATGTCTACTTAATATTTGCATCATGAAGTTGACATGTTTTTACTTTTGGAAGACATCAGAGGGCTTCAAAGTTCAACAGCAATTTTCCACAAAATTCTCAAAATCTGAATTTTTCAGGGACCAGTTAAGTTTTGAAGTGGATTTGAGGGGTCTTCTTATTCGAAATACCCCAAAAATGACCACATTATAAAAACTGCGGAGTGGAGTGCACCTTTGGCATCATGGTGAGTCAATGAAGGATCCTGAACACGGCCATCCAGCTGAAGACCACTACAGTTGATGCAGTAATCAAGGCCTTTTGTGTTCTTCACAACTACAGTTGGACCTTAAATCTGACTGTAGAATTTGGAGCACAACAGGATACCTTATGTTTAAATGATTTTTATTGAGGATTTTTAAGAAATTACAACATGAAAATCAGGCCATTACAATTTCATGGCCCTACAAGAAGTAACATAGAACTAACAGGATAACTTAGATTCTGCCATCAACTGAAGTGTGTCAGACCTGGGTGATGATGGTGGCCCTGTTCAGGAATCCTTCACTGACTACTTCATGTCTGCCGAGGGTGCCGTGCTCTGGCAATATTCCTGTGTCGGTGAGGAGCATCCTTCTGCAGGGTCTGTGGCCCAATGAGAGGCCCCTGAAGACACCTTTTGTGTTAACACAAAAGAAGATGGCAGAGTTCCACCCCTCTAATTTTTGCAACAGGAGACATGCAGTGGACTCAATTGCCCGCCCTCATGTATGTATCCCCTACCACTGTTTAATATGTTTACCATACTTTTTTTAACCATATATTTCTTCATGAATTTGTGTTGTCTGTTTGATAAATTTTATGAATATATTGTATTTTTATTAAATTTTACATTACATGTGTGTGTCTTTTTGTTTTTACTTATGTCTCTATGTTGACATTTTCATACCAAAAATTTGCTATACCTATGTTTCATTGTAATAAATTTTTTTAATTGTGTCCCGATTTTATGTTTGAGATTTGTAATTTAAATTTTTTTGTGTTTTAATGTTAACAATGTAACGTATGCATATGTTATGCCTTTGGTTTTTTTTTGTCAAAAAATGCACTTTACTTTCAAAAAGAAAATCTTTATTTTGAAAAAAAATGTTATTTGTGTTTATTTAAAGACAAAGGTAACTAAACATGGGTAAACATTTTTGCACATACACACATACATTGCGCACAAAGTTTAAGTTTTGACAAATAAAAAGCTAGGGTCCCTGAAGCCGCGTGACATTTTATAAGGTATTTGTTTCTAGATTTGTTGGATTCCTAGACTCCCTTGTCAAATTTGGAGGCTGCTGACATGGTGCTTCAGTACCTCTACGGCAACATGAGTTATGGATATATTGCAAAATCTCAAGATTATCAGGAAGTACCTCAGAGGATACATATAAATCCATGACTTGAAAAATTGCAGACACATAGCGCCATTGTCGATTATCTGGCATATTTCTTAGACGTGCTGCAAAAGAATATGCCAGATGATCCCAATGGTTTTCCCCATCCACCCGGTGAATTAAAGCTAAGGTTTCAGATTCTACAGTGTAATCTGTAGCTGAGGCAACATTACGGTGCCTTGACCCTATTAGCTGTGTGTTAGTTTGACTGGATGGGGCATCCATCTCCTGGTATGATGTTGAGGGGTTGCTTTCATTTATAAGCTCTCCTGGACCAAATTGTGTGGATGCTTCAAGGTCTGAAGAAGATGCTGTTGTGTTCAGCTAGTTTCCTTCTTGGCTCCCCTCTTGGCTTGGCTGTGGGATGTTTCCAGATGACCTAACATTAAATACATTACAAATAACTTGGCAACGAGGAAAATGGACATAGACTTTGTGACTCCAAAATAAGTAATAAACATAAACATGTCCATGGGAGTTAACACACAGTGAAGTACCTTTATATGTAAAATAACAGACACATTAGTCTTCTCGCATTAATGAAATCAGAATTCAAAAAAGTTTGTGATAACACCTAGACAAGTTTACCTATAGAGAAAGGATAGAGGGTAACACGTATGAATGTGGGTGTGTGAGAAACCAACAATGACAAAATCAACAACACCTAAACATGTAAGTGTAGTGTTTAAGCAAACTTAATTTTTTAAAATCACACACAACCACTATGTTCATATCTAGGTCAGGGGGCATGAAGGCAAGGTGAAGAACTCAACACACCCTACTTTGCCCATTACTCGTGTAACACTCTGCTGGTATTTAGGAACTGCAATTGGTCAGAGTAGGCAACTTTCCCTTTTGATGGAGAGGAACCACTTTTCTCAGCATCATTTTGTTGCTTACGAAACTGGTCCCTTACCGAGCGCCAGCGATTTTTCACATCTTCCACTATGGGCAAAGGAAAAAAAGAACATGAAAAGATAAGCAACCTTTAAGTTTATATACAAGAGAAAAAACAAGACCAAAACAAAAAAAAAAGCAAAAAACCAAAAAATTTTAAGCATTTTCTAGAACATAATTGAAAACACAATTACAAAATGCACATAAAGATAAAACATTGCACCAACATAAACAAAACATCACAAACTTACAAATCTGAGTCTGTAATTTTTTGGATAATTAATCCCATTCAGGATAGAGGGTATGACAGATCTGGGTCCATATTTCAGCCTTTACATTCCGATTACTGAAGCCATCAGCAACTGGATCCCACAATGCAGGATCGGCTTCAATCTGGACACATAACAATAAAGATATCCACAATTTTAGAAACACAATAGTTGTTTAATGTATTTTATAATTAAAAAAAAGGTTTTTAGAAGTATTGAAAAAGAAAAACAAATGCCCAAAAACAAAGAATATGTGAAAAAAAGTGTACTACTCCAAATTATTTGGAAAAAAAAAAACACAAGACAACATTAACCCCTTAAGGACTGAGCCTTTTTTCACCTTACGGACTCAGCCCTTTTTTGCAATTCTGACCACTGTCCCCTTATGCATTAATAACTCTGGGATGCTTTTACCGATTATTCTAATTCTGAGATAGTATTTTCGTGACATACTCTACTTTAACAGTGGTAAATTTTCATCGTTACTTGCATCTTTTCTTGGTGAAAAATCCCCAAATTTCATGAAAATTTTTTAAATTTAGCATTTTTCTATCTTTGAAACTCTCTGCTTGGAAGGAAAATGGATATTCCAAATAAATTATATATTGATTCACATATACAATATGTCTACTTAATATTTGCATCATGAAGTTGACATGTTTTTACTTTTGGAAGACATCAGAGGGCTTCAAAGTTCAACAGCAATTTTCCACAAAATTCTCAAAATCTGAATTTTTCAGGGACCAGTTAAGTTTTGAAGTGGATTTGAGGGGTCTTCTTATTCGAAATACCCCAAAAATGACCACATTATAAAAACTGCACCCCCAAAGTATTCAAAATGACATTCAGTAAGTGTGTTAACTCTTTTGGTGTTTCAAAGGAATAGCATCAAGGTAAAGGAGAAAATTCTCGCATATTCTTGTAGACCCAGTTTTTGAAATTTTACAAGGGGTAAAAGGAGAAAAAGCCCCCTAAAATTTGTAACCAATTTCTCTCGAGTAAGGAAATACCTCATATGTGGATGTTAAGTGCTCTGTGGGTGCACTACAAGGCTCATAAGGGAAGGAGCGACAATGGGATTTTGGAGAGTGAGTTTTTCTGAAATGGTTTTTGGGGGGCATGTCACATTTAGGAAGCCCCTATGGTGTCAGAACAGCAAACAAAACCCAACATGGCATACTATTTTGGAAACTACACCCCTCAAGGAACATAACAAGGGGTCCGCTGAGCCTGAACACCCCATAGATGTTTGACGACTTTTCGTTAAAGTCGGATGTGTAAATGAAATTTTTTTTTTCACTTAAATGCTGGTTTTCCCCCAAATTTTAAATTTTTACAAGGGGTTAAAGGAGAAAATGTCCCCCATAATTTGTAACCCCATCTCTTCTGAGTATGGAAATTCCCCATGTGTGGACGTCAAGTGCTCCGCTGGTGCACTACAATGCTCAGAAGAGAAAAAGTCACATTTGGCTTTTGGAAAGCAAATTTTGCTGAAATGGTTTTTGGGGGGAATGTCGCATTTAGGAAGCCCCTATGGTGCCAGAACAGCAAAAAAAAAAACACATGGCATACTATTTTGGAAACTACACCCTTCAAGGAACGTAACAAGGGGTACAGTGAGCCTTAACACCCCACAGGTGCTTGACAAATTTCTGTCAAAGTTGGACATGAAAATGAAAATGTATTTTTTTCACTAAAATGCTGGTGTTACCCCAAATTTTTCATTTTCACAAGGGGTAATTTGAGAAAAAGCCTCCCAAAATCTGTAACCCCATTTCTTCTGCGTATGGAAATACCCCATAAGTGGACGTAAAGTGCTCTGCAGGCGAACTACAATGCTCAGAAGAGAAGGAGAGTCATTGAGCTTTTGGTGAGAGAATTTGGTTGGAATAGAAGTGGGAGGCCATGTGTGTTTACAAAGCGCCCCGTGGTGCCAGAACAGTGGACCCCCCACATGTGACCCCATTTTGGAAACTACACCCCTCACAGAATTTAATAAGGAGTGCAGTGAACATTTACACCCCACTGGCATTTGACAGATCTTTGGAACAGTGGGCTGTGCAAATTAAAAATACAATTTTTCATTTTCACGGACCACTGTTCCAAAATGGGGTCACATATGGGTATTTATTGTTTTGCGTTTATGTCAGAACCGCTGTAAAATCAGCCACCCCTGTGCAAATCACCAATTTAGACCTCAAATGTACATGGAACGCTCTCACTTCTGAGCCATGTTGTGCGCCCGCAGAGCACTTTACTCCCACATATGGGGTAGTTCTTTACTCAGGAGAAATTGCGTTACAAAATTGTGTTACTAAAGTATGGGGCAACACCAGCATGTTAGTGTAAAAAAAAATTTTTTTACACTAACATGCTGGTGTAGACCCCAACTTTACCTTTTTGTTAGTGGTTAAAGAAGAAAAAGCCCCCAAAATTTGTAACGCAATTTCTCCCGAGTACGGAGATACCCCATATGTGGCCCTAAACTGTTTCCTTGAAATACGACAGGGCTCCGAAGCGAGAGAGCACCATGCGCATTTGAGACCTAAATTGGGGATTTGAATCTGCCACAAAAATACCCTATGGCAGTGTTTCCCATACTGGGTGTCTCCAGCTGTTGCAAAACTCCCAGCATGCCTTGACAGTCAGTGCCTGTCCGGCAATACTGTGAGTTGTTTTTCAACAGCTGTTTTTGGAAACAGTGACGTACAAGACTTTTTTTTATTGGGGGGGGGGGGACTGTGTAGGGGTATGTAGTGTTTTACTTTTTGTGTCGTGTAGTGTAGTGTTTTTAGGGTACATTCACACGTGCAGAGGTTTACAGTGAGTTTCTCGCTGGGAGTTTGAGCTGAGGTGGAAGATTTGCCGCATCTCAAACTTGCAGCAGAACTCGCTGTAAACCCGCCGTGTGAATGTACCCTGTACATTCACATGGAGGGGGCAAACTTCCAGCTGTTACAAAACTACTTAAACTACTTAACTCAGTGTTTCGCAACCAGTGTGCCTCCAGCTGTTGCAAAACTACAACTCCCAGCATGTACAATCTCTCAGTGCAATCTCTCAGTGCAACAATCAGCATGCATTGACAGTCGAAGGGCATGCTGAGAGTTGTAGTTTTGCAACAGCCGGAGGCACACTGCTACAACTCGCAGCATACCCTTTGTTAGTCTGTGCATGTTGGGAGTTGTAGTTATGCAACAGCTGGATGCACACTTTTTCATAGAAAAAATGTGCCTCCAGCTGTTGCATAACTACAACCCCCAGCATGCACAGACTACCAAAGGGCATGCTGGGAGTTGTAGATGGAACTCCAGATGTTGCAAAACTACAACTCCCAGCATGCCCTTTGGCTTTGCATGCCGAGAGTTGTTGCTAAGCAACAGCAGGAGGTAAACAGGCCTCACCTCCTGCTGTATCCTGCCGCCGGGACCGCCGCCGCTGCCGCTACTGTTCCTGCTGCTCCTGTCGCCACCACCGATCCTGAGGGGACCCCCGCTGGACCAGGGTAAGGTAGGAGACCCCTGCCGGCCCCGATCGCCACCATCATCGCCGTCCCGATCACTGCCCAGCAGGGTCGTGATTGGTCACCTCACTCCTGCTGGGTAAGGGTGAATGAGGCTGTCTCGGACAGCCCCATTCACCCTTTTTTTCCGGGTCACCAGAGACCCGATTGACCCAGAATAGCCGCAAATCACTGGACTGAATTGACCGGCGATTTGCGGTGATCACCGATATGGGGGGACCTCAGAAGCCCCCTGGGTGATATGCCGGGATGCCTCCTGAATGATATCAGCAGGCATCCCGGTCCGGCCCCTGCCCGGTCCTTGAGGACTCGGAAACGGGGCATATGGATACGCCCTGCGTCCTTAAGAGGTTAAATGTGACCATGTGTGTATACATCAATACTGGTGACAAATAACTAGTTAAAAAAAAATAGGCTAATTAAAAAAAATTATAATTACAAACAAGCTGCAATAGCAACCCTAAAATATAAAAAAATCAATACACTCGTTGCCACAAATATGCCCCAAGTATACTCCTAATATAACATAGACAGCTCTTATACACATTTAAATCACTCACCAACAAGATTAATTTGGGGACATTCAGGCTCATCCGACTGTAACCCACCATCATCTTAAGGCTAAGTTTCTACTTGTTTTTTTTGTCCTGCGTTTTTTGGTTGGAAAAAAATGCACGAAAAAACGCCTGAAAAACGCAGTATAATTTCCTGCAACTGGCGTTTTTTCATTTGTGTGACAATTGCATTTTTGGCCCCTTTGGCTTTTTTTTTTGTAGTTTTTTGGTACCCAAAAAAAAAAAAAGGATACAGCATTGATGGAAAAAAAATTATTTAACAACATTTTTATATTTTTATAACAAAATTGTAATACATTTTTAATAAAGTGTATGTGTTTAACTTTTTTTCTCAATTTTTTAAATTTTTTAGGTAGTACTACTACTCCCTGCATGGGACAGACTGTTCCATGATGGGAGTAGTAGTACCTGTACTAATAGGCTTATCGCCCCGGGTATCAGTCGTGACACCCGTTGCGATCGTCCATAATATAGCAGAGCGGCTCAATACAGCGCTCACATCTCTGCTCTGTACTCCGGCCAGTGATGTGAATAGAACATCACTCATTCATATTTTCCGCCCAGAGTGGTGATTGGCCGGATGGTTGCAGCCAATCACAGCTCTCAGCGGGAAATATGAATGAGTAAGTGGCCGGGCGGAGTATAGTGCAGAGATGCGAGCGCTGTATAGAGCCGCTCCGCATCTCTGCAATAGACAGGACGATGGCAGCGGATGTCAGGACTGATAACTGCTGTGATCTGTTCTTACCTGCAGGTACTACTACTCCCAACATGGAGCACACTCTGCTCCATGATGGGAGCTGTAGTACCTGTATTAATAGACAGATCACAGTGAGTGTAACTTCTGACACATGTTGCGATCTGTCTATTCATGCAGGTACTACAGCTCCCAGCATGGAGCAGAGTCTGCTCCATGTTGGGAGTAGTAGTACCTGCAGTTAAGGAAAGATCAAAGCGGATGTCACTCCTGACACCCGCTGTGATCCTCCTGTATAATGTATAGATGCGGCCGGCCGCTCTTCTATGGTCTCCTTCACTTACGTATATATACACCTATTCATATTTCCCACAGAGAGTTGTGATTGGCTGGAACCATTGGGCCAATCACAGCTCTATGCGGGAAATATGAATAGGTGTATATATACGTCAGTGCAGGGGACCATAGAAGAGCGGCCGGCCGCATCTATACATAATACATAGTAACATAGTTCATAAGGTTGAAAAAAGACTGGACTCCATCATGTTCAACCTATAACCCTAATGAGTCCCTACTGAGTTGATCCAGAGGAAGGCAAAAAACCCTCATACTAGAGGGAAAAATTCCTTCTCAACTCCAATATGGCAGTCAGAATAAATCCCTGGATCAACGTTCTTTCCCTATAAATCTAGTATACATAATCAGCAATGTTATTATTCTCCAAAAATGCATCGAGACCCCTTTTGAACTCTTTTACAGAGTTCCCCATGACCACCTCCTCTGGCGGAGAATTCCACAGTCTCACTGGTCTTACAGTAAAGAACCCCCGTCTGCTGTAGAAACCTTCTTTCCTCTAAACGTAGAGGATGCCCCCTTGTTATAGATACAGTCCGGGGTATAAATAGATCATGGGAGAGATCTCTGTACTGCCCCCTAATATATTTATACATAGTTATTAGGTCTTCCCTAAGCCTTCTTTTTTTCTAAACTAAATAACCCCAATTCTGCTAATCTTTCTGGGTACTGTAGTCCTCCCATTCCCCGTATTACTCTGGTTGCCCGTCTTTGAACTCTCTCCAGCTCCACTATATCTTTCTTGTACCCTGGTGCCCAGTACTGTACACAGTATTCTATGTGTGGTCTGACTAGTGATTTGTACAGCGGTAGAATTATTTCCTTGTCGTGGGCATCTATGCCCCTATTGGTGCACCCCATGATTTTATTTGCCTTGACAGCAGCTGCCCGACACTGGTCACTACAGATAAATTTACTATTACAGGGCAGGTACAGTGGTAATAATGGGAGATTTTAACTATCCAGATATAGATTGGGGTCGGGGGGCTGGCTAAAAGTACAAAGGGGCGACAATTCCTAAATTTATTGCAGGATAATTTTATGGGCCAGTTTGTGGAGGACCCAACAAGAAGTGATGCCTTGTTAGATCTGATCATTTCCAACAACGCAGAGCTGGTTGGTAATGTAACTGTGCGGGAAAACCTTGGTAATAGCGACCACAATATAGTTATTTTTTACTTAAAATGTAGAAAACAAAGACAGACGGGGAAGGCAAAAACATACAACTTTAAAAAGGCAAATTTCCCTGGGCTGAGAGCTGCACTACAGGACATAGACTGGGGGGAGGTGTTCTCAAATACTGATACAGAAGGTAAATGGGACATCTTTAAATCAACTCTAAATAACTATACAGCTAAATATATACCAAAGGGGAACAAATATAAACAATTAAAACTAAATCCTACATGGCTGACAAATGATGTTAAAAGAGCAATAAACAACAAAAAAATAGCCTTCAAAAAATACAAATCTGATGGGTCAGCTATAACATTTAAACAGTACAAGGAGCTTAATAAAATCTGTAAAAATGTAATAAAAACAGCAAAAATTCAAAATGAGAGACAGGTGGCCAAAGAAAGCAAAACTAATCCTAAATATTTTTTTAGATATATAAATACAAAAAAAACAAGGACAGAGCATGTAGGACCCCTTAATAATGATAATGGGGAGGTTGTCACGGGCTATCAAGAGAAGGCGGAGCTACTGAATGGGTTCTTTAGTTCTGTATATACTGTGGAAGAAGGAGCTGACATTGGCCAGGTCAGTGCTGGTAACACATCATGTAATGTACTGAACTGGCTTAATGTAGAGATGGTACAAGGTAAGTTAAGTAAAGTAAATGTACGCAAATCTCCAGGACCGGATGGACTACACCCAAGAGTTCTTAGAGAGGTAAGTTCAGTAATATCTGTACCCTTGTTCATGATATTTAGAGATTCTCTCGTGTCTGGTATTGTGCCAAGGGACTGGCGCAAGGCGAATGTGGTGCCAATCTTCAAGCAGGGCTCTAGGTCTTCGCCAGGCAATAATAGACCGGTAAGTTTAACGTGCATTGTGGGTAAATTGTTTGAAGGACTTATAAGGGATTACATACAGGAATACATAGGGGATAATTGTATTATAAGTGATAGCCAGCATGGGTTTACTAAGGATAGAAGTTGTCGAATCAATCTAATTTGCTTTTATGAAGAGGTGAGTAGAAGCCTTGACGAAGGAATGGCTGTGGATATAGTGTTTCTGGATTTTGCTAAAGCGTTTGATACTGTCCCTCATAGACGTCTGACAGGTAAGTTAAGGTCTTTGGGCTTGGAAACTTTAGTTTGTAACTGGATTGAACACTGGCTCATGGATCGTACCCAGAGAGTGGTGGTCAATGATTTGTACTCTGGTTGGTCCCCGGTTGTTAGTGGTGTACCCCAAGTTTCAGTACTGGGACCGCTGTTGTTTAATTTATTTATCAATGATATAGAGGATGGTATTAACAGCTCTGTTTCTATCTTTGCAGATGACACCAAGCTTTGTAGCACGGTACAGTCTATAGAGGATGTGCATAAGTTACAAGATAACTTGGATAGACTAAGTGTCTGGGCATCCACTTGGCAAATGAGGTTCAATGTGGATAAATGTAAAGTTATGCATCTGGGTACTAATAACCTGCATGCATCGTATGTCTTAGGGGGGATTAAACTGGCAGAGTCACTGGTAGAGAAGGATCTGGGTGTACTTGTAGATCACAGACTACAGAATAGCATGCAATGTCAGGCTGCTGCTTCCAAAGCCGGCAGGATATTGTCATGTATCAAAAGAGGCATGGACTCAAGGGACAGGGACATAATACTCCCCCTTTATAAAGCATTGGTACGGCCTCACCTGGAATATGCTGTTCAGTTTTGGTCGCCTGTTTATAAAAGGGACACTGCGGAGCTGGAAAGGGTGCAGAGACGTGCTACTAAACTAATATGGGGCATGGAACATCTTAGCTATGAGGAGCGATTAAAGGAGTTACAATTGTTTAGTCTTGAGAAGAGACGTTTAAGGGGGGATATGATAAACGTATATAAGTATATAAATGGCCCATACAAAAAATATGGAGAAAAACTGTTCCAGGTTAAACCCCCCCAAAGGACGAGGGGGCACTCCCTCCGTCTAGAGAAGAAAAGGTTTAGTCTAAAGGGGCGACACGCCTTCTTTACCATAAGGACTGTGAATTTATGGAACGGTCTACCTCAGGAACTGGTCAAAGCAGGAACAATTAGCAGCTTTAAAACAGGGTTAGATACATTCCTGGAACATAATAACATTAATTATGCAGAATTATAAAACTACATCCCTTCCCCTTACACCCTTCCCTTCAATTCCCTGGTTGGACTTGATGGACGTATGTCTTTTTTCAACCATACTAACTATGTAACTATGTAACTAGGACTCCTAAATCCTTTTCCATGTCAGTCGTCCCAAGTGTGCTCCCATTTAATACATAATCCCAGCCCGGATTCTTCTTCCCCATGTGCATTACCTTACATTTATCAGTGTTGAACCTCATCTGCCACTTCCCAGCCCAAACCTCCAACCTATCCAGATCCATTTGTAACAGTGCACTGTCCTCTATAGTGTTTACCGGTTTACAGAGTTTAGTATCATCTGCAAAGATTGCTACTTTACTATTCAACCCCTCTACAAGGTCATTAATAAATATATTAAATAGAACAGGACCCAAGACGGACCCCTGTGGTACCCCACTAGTAACAGTCACCTAATCAGAATAAGTACCATTAATAACCACCCTCTGTTTCCTATCATTGAGCCAGTTACTTACTCACTTGCACACATTCTCCCCTAGCCCCATCCTTCTCATTTTATGCACCAACCTTTTATGTGGCAGATTGCAATGGGCAATCTGTCAATTAGTAACGGTACTACTACTCCCATCATGGAACAGTGTGTGTTCCATGCTGGAAGTAGTAGTACTACATAAAAAAAAATGTTTAAAAAAAAAGTGAAAAACACACACACCCTACATTTTTATTATTGCTGGCTACATTTTTAGGTCCCTGCCCACACACATAAATTGATCCCTGTTTAAAAATGAATACAAATTTTGTAATAAAAAAGATAATATAAAAAAAAATTTAAATGGTACCCTACGAAATTTTATTAAAAAAGGTATCTCCATCACTTTTTTGGATCTCTAAAGTCCAAAAGAGCATGAAAAACACCTGAAAAAACAGCAAAGTTAAAACCCACATGGCATTTTTCTTGGCATTTTTTTTTACTCCCATAGACTTCTATGGGAGAAAAACACCATGATTTCAGGGAAAAAAATGCCAGTGGCTCATCATGCTGCGATTTTGTATAACCACCAAGGAGCTGAAAAACGCCAAAAACAGTGTGAAAAAACACCAAAAGGATTAAAAAACAACACCAAACTGAAAAACGTCAAGTGGAAAAAGAATTTTGCGATTTCTCATTGATTTACAGCTAACATCTGGCCGCAGCGTTTTTTGGCCGAAAAAACGCCATGCGGCAGAATTGGCGTTTTTCTTGGTGTTTAAAAAAAAAAAAAAACAAGTAGAAACTTAGCCTAACAACAAGTTGTGAGGAAAACTTCTCCACACATGCTGCGATCTCGTCTGTGAAGAAATGTAAAAAATAAATAAATAAAAACACTTCCTGCCCCAGCCCATGCAATAAACTTTATTTCAAAACAGACAGAAATGACACAGCGGAAAATCCGCATGAGAAAACGTGCAAATAAAAGTTCAAGAACTTGGCCCATAGAAAAGAATAGGGAAAATCCGCAATACGCAGGAAACACGCAGCAAACTGGACAGAAAAAATGCAACAGCGCTTGAAAATACGCAACAACGGACAAATCAACTGTGTATTTTACGCAACAAAACACACTGTGTGTGAACAACCGAAAGTAAAAACACATTGACTTGGCTGGAAAACTCATCCGCAACGGATTTGACCCCGCCCAATCCACAGCGGAAAATCCGTTACAAAATACGCTTGTGTAAACGTATCCAAAAAAAGTAAAAGAGCGTTTACCGAATGTCAACAGGAAGTAGACCTTTGTATAACTTTGAATTACTAACTCATTTTTGCAGCATAACATTATTACTTGCATGCAAAGAATTTAACATTCAGAAAAATGCTAATTTTTTTTTCAAAATTTTTGCACAATTTTGGAGTTTCTCCACAAATAAACCGCACCACTGCGGTTCTGAACACAGAAGCGCCAAGTTTCCGTGTTTAGAATGTCGTGTGGCCGGACCCATAGACATGAACAGAGGGGATGAGGCATGACGTCACAAACACGGAAGCCCCAGGCTTTCGTGTTCAGAACACCGTGATGTTGACCCAGTGGCCGGACCCCCCCAATCAGACATCTCACCCCCTATTATTTGGATAGGGGATAAGATGTTTAGGGGTGGAGTACCCCTTTAAGCACATAAGCTGTAAAGACAATTGTGAGATAAGTTGTTTGTAAAGTTTCCTTCACAGAACTAAATGTATACTTACTTAATCAGATGGGCTTTAAAAACAATAGCTTTTGAAATCCATGTTGTGGTGAAATATATCTATGGTTGCATCAAGTTCTGTCTCCAAGCAATAATCATATTGCACAACCATATACACACATATATATCACACTAGCTAATTGTAAGTGTGTGTGCAAACAAGTTTACAGGGGATTACTAGCCTAAATACTTAGTAGGAGACAGAAGGAAAACTGCCCGCTACATGCATTTGAGAACAGCATTTTAAAAAAGATACAGAGAAATGTCAAAGGTTTTTATTGGTCAGGGTCTCAGTACTGAGACCTCCACAGATCAGGAGAGTGAGCGGAAAAAAACACACTTTACTCCCCGGTTTTCTGTAATCTTTGTCTTTCTGCTTCATTATAAGTCTATACTCTAGCTATAAGACCTGAGGAATATAGGAATAAAGGGCGCTTATCCCCTCTTACTCTCTTGATCGGTGGGAGTCTTAGCACTGAAATCCTGACCTATAAAAACTTTTGACATGTCTCTGTTTATTGAGATGTAGTAAGGAAAATGGTGTGTTTACAGCTTGTAAGCTTGTGCTGAATAATGCAGCGGAGCAGACAGGGAATAAATACAGCAGGTGCTGCAGACTTGCTTTGTGGAGAGAGAGTCTGCTCTGTAGGTTGGCAGGAGTGCTGTGACAAAGACCTTAGGGAAACCATGCATTCTGGGAATTGTAGTACTGAACAACTGCTGAATCATAAAACACAGTGGTTATCAGGATATTATAACGGGTCTTTAACCCCTTAAGGACCAGGCCATTTTACACCTTAGAACCGGAGCGTTTTTTGAACATTTGACCACTGTCACTTTAAACATTAATAACTCTGGAATGCTTTTACCTATCATTCTGATTCCGAGATTGTTTTTTCGTGACATATTCTACTTTATGTTATTGGTAAAATTTTGTCGATACTTGCATCGTTTCTTAGTGAAAAATTTCAAAATTTGCTGAAAAAATTGAAAATTTTGCATTTTTCTAACTTTGAAGCTCTCTGCTTGTAAGGAAAATGGATATTCCAAATAAAAAAAAAATTATTCACAAATACAATATGTCTACTTTATGTTTGCATCATAAAATTGACATGCTTTTACTTTTGGAAGGCACCAGAGGGCTTCAAAGTTCAGGAGCAATGTTCCAAGTTTTCACAAAATTTTCAAACTCGCTATTTTTCAGGGACCAGTTCAGGTTTGAAGTGGATTTGAAGGGTCTTCATATTAGAAATACCCCACAAATGACCCCATTATAAAAACTGCACCCCCCAAAGTATTCAAAATGACATCCAGTCAGCGTTTTAACCCTTTAGGTGTTTCACAGGAATAGCAGCAAAGTGAAGCAGAAAATTCACCATCTTCATTTTTTACACTCGCATGTTCTTGTAGACCCAATTTTTTTATTTTTACAAGGGGTAAAAAGAAAAAATGTATACTTGAATTTGTAGCCCAATTTCTCTCGAGTAAGGACATACCTGATATGTCCATGAAAAGTGTTCGGCGGGCGCAGTAGAGGGCTCAGAAGCGAAGGAGCGACAAGGGAATTTTGGAGAGTACGTTTTTCTGAAATGGTTTTTGGGGGGCATGTTGCATTTAGGAAGCCCCTATGGTACCAGAACAGCAAAAAATCCCCACATGGCATACCATTTTGGAAACTAGACCCCTTGGGGAACGTAACAAGTGGTAAAGTGAACCTTAATACCCCACAGGTGTTTCACGACTTTTGCATATGTAAAAAAAAAATTTATTTTTTCACTAAAATGTGTGTTTCCCCCCAAATTTCACATTTTTGCAAGGGTTAAAAGCAGAAAATACCCCCCCAAATTTGTAACGCCATCTCTTCTGAGTATGGAGGTACCCCATAAGTGGACCTGAAGTGCATTACGGGCGAACTACAATGCTCAGAAGAGAAGGAGTCATATTTGGCTTTTGGAGAGCAAATTTTGGTCGGGGGGCATGTCGCATTTAGAAAGCCCCTATGGTGCCACAACAGCAAAGAAACACTCACATGGCATACCATTTTGGAAACTAGACCCCTTGAGGAACGTAACAAGGAATAAAGTGAGCCTTAATACCCCACAGGGGTTTCACGACTTTTGCATATGTAAAAAAATATATATATATTTTTTCACTAAAATGTGTGTTTCCCCCCAAATTTCACATTTTTGCAAGGGTTAATAGCAGAAAATACCCCCCAAAATTTGTAACCCCATCTCTTCTGAGTATGAAGGTACCCCATAAGTGGACCTGAAGTGCACTACGGGCGAACTACAATGCTCAGAAGAGAAGGAGTCATATTTGGCTTTTGGAGAGCAAATTTTGCTCGGGGGGCATGTCGCATTTAGGAAGCCCCTATGGTGCCAGGACAGCAAAATAACCACCACATGGCATACCATTTTGGAAACTAGACCCCTTGAGGAACGTAAGAAGGGGTACAGTGAGCATTTACCCCCCACTGGTGTCTGTCAGAACTTTGGAACAGTGGGCTGTACAAAATTTTTAATTTGCACAGCCCACTGTTCCAAAGATCTGTCAGACACCAGTGGGGGGTAAATTCTCACTGCACCCCTCATTACATTCCATGAGGGGTGTAGTTTCCGAAATGGGGTCACGTGTTTTTTTTTTTTTTTTGCGTTTGTCAAAACCGCTGTAACAATCAGCCACCCCTGTGCAAATCACCTCAAATGTACATGGTGCACTCTCCCTTCTGGGCCTTGTTGTGTGCCCCCAGAGAACTTTGCGCCCACTTATGGGGTATCTACGTACTCGGGAGAAATTGCATTACAAATTTTGGGGGGCGTTTTTCCCTTTTACCTCTTGTCAAAATGAACAGTATAGGGAAACACCAGCGTGTTAGTGTAAAAAATTTATTTTTTTACACTAACACGCTGTTGTAGACCCCAACTTCACCTTTTCATAAGGGGTTAAAGGAGAAAAATCCCCCCAAAATTTGTAACACAATTTCTCCCGAGTACAGCGATACCCCATATGTGACCCTATTATGTTGCCTTGAAATATGACAGGGCTCCAAAGTAAGAGCGCCATGCGCATTTGAGGCCTGAATTAGGGATTTGCATAGGGGTGGACATAGGGGAATTCTACGCCAGTGATTCCCAAACAGGGTGCCTCCAGCTGTTGAAAAACTCCCAGCATGCTTGGACAGTCAACAGCTGTCCAGCAATACTGGGAGTTGTTGTTTTGCAACAGCTGGAGGCTCCATTTTGGAAACAGTGGAGTACCGGGCGTTTTTCATTATTATTGGGAGGGGGGGCTGTGTACGGGTATGTGTATATGTAGTGTTTTTTTACTTTTTATTTTATGTTAGTGTAGTGTAGTGTAGTGTTTTTAGGGTACTACAAAATTTGCTGCATCGCAAACTTGCAGCCTGATACTCACTGTAAGCCCCCTGCCCATGTGAATGTACCCCGTACATTCACAGGGGGGGGGGGACCTCCAGCTGTTACAAAACTACAACTCCCAGCATGCACAGTTTATCAGTGCATGCTGGTAGTTATAGTTTTGCAACAGCTGGAGGCACACGGTTGGGAAACACTGAGTTAGGAAACAGACAATGTTTCCCAACCAGTGTGCCTCCAGTTGTTGCAAAACCACAACTCCCAAACATTCTCAGGCATGCTGGGAGTAGTAGTTCGGCAACATCTTTAGAGCCAGATGTTGCCGAACTACAACTCCCAGCATACTGGGAGTTGTAGTTTTGCAACATCTGGAGGACTACAGTTTGCAGACCACTAATACAGTGGTTCCCAATCTGTGCCCTTCCAGATGTTGCAAAACTACAACTCCCAGTATGCCAAAACTGTCCAGGCATGCTGGGAGTTGTAGTTCTGCAACATCTGAAGGGCCAGATGTTACAGAACTACAACTCCCAGCATGCCTGGACAGTAAGGGCATGCTGAGGATGTGTAGTTTTGCAACATCTGGAAGGGCACAGTGGTCTCCAAACTGTGGACCTCCAGTTGTTGCAAAACTGCAACTCCCAGCATGCCCAGACGCCAAGGGCTGTCTGGGCATGCTGGGAGTTGTAGTTTACAGGGTCCCATTACAGCAATGCATGTCGTTTTACGGCCCGACCGCGGCTGAAGATCTACTCACCTGTCGCCGCCGCCACCATCTTCCTCGCCGGGATCCGGGTCTTCAGGGACGAGGTAAGTACCGGGGCCGGTCCCCAGCACTCCCCCGTCCCCCGCCGCGTCCTCCGGTCTTCCTCCCGTCCTCTCCGGACTTCAAGGGGCCGGGCAGGACGGGAGGAAGTAACCGCCCCCCCCCCTTGCGATTGGTCGGTTAGTTAACCGACGGATCGCAGGGGATCGGAGGAGGTGGTAGGCTTGCCACCTCGCTCCTAGGCTCCAGCATGGTCCTGGCTGTCTGTGACAGCCGGGATCATGCGAAATTACCGGGCGGTCGGGTCCCAGAGACCCGATCAGCCCGGTATCGCCGCAGATCGCAAGGGCGATTTCCCTTGCGATTTGCGGCGATCGCCGACATGGGGGGCCTACATGGCCCCCCTCGGCGTTTGCCCTGGATGCCTGCTGAAGGATTTCAGCAGGCATCCAGTTCCGATCTCTGCCCGGCGAGCGGCAGAGACCGGAAATACAACAGGACGTTCTCTAACGTCCTTGGGCATTAAAGCCCAGGTAGTGAGGACGTTAGAGAACGTCCTATGTCCTTAACAGGTTAAACGGAACAATGAAATGAAATAGTTCTCACGGAAAAGGATTGCAGTAACACATGTTTTGACATATACATGTTTATTCCCTTTGTGTGTATTGGAACTAAACCAAAAAAGGGAGGGAAAAAAGCAAATTGGACATAATGTCACACCAAACTCCAAAAATAGGCTGGACAAAATTATTGGCACCGTTTCAAAATTGTGGAAAAATATCAACAATCACAAGATTACAAGTCCATCTCCAGAGATCTAGATTTGCCTTTGTCCACAGTGCACAACATTATCAAGAAGTTTGCAACCAATGGCACTGTAGCTAATCTCCCTAGGCGTGGATGGAAGAGAAAAATTGATGAAAGGTGTCAACGCAGGATAGTCCGGGTGGTGGCTAAGCAGCCCCAAACAAGTTCCAAAGATATTCAAGCTGTCATGCAGGCTCAGGGAGCATCAGTGTCAGTGCAAACTATCCGTCAACATTTAAATTAAATTAAACGCTATGGCAGGAGACCCAGGAGGACCCCACTGCATTTTGCCAAAATGAACTGGAGTAAGCCAAAATCCTTCTGGGAAAATGTTTTGTGGACAGACGAGACCAAGATAGAGCTTTTTGGTAAAGCACATCATTCTGTTTACCGAAAACGGAATAAGGCCTACAAAGAAAAGAACACAGTACCTACAGTGAAATTTGGTGGAGGTTCAATGATTTTTTAGGGTTGTTTTACTTCCTCTGGCACTGGTTGCCTTGAATGTGTGCAAGGCAACATGAAATCTGAGGATTACCAACGGATTTTGGGTCGCATTGTACAGCCCAGTGTCAGAAAGCTGGGTTTGCACCCGAGATTTTGGGTCTTCCAGCAGGACAATAACCCCAAATATACATCAAAAAGCACCCAGAAATGGATGGCAACAAAGCGCTGGAGAGTTCTAAAGTGGCCAGCAATGAGTCCAGATCTAAATCCCATTGAACACCTGTGGAGAGATCTTAAAATTGCTGTTGGGAAAAGGCGCTTTTTCAATAAGAGAGACCTGTAGCAATTTGCAAAGGAAGAGTGGTCCAACATTGTAAGAAGCTTATTAATGGTTATAGGAGGCAACTGATTTCAGTTATTTTTTCCAAAGGGTGTGCAACCAAATATTAAGTTAAGGGTGCCAATAATTTTGTCCAGCCCATTTTTGGAGTTTGGTGGGACATTATGTCCAATTTTCTTTTTTCCTCCCTTTTTTGTTTTAGTTCCAATACACACAAAGGGAGAGATTTGTCATTGACTTTCATTGCGTCTTTTTTGTGCGTCTTATTTGATAGAGCAAAAAGCAGGTACTCTATTTTTTTTTGTGTATTGTGGAATCCATTCTACAGTAGATACTAATTTATCATGTGTGTGTTTTTTGTTTAGATGCATTTTTTTTGCGCAAATGCGCTTTTTGCGCAAAAAATACAGCATCAAAAAGGACACATAGGAAAGTGTTCTACCGAGACAGCCGGGGGATGCAGGAGCCCTCCCTCAACACTGCAAAACTACAACTACTCCCATAATGGGACAGAGTCTGTCCCATAATGGGAGTAGTTGTAGTATCGCAGTGCTGAGGACGGCACTTGCACCTCCCCCTCGGCTGTGGGACTATTTTGGGACAGTTAGGACTACTACTCACATCATGGACAGACTCTGCCCATGATGGGAGTTATAGTCCAGGGGCTGAGGGGCAGATCACACTGGGTCATTCTCCAGAGACCCGCTGCGATCCGCAGTTATTAACTGTAAAATCAGGCGGCACATGAGACTACACTGCGCTCCCCCACGGCTCCTGTATACAGCTGTCACATTTCATAATCCCCACCCGGGAGACGGGAGCTTTGATTGGTGAATTCACCAATCAGAGCTCCTGTCTCCCTGCGGTGGGGATTCCGAATTATGAGTGGTGTATACAGGAGCCGGCGGGCAACACAGCTAATAAATGCAGATCGCAGCGGGTCTCTGGAGAATGACCTGCTGCGAGCTGCCCCTCAGCCCCTGTACTATAACTCCCATCATGGACAGAGTCTGTCCCATGATGGGAGTAGTTGTAATACCACAGCGCTGAGGGATGGCACTTGCACATCCCCTGTCTGCGGAACTTATAGGACTACTACTCCCATCATGGACAGACTCCATCCATGATGTGAGTTATAGTCCAGGGGCTGAGGTGCAGATCGCAGCAGATCATTCTGCTGTTCCAGACTCCTGTATACACTGTGTGATACTGTGGCAAGGAAAGGGTGTATTTCCTTGGCTCACCCTGGAGAAACCTCCACCTGTGGCCTAATGAATGAGGCAGCAGAGAGGGGAGGTGTTTATAAGGAACAGATTCAGTGTAATCTTGGCTATCCCTGGGAAACAGCAGGCTGGCTGTAAGGGGGAGACACGGGCCCTGTTGAGGAAACACACAGCTGTGAGTGGTCTAAGAAGTGGTGTGAACTGTGGTAGCTCACCAGTTAGTAGTCAGGGCATGCTGATATGTGTAGTCAGTGACCAGACGGTCAAGGATTTTATTTTGTTCCTGCGTTATGTGTTTTTTCCTTCTACCTGTCTAAATAAAGCTGGCAAGGTGCCAGACTTGCACGAATAACCGTTGTCTGCCAAATTATTGAGAGGAAACGTGTCCCGTGGCAGTGTCGAGGACGATCCCAGAGCTATCCCAAGGAGGAATCCTTACAACTGTCATAATTCCTAATCCCCGCCGCCGGGAGACGGGAGCTCTGATTGGTGAAAAGCTATTCACCAATTAGAGGTTCGGTCTCCCGGCGGCAGGGATTATGAATTATAGCAGCGCATACAGTATTCCCCGCCTGGAGCCGGCAGGGTGCGCAGTGGAGCCGCACGTGCCATCGGCTTGTTAACTTAATAAATGCGGATTGCAGTGGGTCTCAGCAGAATGACCTGCTGCGATCTGCACCTCAGCCCTTGGACTATAACTCCCTTTATGGATGGAGTCTGTCCATAATGGGAGTAGTCGTCCTAAAAGTCCCACAGCCAGGGGATGTGCAAGTGTCATCCCTCAGCGCTGGGGTACTACAACTTCTTCCATTATGGGACAGACTATGTTCCATGATGGGAGTAGTAGTCCAAGGGCAGAGTGACAGATCGAAAGGGGTCTCACTCCTGAGACCCCCTTTGACCTTTACTGCTCCGCCCCTAGTAACAACGTCATTATGCATTTTGCATAATGGGAACAGAGCCTTTCTGGCAGTGTGTTTCCAAACAGGGAGACTCCAGCTGTTGCTAAACTACAGCCCCCATGATGGGAGTTGTAGTTTAGCAAAAATTGGAGGATCCTTGTTTAGAAACACACTGCATTATGTGCACTCTCCCCAGGGGAGAGCGCAAAAAAATGTACTAACTCATATTTCTTGTTTTTCTTTTCTTCTCATTTCAGATACGTCAATACGGAGGACTACGTCAGATTCGGTGGACTGCGACGATGACCAGTGTTTTTTTTGTTTCAATAAAATGGTTAACTAGGGCTGTGGCGGAGTGTTTTTTTAAATAATTTTTTTTTCCATGTGTCGAGTTTTTTATAATTGAAATTTCAGGCTTAGTAGTGGAAGGCGTCTGATAAACGGAATCCATTACTAAGCCGGGGCTTTGCATCAACCCCAAAATCAGCTAGCACTAACCCCCAATTATTACCCCGATACCCACCACCACAGGGCTGCCGGGAAAAGCCGGTACCAACAGGCCCGGAGCATCTTTAATGGCGCTCCTGGGCCTAGGTGGTAACAGGCTGGCATTATTTGGGCTGGGGAGGGCCAGTAACAATGGTCCTTGCCCACCCTGCTAACGTCAGGCTGTTGATGCTTGGTTGGCATCTGGCTGATACTGAAAATAGGGGGAACTCTATGCATTTGAAAAAAAAACAATGTGTGTGGTTCCCCCATTTTTTCAGTATCAGACAAATACCAACCAAGCAGCAACAGCCTGACTTTACCAGGGTGCACGAGGACCATTGTTACTGGCCCTCCCCAGGCTAAATAACGCCAGCCTGTTATCGCCTAGGCCCAGGAGCGCCATTTCTGATACTCCGGGCCTATTGGTACCAGCTCTTCCCCTTCATTACTAAGCTTGAAAATTCAATTATAAAAAACACATTGAAAAAAAAAATTACGTAAAAAACACTCCCCCACAGCCCATGTTAACCCTTTTATTGACATTTAAAAAAAACGCTGTTCATCGTCGCAATCCACCGAATCTGACATAGTCCTCCGTATTCACGTATCTAAAATGAGAAGAAAAAAAGTTAGCAAATTTTTCCCGCTCTCCCCTTGGGTGTTCCTAAACACGGAGCTTCCAATTGTTGACGTCCAATTGTTGACGATGGCCCCGACATATAATCAAATTGCATTAAGTGCTTTCCGGAAGCGCAAAATGCTTAAGCTGCTGCCGGATAGCAGCTTAATGTTCCCCGTGTGGTGCGGTAAGTATTACTTACCCCTCCATGATGCACCGGGGTGCCCTCCGGGTCCAGCGCTGGTCTTCTGGTGTCTTCTCGGCCCTCTCCGATGACGTCAATACGCTGCTGCGCACGTCATCCAATAGGAATGGCGTACGCAGCGGCGTAATGACGTCGCTACGCAGGCCCAGTAAGGCCTTGCGGAAGACAGCGGAGGACCGGAGAAGACCAGGAGAGCCCAGCGGAGGCCCGGGGTCACCATCGCGAGCGTTGCGGGGACACAATCGAGAGCGGCGGGGACACCATTGCGAGCGGCGGGCACAGGTGAGTACAGCTTCCTCTACTTTACATTGCACGAATCCCTCAACATACGATGGATTCGACAAACGATGGCTCGTTTGGAACGAATTACCATCGTATGTTGAGGGACCACTGTATATACAGGATAGCGCACAGAGACTTAACTCAGAACTGCTCAGCAGCAACGTGGGTTAACTCTTTCCTTGCTGGGCTCCTGTATGCACCCCTGTAGACTATACAGCCGGCGGAGGTAAGTAGTGATGCTCTGCACCCTGTATATGTTTATGCTATACATCACTCCTTGTCTCCTTACACTCTGTGGACCGGGCACTCTGCATTCGACCCATGGAGTTGTACCCTGAAGGCAGTAAAAAATTGCCACAAAAATGACTGTTTCCACACACCAGCAAAAACGCAAGGAAAACTGACAAAACGCAGGAAAAAGCTGTGACAGTTTTTCTAGCGTTTTTAAGGGTGGACAAGGGTGGGGGTGGGGGGGGGTTGTCCGGGGTTGATTGGGGGTGTCCAACTGCTGGAAGGAAGCTTTGTGCAGGGAGTTGGCACGCCCCATTCCTGCGGACTTCCACGGCGCAGGAGAACGTGGGGGGTCTCAGTGGTCGGACTCCCGTGATCTATAATTTATCCCCTATCCTTTGGATAAGGGATAAGTTTTATTTTACTACAGTACTCCCGGTACTGTTTTAATGTTATGTGGTCTACCAAATTCCCAAATCTATATAAAAAGGTCCAAACATGTAAAAACATGTTAAAAAAAACAAAAGTGTCCCTCTTTTTCTTGACAAAGATTCAAATTTGACTGTGCAAACTCATAGTTATACCTTGGATTTTGCTGCAATTGACTTCCATCATAAAAAAAGAACCCTCAGTTCAGTTTGATTTTTATGGGCAAGGAATTAAAAGTACCAAATATAAAATGTTTTTATTAAATATTAAAAAACACACAAAAAAACCAACAGCCTATATACAGATAACAGTGCTGGCATCTGTGAAAAACGGTTTCCACCCTCTTTACACGATTGTAACTCGCAGCGGGAAATCTGCTGTAAGTTACGCTACCATTCACTTTAACAGGTCCTCTGTCAATCTGCAGATCTGCTACTATTGTGGACTTTCGGTGGGCACATTGGAGCAAATGGTAGCTTAACAGGTTACAGATATGACCATGTAAAGAAACCCTAAAAGGTATCTCCTCAGACATCTTAGGATAGATGTGCTTTTTTTTTTGTCAATATTCAGGAGTTCAAATTGCAGAGTTTACAATCCATGAAGGGTTAAAATACATGTGGTCCAGAAGAAGTCACAGCAGAACGATTGCACATAAGGCCGTACGCATATCACATTCCAGCAGTCTTATAGGTTTTTATGATAAAGATACTTTTATAAAATGTATATTTTACAAGTAACATATTTATAAAAAAAAATATGCATAAAATCTAAAACAGCAGGGGAAATTTATGAAAACCTGTGCAGAGGAAAAGATGACCCTTAGCAGCCAGATTGCTTCTGTTATTTTTGAAAGGCCTTTTAAAAAATAAAATAAGTAATCTGACTGGTTGCTATGGGCAACGAGTCAGCTTTTCTTTTGCACAGGTTTTTTGATGAATCTCCCCCAGCATCTTTAAAGGAAATCTGTCAGCTCTATTTGCTGCAATAAGCTGCAGACACAGGTGAATAGCTTTTAGGGTGTAAAAGCTAAATTTACTAATGCTGATGGTAATTGCAAAACATTAAAAATAGCCTTTTTATTTCTCAGTCAAGTGTCAATGAGGCGGGGCCATACCCTGTACATCAGTCAAGAAGGTGCTGTAAGGTGAAGACAGACAGGATGGCGTGCCAGGCAGTGGCACTAGAACAACTCAGCCCCACTCCCTTGACAGAGAAATAAAAAGGTGATTTTATAGGTTTGACAACCACCATCAGCCCCAGGAAAGGTACAGTTTGCTTTTATACTGTAACTGTAACAGCTACACTAACCCGTTGATATTTAAAGGTTATAAAGGCTATGGAGACATTTAAACGGGTTGTCCAGAGACAAACATTTATTTGTCTATAATATAAACGCCCCCAGAATGATGCCAAAATAATAACTTTGGCTAATATAGGGTTTACTCCATAGCTGAAAGCCAGCTGCTGTGTAGATTTATGGCTGTGTTCACATCATATTTGGGGCATCTGGCTGCTGCCGTATCCCCGCCATACCACTTTGATTTCAATGAGCTGGATGGAGCCAGCTAGTGACTCTAGTCATTTTTGGACCGTATAGGTTTTTGTTACCGGACTGAAATCCACAGCAAACCATGTTTTTCAGTCCGGAAAACAAATATTTTACAGCCTAAAAATTAATGGCGATTAGCTGAGTCAGTCCAGCTCACTGAGATGAATGGAGTACGAAATGGGTCCTGCAGCGAACGATTTTCAAATACTCCAGATGGATCAAGTTGCTGTATGCCCCAAACAAGATCTGAATGCAGCCTACCTTTTTGGATCACCCTTGCTATATGCAACCATGTGTATATACATCATAGAGCCACATTATTATGTGGAAAATAACAGCTTTTAAGCTGTTTTAAGCATTAAGCTGTTGACTGCTCAAGCTGTAGGGTTTTTGTAGCGCTCAGAATGTCCTTCGGAAGGCTCTCTCTGGCCTGCTGCATTCGTCTTCTTGCTCTCTGGAAAGCATCTAGAGAAAAGTCAATGTTGCATTAATATAAATGGAAACAAAGATATATCTTTTCTAGCTAGATACAAAGCTCACTGTGTCCTGGTTCCTCTTCAGCAGTGATAGAATCACAATATTACCCTATTTCCCTACCAGTGTGCCTCCAGCTGTTGCAAAATTGTTGGAATGCTGGGAGTTGTAGTTTTGCAACAGCTGGAGGTACACAAGTTGGGAAACACTGCAATAAGGGTACATTAAAGGAGTATTCCAGGAAAAAACTTTATCTATCTATATCTATCTATCTCAACTGGCTCCAGAAAGTTAAACAGATTTGTAAATGACTTCTATTAAAAAATCTTAATCCTTTTAATAACTATCAGCTGCTGAAGTTGAATTGTTGTTTTCTGTCTGGCAACAGTGCTCTCTGCTGACATCTCTGCTTGTCTCGGGAACTGCACAGAGTAGAAGAGGTTTGCTATGGGGATTTGCTTCTAAACTGGGCGGTTCCCGAGACAGGTGTCATCAGAGAGCACTTAGACAGAAAATAACAACTCAACTTCAGCAGCTCATAAGTAGTGAAAGGATTTAGATTTTTTTTTAGAAGTAATTTACAAATCTGTAAACTTTCTGGAGCCAGTTGATGTATATAAAAAGGAGTTTTTTTTTAACACTTACTGTAAAATCTCTTTCTCGAAGGATCCATTGGGGGACACAGACCGTGGCTGTATCTTGCTGTCTCTAGGAGGTGTGACACTATGGTAATAAAAAAAGGTCAGCTCCTCCCAGCAGGATATACCCGCCTTCAGGCTCTGAGCTAGTCTGTTTAAGTTCCAGAGCAATAGGAGGAGACCAATAGGTCAAAGAAAAACCCAAAACTGTCCGAGAACCAGAAGAAAAAACATAACTGAACACACCCTCGGACAGAGAACCAAAGGAAAAAACCCAAAAAGGGCGGGAGCTGTGTCCCCCAATGGATCCTTCGAGAAAGAAAAAAAAAATCTCCTTTTCTCTATCGGCTCCATTGGGGGACACAGACCGTGGGACGTACCAAAGCCGTCCCTTGGGTGGGCAGATAGGTAATCAGGCAGACGGCTGATCCACTGCCGCCTGCAACACTTTACGCCCCAGAGTAGCATCAGCCGATGCGAAAGTATGAACTCGGTAAAACCTCGAGAAAGTGTGCAAAGACGACCAGGTAGCAAATCTGCGAGGCCGAGGCTCTATTCTGGAGAGCCCAGGATGCCCCAACAGAACGAGTGGAATGAGCCACAACCCTGAAAGGAGGAATCCTCCCCTTACAGCGATAGGCTTCCGAAATGGCGGACCAAATCCACCGAGAAATAGTGGCCTTGGAAGCAGGTTGTCCCTTGCAACGACCTTCCGTAAGGACGAAAAAGGAATCACACTGACGAAACAAAGAAGTGATGGAGAGATAAGACCCGAAAGCCCGAACTACGTCCAGCTTGTGTAGTAAGCGATCCTTAGGATGAGAAGGAGCCGGGCAAAAAGACGGAAGGACAATGTCCTCGTTGAGATGAAAGGCCGAGACCACCTTAGGTAAAAAGGAAGGATCCGGCCGGAAGACGACCTTATCCTGGTGGATCACCAGAAACGGAGAACGGCAGGAAAGAGCTGCCAATTCAGACACCCTCCGGATGGAGGTATTACCCACAAGAAATGCCACTTTCTAAGAAAGGAGGCAGAGAGACACCTCTCTAAGGGGCTCAAAGGGTGCACCCTGGAGAGCACTCAGAACCAAATTCAAGTCCCAAGGAGGAGAAGGTAACCGATAAGGAGGAACAGCGTGCGCCACTCCTTGCAGGAAGGTCCGGACATGAGAATTAGAAGCCAGGGGCCGCTGGAAAAGAACAGCAAGGGCCGAAACCTGACCTTTAAGGGAACTGAGAGACAATCCCAGTTCCAACCCCGACTGCAAAAAGGAGAGAAGACGGGGAACCGAGAAGGTCACCGGGGAGAAGTCCTGAGCTTCACACCAACGAAAATAAGATCGCAAAGTACGGTGGTAAATTCTTGCGAAGGAGGGCTTACGAGCCTTGAGCATGGTGCGAATGACTTGGGAAGAGAACCCGCGGGCCCTCAAAACCGCGGTCTCAACCGCCACGCCGTCAAATGCAGCGACTGTAAATTGGGGTGGCAAAGAGGACCCTGAGAGAGTAGATCCAGGCGGAGCGGAAGGCGCAGAGGAACGTCGTCCAGGAGCCTGACTACGTCGGCGTACCATGACCTTCGGGGCCAATCTGGAGCTACCAGAATGGCAGGGACGTTCTCTGCCTTGAGCTTCCTCAGCACCCTGGGAAGGAGCGGAAGAGGAGGGAACAGATACGAAAGTGCGAACCCCGCCCAAGGAATCACTAAGGCGTCCACGGCCAAGGCCTGAGGGTCCCGGGACTTGGACACAAACGGAAGAATTTTCCGATTGTGCCGGGACGCGGAGAGGTCTACATCCGGAATCCCCCAGAGGTCGCAGAGCTGCGTGAAGACCTCCGGATGAAGCGACCACTCGCCGGGGTCGGGTGAGGACCGACTGAGGAAGTCCGCTTCCCAGTTGAACACTCCCGGAATGTGAATCGCCGAAATGGCCGGAACCTTGCTCTCCGCCCAGGTGAGAATTTTGGTCACCTCTGCCATGGCAGCCGAGCTGCGAGTGCCGCCATGTCGATTTATGTACGCCACGGCCGTGGTGTTGTCCGACTGAACGCGGACAGGACGGGACTGAAGACGGGACTCCCAATGAAGAAGACAAAGAAGAATCGCCTGTAATTCCAATATGTTTATTGGAAGAAGGGTCTCCTGGGGAGACCAGAGTCCCTGGACCGTCCAATCCCTGAACACGCCGCCCCAGCCCGACAGGCTGGCATCCGTTGTAACAACCTGCTGGTGAAGGGGAAGAAACGACCGCCCTTCGAGAAGAAGGGGGGAGCGGAGCCACCAGAGAAGAGACTGACGGACCCTGAGAGGGAGAACAATCTGACGATCGAGGGACAGAGGAGACCTGTTCCATCGAGAGAGAATCGCCAGTTAAAGGGGGCGGTAATGAAAATGGGAAAAGGGTACGGCCTCCATAGTTGCCACCATCTGACCCAGGACTTCCATACAAGTGGGGATGGAGACTGATACCTGAGTCCGCAGGGAGCGGACCCCCGCCCGTAGCGTCAGACGTTTGTCCGGTGGAAGACAAATCCGGGCAGAGGCCATGTCGAATCGAAGTCCCAGAAAGGTTACTGGGTAGGCCGGAGGACTGACTTGCCTCAGTTGACCATCCACCCCAAGCGAGTCAGAATGTGGAGAGTGACGTCCAAATTCTCCAGAGTCTGGGCTCTGGTTGGAGCCTTGAGGAGAAGGTCGTCCAGATAGGGTATCACTGAGATTCCCCTTGACCGTAATAGGCCCATCACTGGTGCAAGGATCTTTGTAAAGACCCGAGGAGCGGTGGCTAGACCGAAGGGGAGGGCTACGAATTGAAAGTGCCCCTCCGGAACTGCAAAGCGGAGATGCCGATGATGGCCCGGAAATATTGGCACATGGAGGTAGGCATCCTTGATGTCCACCGATGAAAGGAACTCCCCTTGTTCCAGGGACACCACCACCGAGCGGAGAGATTCCATCCGGAAGTGGCGGATGAGAAGATGATGGTTGAGACACTTGAGGTCTAGGATTGGTCGCACAGAACCGTCCTTCATGGGGACCACAAAAAAAATTTGAATAGAAACCCCGAAAACGTTCCCCTGGAGGGACGGGGATGATCACCCCCTGGAGAAGCAGAGACTGGAGAGCCGCTCGAAATTGCTCCGCCAGGAGGAGGAGACCGGGGGGCCAGAGAACGAAAAAAGCGATCCCTCGGAAGGGAGGCAAATTCGATCCGGTAACCGTTGGACACCACGTCCCTGACCCAAGAGTCCTGAATGCGTGAGGTCCAGATGTCTCGGGAAAACAAGAGACGACCTCCCACCCGAAAAGAAACCGCGGGTGGGGGCCTCACTTCATGCAGAAGTGGGTTTGCGGTTGCCCGATTTGGGCGCAAAATGGCCAGAGCGGTTGGAGTCCGACTTCCAAGACTGGCGAGGCTGGAACGAGGGAGCCTTCTTGTTCCGCGAGGGCGCCTGCCCGGACCCTTTACTGGGGCCAGAGGTCTGAAAGGACCGAAAGGAAAAGGACTTCCTTTGGGAAGTAGGGCGAGCCTTATTTTGAGGTAACAAGGAACTCTTACCTCCTGTTGCCTCAGAGATAATCTGATCAAGGCGTTTGCCAAAAAGACGGCCGCCCGTAAAAGGGAATCTCAGTGAGGGACCGTTTGGAAGCGGCATCCTTATTCCAAGCTTTAAGTCACATTGAGCGGCGGAGGGCTGCTAGGTGACCCACAGCAAAGGCAGAACAACGGGCCGACTGCATGGAAGCTGCGCACAGAAAGTCCCCCGCCTTGGCGCATCTGAGAGCCAGAGCAGATAGATTCTCTGGGGGGGATCCCGCTAAGATATCCTGATGGAGCTTTTAGCACCACTCCGACAGGACATTGGATACCCATGTCGAGGCGAAGATGGGAAGAAGAGAAGAGCCAGCTGTTTCAGAAGCGAACTTCGCTAAAGATTCTACCTTCTTGTCCGCGGGATCCTTGAAGGCAGCGGCATCTGCCAGAGGCAGTGTAGTCGCCTTAGAGATCCGGGAGATTGGTGGATCCACTGAGGGAGGAGAAGCCACCTTAGCGACAAAGTCCTTGTCAAATGGATAACGTTCGTGAATTGTCTTGACTCCCGGGAATCTCTTGTCTGGATGTTTCCATGGGGATTCCAGAATGTCGTCAAAGTCAGCGTGAGAGCTGAACCTTTGAGGTGCTGGCTTAGTACGATGAAAGGATACTCCTGTATTGACATCCCAAGATCCTGGGTCCTCCAAATGAAAGGTGTCTCTTATGGCTGTCACCAATGAGTTCACCGTAGCAATTGAGTCCGAGCGGTCCTCTGGGTCAGATGCCGGTTCGGAAGCCTCATCCACTAGTTCACCAGGAGAATGTGAATGAGTAGAGGCAGTCCTGGAGGGGGGCGACCCAGACCGGGTACGCGGCTCTGGCGTGGCAGAGCGGCGACTCCGAGAACGTCCTCTGGAGGAGCGACGTTTGTGCCCGTCTATCCGAAGACTCAATGGAAGAGTCAGATGTGGCACCCCTAGCACACTTGTGAGAGCGAGAAGTACGAGGAGACGAAGAGCGGGCCCTCTCAGAGGTCCTACGCAGAGAAGACCCCTTCAAGGCGGACACCATTTCCCGGGAGGCCTCAGCCACCGAGCGGGAGACTTGGGTCAAGTCAGCCATATACTGGGTCAGGGAAGAAACCCAGGCTGGAGGAGCGGCTGAACCCACCGGGACCGAAGGGGCATCCGGGGGGAACCAGGGGGTCTGGGGGAGCAGTGTAGCGGGTAGAGCAAGTGGGCTCAGCGGAGCCAGCCATCTTGGTATTAAAGTGCTTACAGGTATAGTAAGTCACTGAATTCCCAGGTTTCTGTTTGGAGGGAGGAACAGCCCTGGGTACGGACATAATGTAGTAAAAAAGAAGACAGGAACTTTCTCACCCTGGTCTGTGTCCCGTCAGCTGCAGTGAGGAGAACTCGCTCCGTGCAGCCAGAGGGACTAACAGGCCAGACAATAGGGAGGGAGGGGTGTGCCTGAAGCAAGGCACACAGCAACCGACCCCCACACATAGAAAAATCGCACCCACGGCGCTGATTGGACGCTGCTTCGCGCCTCTGAGAGCTCCCAGCCCAGTGGGCGGAGCTACAGACGGTCGAAGAAGAACTGTCATGGCGCCCGCTTCTTGTCCCGAGCGCAACTGACTAGCCGTATATGCGCTCGGGGGAACAGAGCGGGCGGCCAGAACGCCGGCAGAGGCTGCAGGCGAAAGTAAGCCGCCGCAGAAGCGCCCGGCTCGTAGCAGCGCCGCGGCTGTCAGCCGCGTATAAGGTGCTGTAGGCATAAGGAAAGTAAACCGGCGCTGAGAGCGCCAGAAGCAGCGCCGCGGCTGACAGCCGCATATAAGGCGCTGGAGTAGTGCACCTAAACACACACACACACACATATTAAAGTGCCCCATAAGTAAGGTGCCTAATAAAATATGCCCCCTCAGGTGCCACTGCTCCCCCAGCATAAGTGCAGCCCCTGTATATCAAGCCCAATAAACTGAAGGTGGGCCAAAACAGGGGGTCTCCAGAGGATGCGAGTCCTTACCTATGGAGAAAAAAAGGGGAAAGTACTTACCTCAGTCAGAAGAACTTACCTAATTGAGTCTTCAGTGAAGTCTTCAGTCAGCTTATTGTCCCTGCATCACGCCTAGCTGCTATGCGCGAGTGAGGCGAGCAGAGAAAAAAGGGGGACCCTGACCCATGAGGTTCCACCCAGGCGCTGACCGTTGGCGAGAGGGGGTTAACAGCGCATATACGCAATGTCTGGCCCCGTACTCGCAATGGGGAAACAGGGAACCGGAGTCCCTGAGCCCCCACCTGAAAACGGAAAAGAAAGGGAATAAAAAACTAACACGTCCTATACTAAGAAAATAAAAAACAGAAGATCTGGAGAATCCAGACCATGTCTACCTCCTTCAGACACTAAGCTTAAACTGACTAGCTCAGAGCCTGAAAGCGGGTATATCCTGCTGGGAGGAGCCGACCTTTTTTTATTACCATAGTGTCACACCTCATAGAGACAGCAAGATACACCCACGGTCTGTGTCCCCACGGTCTGTGTCACCACAGTCTGTGTCCCCCAATGGAGCCGATAGAGAAAAAAAACTTTTTCCTGGATAACCCCTTTAACATGTTCTGTGTTTGAGGCAGAACCCACAAATAGAAAAAGTATTTATAGCCTGATCCTATCCAGAATTATAACTGCAGAAAGTCGTTGATACCTTGTTTGGAATACACGTGGAACTATTACAGTTTCAGAAATAGCAATAAAAAATGAAGTAGTGATATAGGAATAGCTATGTGTCATTGTAGAAGTCAAGTAATGCTGGCACTAGAGCAGAGGTACTTACACTGGGAGCAGTGAACAATAGTGAGACTACATAACTAGTAATGATAGAGGAGAAATAATGAATAAAATGGAATCTTGGCAAGAAAGTACACTGTAGCATCCTGCAATACATGCACATGGGACTCTCTATAACAGTGTTTCCCAACCAGGGTGCCTCCAGCTGTGGCAAAACTACATCTCCCAGCATGCCTGGAGTTGTAGTTTTGCCACAGCCGGAGGCACCCTGGTTGGGAAACACTGCTCTAGAAGTTTAGCTGCTGCACATACAACCTGTATACAAAAACATTATCATTGTCCTCCTAAGAAGGACAGAAATTGAAGGGAAGTATAACTGGAAGATTTATACTTCTCTTCATGCTAGAATCCATTCCCAGTTTGTGCTACAATTAAAACAATGAAAATCCTGCATGAAAATACACACTGAATTAGGCCAAAGAAGATTAGTGCTGAGGTCACTGCTGATCTCCTATTAGTAAGCCTTCTGGCTAGACAGGATATCTAGATCACTAAGTAATATAAAGGTTAGTGTCTTAAACAAACATGTTTTTAACCATATATTAATAATACTTTAAACTGAGCCCCCCAAAAAATAAAGATACATTTGAGACAGATCAAATGTTTCTACTCTTTAAACTGCAATATCAACTGTAACCACTAGGTGGTTCTCTGCAACATGGAAAAGTCTATAAAAAGAAACACGTACCAAGGACATTGAGTATAGAGCTCTGCTGGCTGGAGCCTCCCAGACGATCCAATACACTCTGCATTCTTTTCCTCAGAGAGCTCCTGTCAAGGAAGGATCTGCAGAGCAACACGTACTTTAATGGAGATAAGATACAGCTCGGAGCATCAGTGAATTACATGTCGGTTGGAAAAAAGTGTGCTGGGGAAAACAGTCCGAGAACTTTTAAGTACTCCTTTATTTACAATTTTTACATTTTTTTTTTAACTCCAATCATCAAGTGCCCCGGGATGATTTCATTAGCGTCAATATCAGTCAGTCATGAACACAAGAACACTTTATGGAAAAATCCTCAAACATGACCTGATGGGTGTACTGGAGGACTGGAGTTGATAGCCACACATTGTCTTCTTAAGATAGATCTCTGGTGTGTCACTGTTGAGTTAAGGCTAACATTGCAGTGCTATGCAACTTAACCCCTTAACGACCACGGATGTAAATGTACGTCCTGGTGTGGAGGTACTTACCGCACCAGGACTTACATTTACGTCCTGTGTATGACCCAGAGCATCGGAGCGGTGTTCGCGTCATACTCAACAGGTCCTGGCTACTATCAGCAGCCGGGGACCCACCGATAATGGCCGACATCCGCGATCATGTCCGCCATTAACCCCTCAAATGCCGTGATCAATACAGATCGCAGGATCTGCGGCAATGCGCATGTTAAAATAGATGATCGGATCGCCCGCAGCGCTGCCGAGGGGATCCTCTGTAATGGCGTCCGGAGTCCCCTCGGGTCTTCTGCTCTGGTCTGAGATTGAGCAGACCAGAGCAGAAGATAGCTGATAATACTGATCAGTGCTATGTCCTATGCATAGCACTGAACAGTATTAGCAATCAACTGATTGCTACTGATAGTCCCCTATGGGAACATAAAAAGTGTAAAAAAATAAATAAAAAAAGTTTCACAATTAAAAATAAATAAAAAGTGAAAAATCCCCTCCCCCAATAAAAATTCCCCTTTTTCCCATTTACCCCCAAAAACCGTAAAAATTATTTTTTTTATAAGCATATTTGGTATCGCCACGTGCGTAAATGTCCGAACTATCAAAATATAATGTTAATGATCCCGTACGGTGAACGGCGTAAGCGTAAAAAATAAAAAAGAAAGTCCAAAAATGCTACTTTATCCCCAAAAAATGAATAAAAAGTGATCTAAAAGTTTTATATATGCAAATGTGGTATCGATAAAAAGTACAGATGAAGGGGCAAAAAAGGAGCCCTCATACCGAAAAATTATGTAGTGATAGGTGCTCAAAATAGGGTGATTTTGTATTACTGATTTTGTACGAAAAGTTTGAGATTTTGAGAAGTGGTACAATAAATAGAAAAGTATGTTATCATGGGTATCATTTTAATCGTATTGACCCACAGAATAAAGAACACGTCACTTATACCGTAAAGTGTACAGTGTGAAAATGAAATTGTGGTTTCATTTAAATTTCCTCCCTAAAAAAATAATTATTTGGGTTTGCCATACATTTTTTGGTAAAATGAGAGGTTTCATTACAATTGCAAGTACATTACAGGTAAGTTCATTACAAGTACAATTGGTCACGCAAAAAACAAGCCCTTCTATGGGTCTGTAGATGGAAATATAAAAGGGTTATGGATTTTTTAAGGAAAGGAGGAAAAAACGAAAAACGCAAAAATAAAATTGGCCTGGTCCTTAAGGTCAAAATGGGCTTGGTCCGTAAGGGGTTAAAGGGATACTCCAGTGGAAAACAATTTTTGTTTAATTAAGTGGTGCCAGAAAGTTAAATAGATTTGTAAATTACTTCTATTTAAAAATCTTAATTTTTCCAGTACTTAGCTATATGCTTTAGAGGAAGGTTTGATAACAAGAGAAAGAAGCATTTTCTCTAATAAGATATATTATAAAGTTTCTTATATTTGCTTGTAGTATTGATCTATACAAAGTTTGTTCAAATGACAGTGCCAATTTAAATCCCATGTATATGGCCAAACTTATACCACTGTATACCTATATTATTTGGAGCACTGTATCAACTTAGGTACAATATATCTTCTCATACCGTGACTGATGTATGGAGTGGAATCGAAACGCCACTCTGCCTGTTGCCTCTGTCCTGAAACCAAAGCGACTTATACGTTCTCCCTATGAGACACAAAACACAATCTAGTTACTGTATAATACAGTTTGCGTAGTCAACACATGCCTGGCCTCCTAGGGGTGTATTGCTTTTTTTAATAACTGGTTATTGCGGCTGCTCCAACCCTGCACACACAGTTCCTCTGTCAGGTAAATAATACAATGGATGCTGCTGGAACAGGAACTGGAAGCTGCATGGTGAGCATAGAGGCAGAAGCAGTGAGCTCCTATACCTGGGTATGCTGCTAAAGAGAGTGAAGGGATTGGTGCTATTTACATGGGACTGTATGTTTGAGATGCTAACGGGAAGAGAGTGATGTTACTTACATAGGACTGTATATTTGCGAGAATGCTGGTAGGGAAATGATGTTGTTTAAAAGGGGGCAAAATGGAGTGCTTGTTATGGTTAAAATGCAGCCAAGCAGCATCTTGGCAAACCATCAGCAATTTACAAACCTCACCAATATGCTGAATTGTGCTTTTTTTTTTTTTGGCCTGCATCACCAGGAGCTGCTTCCTAGGGCCATATCTGCAGAAACTGCGATCCACCGTGTAAAAAAAAGTGTGCTGTGTGAAAAGGAACTGCGATTTGCGATTTTTTACTTTGTTTATTGGATTTTCATATCATTTTAAACAATAGCAGTAATAACAGAAAGTGGCAACAGTTGCGTAGAGAGAATAGGAGCAGATAGATCAAATGGAAAGAAAATTCACCTAGCACCCACAAAAGCCTCCACCATCAGACAATCAGCAACACTCAGCCTGACATCAGGAGGCAGAGTCACAGAGATGCAAAGGACCCAGGGTATTTCCCAGAGACGCCAAGCAGTACCATTCAGTGTGGCGGAAAGGGAGCACAAAAGCATCAATCTGATCCCTAGAGTAATGGACAGTCAGAAAATTATGCCATTTAGCAAAGAATTTTTTCGCACAACGTTGCTTATGCCGTTCTGCATCCATTCTATTGACCTCCAAATAGACCTTCAGTTCCTCCATCAAGTCGGCTATGACCGGCATTTCAGGTTTGATTGACTCCTGGAAAAGCACTAGTTTCGCCACTAACAAGATAACATGAAGAAAACGAGGTATACTGTGCAGACCCACATCCTCCGTCTCAGCAACAGAATGGAACAGAAGAGCCTGAGGAGTCAAGGGGACCCACACCACCCAATGTCTGGCAATATAGGAAATGACCTGCTCCCAAAACTCCTGAGTCTTCGAGCATCCCCATATCCCATGATAAAGGTCTGTAGCTGGGCTGTCAAATTTTAGGGCATGAAGTGATTCTATCAGGAAATGAAGAGGAAGCTGGGAGATAAACCTGGATAAGCAAAATGCATGATTCGGAAATAAGTTTCTCTCCACCATTCATTTATCACATTAGCTCGGACCTTGGTCCAACCAGCTAAGATATGTTCACCGATTTCAGAGTCATACAAAATGGCCTCCCAAATAAAGAAGATCTAATTTTTAGAAACCTTTAATAGACGAGCATTGAAGTAGGGATCGACCGATATTGATTTTTTAGAGCAGATACCGATAACCTGTGAACTTTCAGGCCGATAGCCGATAACTTATACCGATATTCCGTGCAGGGGATAAGTTTGAGATTGCGGGGGGTCCAACCGCTGGGGCCCCCTGCGATCTCTCTGTACAAGGGCCAGGCTCTCCGGCCAGATAGCGGGTGTCGACCATCGCACGAAGCGGCGGCCGACACGCCCCCTCAATACATCGCTATGGCAGAGCCGGAGATTGCCGAAGGCAGCGTTGTATTGTATTGAGGGGGCGTGTCGGCCGCCGCTTCATGCGGAGGTCGACACGCCCCCTTCCCGCGGGCTGTCGGGGCCCCGTACAGGAGATCGCGTGGGTCCCAGCGGTCGGACCCCCCGCGATCTGCAACTTATCCCCTATCCTTAGAATAGGGGATAAGTTGTTCACCACTGGACTACTCCTTTAAATCAATGAAATGCAGCGGCTTTTGCGGGGCTAGAGACCGCCGCCGCTTCTCTCCCCCTGCCTGTCCTGGGGTCCTACGTCCAAGCACCGCCGCTGCCAGAGACTGCCGCCGCCACCCGCTTCACTCCATCGCCGCCGCCCCATTGCCTCCCCCATCCCCAGTTTTATAATTACCTGTTCCCGGGGTCCGCGCTACTTCTGGCTCGGGCGGCGTCCTGAGCTGTCACTGTGCGCCGGGCCACTGACTGTGACGTCGCGTTGAGGACGTCAGTTGTCATTGCACAGCGCATAGCAACAGCGCAGGACGCCGCCGGAGCCAGAAGTAGCGCGGACCCCGGGAACAGGTAATTATAAAACTGGGGATGGGGGAGGCAATGGGGCGGCCGCGGACTCCGGACCCCAGGACAGGCAGGGGGAGAGAAGCGGGCGGCGGTGGGCTCTGGCAGCGGCGGTGGTTGGACTCAGGACAGGCTGAAGGAGAGAAGCGGGTGGCGGCAGTCTCTGGTAGAGGCGGTGGTTGGACAGGCAGGGGGAGAGAAGCGGGCGGCGCCAGCGGTCTCTGGCCCTGCATAAGCCGCTGCAGTTCATTGATTTAAAGCGCCCGCATTATCAGCAAGGTAATTGTCGATACCGATAACTTAGAAAATCGTGAATATCGGCCAAACCGATAATCGGTCAATCCCTACATTGAAGCCTCTATATAGATCCGACAGAGACACCTTCCTAGGCAAAGGACCCACTATATCTTCAAAGGCCGAGGGTAACACCTCCGAGGAAGGGTCCTGCAATTGAGACTTGCAAAAAGAAAGCAATTGTGATACCTGAAGGAAGTGAAAGGGCGGCATGGAGAAGGAAGAGAGGAGTTCCTGGAGAGTTAGCCAATGCTTTTCATCAGCATGCATCAGTTGCTGAGCAAACGTAAGGCCCCGAAGGTGCCAAAGGACAGCCAGCCTATTTTCGCGGTTCTGGTGGCCACAGAGGTCAAGGTGCCCGGACTGCAGAAAAGGAAGCCCAAAGGCCTTGTACTAGAGCATGCTTTACATGGGCAGGTAGGCAGGGGATGTGGGTGCGGAGGCATGATACCAAGGTCCAAGGGGAAACCAGATCTTCCATCAAAGTAAGGTTGCAGTAGAAGCTAGACCCATGTATCCAGTCAAGTTCATGTCTAAAATTGCAGGCTAAATTGTAGCCGCGGATATTAGGGAAACCAATCCCATCATCGGCTTTGCAGAGCATCAGTTTTTGCAGCGCAATCCGGGGCCTCTTCCCTGCCCATATAAAGCGCGTGAAAGCCGAAATGAACAAGGTACCATTCTTGTGGTTTGATAAGAAGGGGTAGTGTCTGGAGCTGGTAAAGGAGCCTCCAAAAGCTTATCATCTTTATGAGATTACATTTCCCCAGAAAATAAATAGGTAGATGAGCCCAGCAATGCAGTTCGTCTAACACAGTTTTGAAAAGGGGCGGATAGTTCAGTGCATTGAGGGAGGAGGGCAAGTTACCTATCTTGATCCCCCAAATAAGTAATATGAGGCTTGACAAGATCATTGGATATCCCCATAGAGGACCAATGAGAGGCCGTTTGATGAGGGCCTAGGGGCAAAATCTTGCTTTTGAGTTGATTTACTTTGTAGCCTGAAAAGGAACCGAAATGAGCAAGAGTGGACATTAACCGGGCATAATGAGCACACGGGTCAGCCATGAAAATCAGGATATCATCCGCGAAAAGGGTCAATTTGACCACCTTGCGCTGAATCTTTATGCCCCAGCAGAGATCAGTCTTCCAAATGTCTAGCCAGAGGTTCCAGAGCAATATCAAATAAGAGGGAGGACAGGGGGAATCCCTTCCTCGTTCCTTTAAAGAGGGGGAAAAGGGAGGACAATATGGCAGAAGTATGGACTCGGGCCATGGGGGAAGAATAAAGACCACCCAGGAAGGTGCGGAAACAACACACTATCCCAATTCTGTCCAGCACCATCCCCAGCCAATCCCATTTGATATTGTCGAAAGCCTTCTCGGCATCTAAGGCTATTAAAATAAGAGCTTCTCCAGGCTAAGGACGGTGCTGCACCCTATCGAAGACTGTAAGGACCTTTCGAATATTAGCCACTGCTGAGCGGTGTCAGACAAAGCCTACTTGCGAGGGACCAATTAGAAGAGGTAAGTATTCACTCAGACAGTCAGCTAACAATTTGGACGCTAACTTGAGGTCTTGGTTAATGAGGGAGATGGGTTGATAAGATTGTGGAAAGAAAGGGTCCTTACCTGGCTTCAATAAAAGTTAAATGGTAGCAGTTTTGGAGTGTAAATGATGGTTAAAATATGCTGTCAGGGGAGCCACAATTTGCTCTGCTAGGACTTTATAAAATTTGCCAGAAAAGCCATCTAGACCAGAGGCTTTGGCATTATAGAGCCATTTGATGGCCTGTTGAACCACAGTTTCAGTAAGTCTGCACTCAAGGCAGCACAATGTTCTGCTGACAGCTTAGGTAACTGTATTGAATCAAGAAACGTTGCACCCTATGTAATATTTCCAGGGGAAGATGAATACAAAGTGGCATAGAAATCTCTAAACACTATGTTGATTGTAGTAGGGTAAGAGTGAAGGAAAGGAAAATGTTGGCAAGAGGAGGTCTGGCAAGCAGATGGAAAAGCTCTGCTTTGAAATGAGAGAAAGAAGCAGAGCACCACAAATCAAAAGTAGCTTTCGCCTCCTTCCACGCCTGGCAAGCCGCCTCAGTTGGACAAGAGATGTAGGAGGTATATGCCTTCTGCAGGAATGCACTGCTAACCTGGAAGTGGTGGAGGGATTTCTTCTTCACTATAGACATGTAAGCGATCAGTCGACCTCTTAAAACCGTTTTAGCTGACTCTCAATAGAGAGGGGCATCGGAGGCATGAGCACTATTGTGCCAAGAGAATTCCGTCCACTACCCCCTTCAGGGTTTCAATAAAGTTATTTGACATATAGGCAGGGAACCTCCATTGGAAGTCAGTTCCCTTCGGGTAAGTATCAGTCGGAAATGGAAATTGGGGAGTGATCAGAAATGACCATGGTGTGAATCTCAGAGGTGTCTACACGGGCGAGCAGGGCAGGAATAATTGAGCCTGGACCAAGAAGAGTGACTATGGGAATAATGTGTAAATTCTCTGCTGTCCGGGTTGCGTCAACCTCCAATGATCACAAAGGCCAGAGGCCTCCACAAATCTAGGACACTAGGACGAGCATGTGTCCTGTCCACCATGCCCCCTCTCCTACCCTCCAGAGACACCGCAACCGCATTCATGTCGCCATGAACCCACCTCCGCTCAACATCAACTGCCTTACTGATAACCGTGCCCCCAAAGTTCTTGCGGATAAGGATTAAAGTGCTGCCTTACCATTAACCGCTGGTGCTCCGATCACCTCTCCCACCCACAGTTTAGACATACGGACCATTTGCTTTGTTCTTAATCTCATGGAACATTACCACCGCATTTAGAGATAGAGGTGGAAAACTGAATTTTTGCCCCAGTTACCAGAAAGCCTTGCTACTGTACATCTCTGCACACTATGCTCATCAAGATGACACTCTATTCCTAAGCCAGAAATGTTACTGGGTCTATGTAAGTTAAATACAAGAAGCAGCATATTTAAACAACTTATTTCACCTGGAAGGTACCGGGTATCCTGACATAAGTCAAGTCCTCCAGTTCAGGGGAACCACCTATGAAAAACCTTCTGAGCTCTGATACCGTTCCCTGTTCCACAGGTCGCCATGTTTGCGCTGTAATGTTGTGCATTCCTATTCACAAAGGGAAAATATAAAGTATTATTATAATTTTGCAATGTCCATTTCCCATTACAAGTAAGCGTATTGCTTAAAGAGGTATTCCACTGGCCAGCCTTCTGACTGCATTTGGAACATTTAGTTCTGAACGCTGTGCGTGTGCTGCATGGGTAGACCACGCCACCTCGTGACATCAGGCCACGCTCCCTCAATACAAGTCTACGGGGGGGCGCCACGCCCTTTTCCATAGACTTTCATTGAGGGGGCATGGCCGACCCCCTGCAGCCATGCACAGTGTTCGGAACTAAATGTTCCGAATGCAGCCAGAAGGCTGGCCAGTGGAGTACCCCTTTAATAGGAATATTAACTGACACACATGCATTACACCATACATCAGACAACAGTACATTTATTTAGTCTGTTCATTTAAGTCAAAAGTCGATCATGCAGCCACTAGTAAAAATCTCAGCAAAGACCAGCTCCATTTTAGGGATTGTCAGTGGTCATGGTGGTTGGACCCCAACATTGATGACATATCCTAGTGATATTTAATAAATGATTATGTTAAGACAACCTGTCATTAGCAAAATATACATAAAAAATAAAGTAAGACTCATCATTATTGTGGCCAATACACACATTGGCGGCAATTGTTTGCACAGAAATTTCGAGCTGAACTGCGCTTGCAGCAGCCTCCCATTGTTTTCAATGGGTTTTGCTGCACTCTGCACACTGCAGAATTTTCACTATGGGAATTCCGGATTCTGGACTTCACCAAAAGAATGAACATGTTCATTCATAGCTCAAAATTCTGCTGGAAATGCATTACTATCATTGGGGACGGCACTTAATGTCAGCACTGACATTAGCGTCAATTCCACTGGCACCTGCTGCACACGGACTCTCCTCCTGAAATTTCTCCTGGCGGTTATTCCGTACTGTGCATGGGCCCTAACATGGGTTAACTTGTGAGTGCACTAAAATGTCTTGATCTGCTCTCAATGTGAAAGACAGGTTCTGAAAAAAAGCATTTCCTGGTTCTGTGGAATCGCATGGTGTATCATATGATCCACTCAGCTGCTCTAAAATAGATAATGAAGCAATCTGAAACAGCCATTGTACAGAATACGATACAGCAGTGTTTCCCAAACAGGGCGCCTCCAGCTGTTGCAAAACTACAACCCCCATCATGTCCGGACAGCCTTCGGCTGTCCGGACATGCTGGGAGTTTTAGTTTTGCAACAGCTGGAGGTGCCCTGGTTGGGAAACACTGTGCTACAGGATGCTTTTATGAGCAGCTAAGTAACCAAGCATAATGGTGTCTTAGGGGGAGATTTATCAAAACTTGGGCAAAGGAAAAGTTGCCCAGTTGCCCATAGCAACCAATCAGATCACTTCTTTCATTTTTCACAGGCCTTTTAAAAAAATGAAAGAAGCGAGCTGATTGGTTGCTATGGGCAGCTGGGCAACATTTCCTCTGGACAGGTTTGATAAATCTCCCCCTTTATGTAATATAACATGTGTTTGTACCTAACATGTCTTTATCTGTTTTAAATACTTATCTCTGCATGGATTTAGACCTTTATGTGTTACCTTAGTGACCTCGATCGGTATTTGTTTTCTTACAACTATAGTGTTTCTGCTGTTAAACTGCCATGTACTATTAGATAACAGTTAGCCAAATGTTTGTTTGACTGACAGCTATCTAGCCAATCACGCCATACAAATGCATGTGCATACATTTTCAATAGAAAGGGAGGTGGGGAAAGCCACTGCCAGACTCTTCTAGCAGTGGCTTAATTCGCAGAGAACAAAAGGATTGGGCACTTGTGATCCTTTATGCCTGATCCCTCTCTCCTTTGACATCTGCCATTAGAGGAGAGTAGGGAAGCTCCACTAGATGGTAAGGTAGTCATGTTGAAGTTGGCGAGTTTGGTGAACTTTCAATTAATGTATGTCCAGCTTTAGACTCTTCTCTAGTATTGTTTACTAGAGATTAAACAAAGATTTAGGGGGCTGATTTATCAAAACCTGTCCAGAGGAAAAGTTGATGAGTTGCCCATAGCAACCAATCAGATCTCTTTATTTCATTTTTAAGAGGCCTTTTCAAAAATGAAAGAAGCTATTTCATTGGTTGCTATGGGCAACTCAGTAACTTTTTCTCTGGACAGGTTTTAATAAATCTTCCCCTTAGTGTTGGACATTTCTAGCTGAATTTATTTTATTTACATTACAGACTACTCTACTGTCACGCTACAAGATGTGTATTTTTTATACAATACTCTCCTATTCTGTTAGCGGATCAAAGCACATTGTATGTCATGGACTGCCCCTTTTTTGTATATCCTCAATGCTTAACTAAAGTCCTTTACTGTTTGAAAAGCTACTAGAAAGTTCTCTTAGATATTAGGGATCGACCGATTATCGGTATGGCCGATATTATCGGCCGATAATCACGATTTTGGGCATTATCGGTATCTGCAATTATCTTGCCGATAAGCCGATAATGCCCCGCCCTCCGCACCGCCCCCACCGCACCGCGACCACCACCCCCTCGACCCGCCGCACCGCACCCCCGACCCACCGCACCGCGTCGCACCCCCCACCGTGATGCTAGGCGGTATACCGGTATGGATTTTTTCCCATACCGCTATACCGGTCGGGCCCCTCCCCCACCCTCCGAGTCAATAAAAAAATTAAACTTACCCGTAATGGGGGTGGTCCAGGCCATCCTTCCTTCATGTAGTGTCCGGGGGCGTTCCGGGTGGAGGGTGGTCCGGTCCGGGCTGTCCTTCTCCGGCGGTCATCTTCTCCACTCCGGGCAGGCTCCGGCCTAGTACGCTGCATAGACGCCGCTACGCCGTGACGTCAGGTGCGTCGCTGCGCACGGGCGTCACTGCGCAGCGGCGTCTATGCAGCGTACTAGGCCGGAGCCTGCCCAGAATGGAGAAGATGACCGCCGGAGAAGAAGGACAGCCCGGACCGGACCACCCTCCACCCGGAACGCCCCCGGACACTAAATGAACGATGGATGGATGGCCCGGAGCACCCTGGCAGGTAGGGGAGAGAAGCGGGTGGTGGCGGCGGAGGTCTATGGCCCCGCAAAAGCCACTGCAGATCATTGATTTAAGGCCCCGCTTTAAATCAATGATCTGCAGCGGAGTCGCAGGGGGTTAAATAGCCGATAACTTATACCGGAATATCGGTATAAGTTATCGGCTATCGGCCCTAACCTGCACCGATTATCGGTATCGGCCCTAAAAAAACGATATCGGTCGATCCCTATTAGATATAACATTCGACACCACAGAACTTGAAAGTGACCCAGTTCTGCACTTTGGGGGCTATACAGTGGATGCAATTACACGCCTTTAGTGTGACTCTAAACAGCAATATTTTCTTGAGTTTGAGAATAAAAAAAAAGTAAAAGCATCTTATTTTGTTCAGAGTTCTTGCCTGGGGTTTGTGGAAGCACAACCGATCCATATCCTTCAACACGATATCTCTGCCAAAAGTCCAGAGAAAGGACCTCGAAATACAAAATCGGCCATTGTGGGATATCTGAAATGAACAAATAATAGAGGTACATTTACAACAGGTTCTGAGTGCAGAATAGATTCATTCTTTTTACCAACATACCTTCACACTCCACTTCCTCTGATAGAAACATCTCAAAGCTGAAAGGGTGGCAGAAGTATGCAACATTCTCCTAGAAGATGAGAGGTTGGTGAAACTAGTAAGAAAGTGGCTGCAATGATCTATGAAAGTCTATAAAAATAAAAGAGAAAGCCAGCAAGAGGCGCCAAAAAGTTAGTGTTCAGTTGGCAATGAACTTAAAGGGGTACTCCGACCCTAAGACATCTTATCCCCTATCCAAAGGATAGGGGATAAGATGTCTGATTGCGGGGGTCCTGCCGCTGGAGACCCCCGCAATCTCTCATGCAGCACCCACCTGTCTCAGCTGCATGATCGCTCCGTGTCTGAAGCATCACGACCAAGGGGCCAGAGTATCGTGACGTCACAACTCCGCCCTCTAATGATGTCACACCCCGCCCCCTAAATGCAAGTCTATGGACGGGGGCGTGACTGATAGGGGATAAGATGTCTTAGGGCCAGAGTACTCCTTTAAGTCTTATCTATACATAGCTCAATACAATGGTAATAATTCATATTACAAGTTGTAATAAAAAACATTTTTGGACCAAACTAATGTATAAGTGCCATTAACCATTAATACACTGCTGTGATCTAGGAATCAAACCATAATCCAGCAGGGTATAACGACTAAAAGAAATGCGATATAAAAGAACCGTGACAACTTCCAGCAGGTACTTACCCTTTCATGGGTTTTAGATCTACAGCTTTGAGTAACACCTGAAAGCTCCTGGAAGACAGGACTGGTCCAGTCTGCAAAGGGAATATAGAGAAAACCGAATTATCCCTTCATCTAGATACATTTTAGGTTGAATTTACAGTGTGACCTTTGCCATGCAAGCCCCAGTCCAAAACCAAGAGAGTATGCAGGGTGTATTTCCATTTGGCATGACCATTGCAAAGAATATGGAAACAGAATCACATGATCTTAGATCATGAAATCTAATTCTGAATGACATTATTAAAGGATTTTGGGTCAACAGCAGATGGTCCCTACATTCAGAATTTCAACTATTAGACGGAACAGAGTAGTTACAAAGAGCATCTCTTACTCAGAGTAACCTGACATATCAGTGCATTACTTTCACAGTCCACCGATTTTAATGAAAACTATGTAGTGCTTTTCTTTTCCCTTTGGTAATGCTGCAGGGAAACTAAGCACTTGCAGAATTTAGTGTGTAACCCTAGCATTAATGATCATTATCATCTTTAATAAAGTAATGCAGCAATATAATATGAAAAGATATAGGGGGAGATTTATCAAAACCTGTCCAGAGGAAAAGTTGCTGACTTGCCTATAGCAACCAATCAGATCGCTTCTTTCATTTTTCAGAGGCCTTTTCAAAAATAAAAGAAGCGATCTAATTTGTTGCTATGGGCAACACAGCAACTTTTCTTCTGGACAGGTTTTGATAAATCTCCCCCATACAGAGTACAGTGTAACCTCTCTCCATGACCACCTCTTTGAGAAGACCACCGCTTCAAACCGGATTTTTCATGACAGGTTTTAGTTTAATCCTATAATATGTATACTGGTCACATCCTTTCTTGACGGGAAGACAATTTTGCAAGAGATATCATTCTACTGAGTTCTACTGGATAACCAGACTTTATATTTGAGGAGGCCCTATGGCATAGAAGTGTTTTCAACCAGACCGCATCGTAATTATTTTTATATATATTTTGTAATCCTGTTTATGAATTTGGCAAATTGTTTTATGATATTTTTGATAGTGATAAAACTATGAAAAAAGAAGATTTTCTTGTACTCACTGTAAAATCTCTTTGGGGAACACCTTACTGATGTGACGTACCAAAGCAGTCCCCTAGGGTGGGAAAAACAACCACCAGAGGAAAGGAATCAGTCCAGGGACCGAACTCACGTGTCCACAAGGCCTGAACAGCTGCAGACCCAAAAAACCCTGTCCCAGGGGCCCACCATGAGTACCCGGGAGGCAACAGTAGCCGGGCTGGTGTAATCTGGATGACCTGAACACCCTCTAACTCAGGAGGACATGAACCCCGAAGGAAGCTCTTCGCCCTGAAAAGGGGGCATCCCGGGTACCGGAGAGACAGACATGGAAACTAGAGATGTCCGATGCACCCAGAAGACGAACCCGTAAATCAAATGGCCAAAGAACCTGAAAAGAAACATCCCAGAACACTGGAGCGGCCGACATGGGAATTGGAGGTTCCTGAGTTACCTGGAAGACTCATACGTGAAGAGTAAGGAAAACAGATGTCCGCGAAAACTCTACAAACGACCCGGTGGAAACTTGAAGTGAAGAAGTGCAGTACAGAACGATCGCACATCGAAAGGGGATCGAGGAGGATCCTGGGCTGGATCACTACACATGCCAGAGACCTCAACCATCACCAAGGCCCAAGGACCGGAAGAGCATCCTAGGACAGGACTAACCGGTCTTGGATCCCAGTGGTCCGAGCGGACCAGAGCACTCCGAGAAAACGTCCTGCCAGAACGGAAACAGAGGGGGAAACAAGGGAGGACCCAGCCGGGACTCTTAGGTAAAGGGCACAAGAAGGTAACTCCAGAAGACTATGGTGACAGTGCAGTACAACTGACACAGACAAAAGGGAAGGAAGAACACACCCTTCCAGGGAGATTGCGCGAAGGGAGGAGAAGAGCAATGGCAGGACCCGGACAACAGACGGTGGCTAGACCAGCTGTCGACGGTCATACAAGATAACAGAAACTCCTCCAACAGAGGAGAGAGTCAAGGCCGCATCAGCAGCAGTAGAAAAACAAAAAGAGAGCCAGGCTGCAAGGTGAACAGGAAGCACACAAACCTAGACAGTAAAAAGCCCTGTTGATTGCTCCTAGCACAAAACAAGGGCCCAGCCAGATATCCCACTTGAATAGTGGAACAGAGAGATGGCACCATATTGGTGGTAGAAAAAGTTCAACAAACAATAGTCCCCCTAGAGGAAGGAAAACAAGGGTGGCCGAGATGAAACTTAGGTACTGACTACGTCAAACACCCTGATCCCCGTACCCCCTGGAAAGGGGAGTGGCAAGTGCGCCCGGCACAGAAGGAGCAGGCAAATGTTGCCCCACAGCCATGGACCAGAACTGGGAGGACGTAGCCCCCAGACCCCAGCGACAACTCATCGCTGTATGGAGGAGCCACCTCGTGCCCCCAGGGGGATAGGAATCCTGCACACTGGAGAAGGGCAAAAATACAAGATGTATGGAGAGCCAGTCTGGACGATGATTAAGGCAACAGAGTTGGTGCTGGAACCACCCTGGACAGGAACCCCAGAGGTACCTGGAGTTATAGGGAGGGGCAGAACTGACTGCGTTGCCCCAGCAGGAACCATGCCAGAACCAAAGTGCTCCACAGAACTGCGGAAACAAAATCCCAGGAAGCCCCGAGACACACCCCACCAAACAGAAGGAAAAGTGGGCTCTACATTGACAAAGCGGCTTTATCATATGGAGGGACACAGACATGGTTACCTCATAATAGTAGTGGGGTGCCAAGACTGCAGACACGAAAGAAACCGCAGACATCTAAAAGGCCCTGCAGGAAGGGAGGTATGCTTTTAGCAGCCCAACATTGCAACCTTAGGAAGGGGAACAGAGTGATGCTGCTGTGGCTGAGAAAGTCCCTGGAGCCTGCAGAAAGAAAAAAAAAAAACATGTGATCTCCTAATGGTGCCACACACCAAGATTGCAGGCACAGAATCAAGAGAAGAGGAATTTATGTGGTGCAGGAAACATGCAGACACGAAAAAGGTCTTATGTACCCACCAAGACCCACTTTGCGGAAGGTCACCTGGAAAGAGAGACACCGGACTGCAGCCGTGGCATCGGCAGAAACGGAGGAGGAGACCTGGTGGATTAGAAAAGCATGCAGACACAGTCTGGTTGTGTGCCATGGTCACACCAGGTCCTGCAGACGGAAACACAGTGAAGTGAGATACCAGCCTTCAGACAGAGTAGCAGGCATGCAGAGAGGGACCTGGTAAAGTAGGGAACCCTGCAAACCAGTATGTGGTGCATTATAGAAGGCCCACGGAGCCACCCGAGGGGACTCATTCGGAACTACACCTGGCAGTGGGTTATCTGAACCACCGTCCACGGTGTGGAAAGAGTATGGTAGGTGACCCGACGTAATAGTAAGCCATGCGGAAACCGTTTGGCCGAACCGGAGTCAGTCCATTCAACCACCCACAGAAAGCGGGGAACGTGAGTGCGGCCCATCCAACGGGTGACCTGGAGGCATAGAAGACCCAACAGACGAAGGACTGTCTGACTGGCATCAACCCTATGTAACTATATGGACCCTCCTCCAGATCCCTCACCCAGCAGTGGGGTACAGGAAACCTGTACAGGAAACGCGGCGGAAAGCGTGCGTACCACAGCCTGGTTGAACAAGAACACCTCCAGGTGCTGGAGAAAATGAAACAGCCAGAATAACTGTGCTTATTTGTCATAGGTGGAAGGGCGGGGAGGCCTAGGAGACATGGATAGAAACCCCCGCCCCCCTTAGAGATAGGGGAAGGCAGAGGAGATATGGAATGCATTCCTGTCATCCTAGGGTCCGCGGGACATGCTTGGTCAGGTCTACACATACCGCGCACGGCAGTGGGGCACCAGAACTCCAGCCGCAGATACATCAGCTGATGACAGGCGGTGTAGGAAATCATGCAGACCACTGTCTGGTGTACTGGTACGGGTCCATAGTAGACAACAAGTCATTCCAGCAGGCACCACACACATTAGTGAGGTACCAGAACTCTAGCCGCATCTACATCAGCCATGTGATGTGTGACAGGCGGTGTAGGAAACCATGCAGACCACTGTCTGGCTTACAGGTATGGGACCATAGTAGCCAACAGGGAACTCCATCGGACATCTAGCACAGTAGTGAGTTACCGGAACTCCAGCTGCAGATACATCAACCAATTGATGTGTGACAGGTGGCAGAGGAAACATGCAGACCACTTAATGACTTACTGGTATGGTTCGTGGTGGACAACAAGTCATGCCGTTGAGCACCTAGCAGTAGTGAGGTATCGGAACTCTAGCCGCAGCTACATCAGTCGTATGATAGGCAATGTAGGAAACCATGCAGACCACTGTCTGTCTCACTGGTATGGGTACATAATAGACAATGTGTCACCCCATCAGACACCCCGCTCAGTAGAGAGGTTCCGGAAACCAGCCGCAGATACAACAGCTGTGTGATGTGTGACGTGTGACAAGCGGCAGAGGAAATCATGCAGACCACTGTCTGGTGTAATGGTACGGGTCCATAGTAGACAACAAGTCATTCCAGCAGGCACCACACACATTAGTGAGGTACCAGAACTCTAGCCGCATCTACATCAGCCATGTGATGTGTGACAGGCGGAGTAGGAAACCATGCAGACCACTGTCTGGCTTAGAGGTATGGGACCATAGTAGCCAACAGGTAACTCCATCGGACATCTACAGATCACTGAGCAAGGACTACGATAGTCCGAAACGCATCTGATTACTCTCACACTGCCTGACACACCTCTTTAGAGACCACCACCAGATACCCCACGTTCACAATCTCAAGTCACCACCTACAGCTATCGCAGTGCGCTCCACGGCTATCACCAAGTAGCACCGAGCATTACCAGCATTATCACAAAGACCGAGACCCCTTCAGAGACAGAGACCGACAAAGCCAGGGCACGGACTAGGCGACCGGCCTATCGGCAGACAGACCGCACCACCAGGACATCCCAGCGCAATGGACATCGGGACCCCATCTCGCAGAGCCTCGCTCCACCTACCCACAGGACGGGTAAGCAGTACACAGTACCGAAGACTTTATTTTTACGGCCGCCGAGCCGCCAATTCATTTGCACTATTGCACAGCCGCCACGCTGTGTATGCAGGAACCATCTAACTATACCTTCAGTAGAGACATTGTTATCTATACCACTGAACCTATGGATTAAAGGACTTGTTGTTATTTATCCCCACCACTGTACTCTATTTAAAAACGGCCAAGCCGTACCTGTTTTTCCTGCAACGGTGGGCCCCAGACTGGGGGTCTCCAGAGGTTGCAAGTACACATAAGTGGATCTGCCTCTAACCACCACTGAACTTTCAAACTGAGAGTGTGTTGTCATCTAATCACATATAAGTGTGTTTTATTTCACATATTCATCTGTACCTTTTAATTATAACAGGTGGGAAAAAGTGCAAGGGCCCTGCACTCTTACTCCACATTTCTACCTAACTGTTTAAATTGACTTAACAATTATTTTGTTTTTATTTGATTAATAAATGTGTTGTACCCTGGACATTTAGTACATCAATTTTATTCACACATCTATTGCAGTAGTTATTTCAGCAACACCTGATTCATTTTGCAACATAGTAGACATACACACAACAGTCACCATTCATTTACATATACACTATACATATACCTCTCTATCTTTCCATACTTAATCACCAGCCTTGCATTTAATAAGCATCACACATCCTCTGAGTCATTCTCTAAGCCGCACTATCTATATTCGCATCCATCACTTTGTATCCATTCATCCATTCAACTCCCTGCATCATCTTTTATTCCAGCCACTTCACACCCTTTATTCCCCAGTCCTTGAGATCTCATCCACTACCATCACTACTTTTCCTTTAATTTCAAGGTGGTCTGAGGATTCCACCAGGATAGAGATCTCGGACAATACATACTAAGCAGATTGAGTACCTCCAACTCAGCTTTTTCATTTCCATATAGCATGACCTGCCAAGAACACCCCTAGGATGGGTGGCCGGCAGACCTGACAGATGCGGAATCTCAAAAGAAACCTGAGCATCTGACAGGAACGCAAAAGGGCCTTAGTATTGTATGAGCAGAGTGCTTGAATATATCCCCCGGCAGTATCCAAGGAAAACAGGAAGCCCTGGCAACAACCTGCCATGGCTGTTTGATATGCTCCATGATTGTGAGCAGCAAAGGATTAAGGATGCCTCAAGCGAGTGCAAAAAGAGTATGGGCCACCAGGGGGTGCCAAACTACACCAAAAAAGGTGTGAGTGACAAAGGAATCTTACACACACACACACATTATATATATTTTTATATCTGATAAAATATCATGCACTAAAGGCTGGAAGGGGGAATCAGGCGCAGGGTGCCCTGCAAAGTGCTGCCCGCAGTGCATATGTCCCATATGCAGAAGCCACTGGAGCAGCGATGGCTCATAGCAGCGTGCTATAGAAGCACCTGCTAGCTGTCCTACAGCTCTGCTCGATATCGGAGCGCCGCCGACCCCGCAGCGGGGAAGGAGGGCAGAGCTAGGCATCATGGAGTGAGGGGACGGCCCCCAGAAGCGCGCAAGCCGGAGAGGAGGCGCTGCCTGACCTCCCGGCTCGCGCGTTGAGGCAGAGGAAGAAAGGCGGAGCTACGGCCGCCATGATTCCAATAACCCCCCCTCCCCCCGAACTCCCGTCGGCTGAACACCCTGGAGCGCACTCCCTGCCGGATCCGCACAGCAGACCCGGCGCAGAGGTGAGGAGGAGACGGCTCCAGCCGGCGGGACTGCGGAAGTGAAAGTGAAAAGGATGGCGCAGCTCCCTGGTAACACCCCACCAGATAGGAGATTCAGCCGAAGCTGCATGAATAAAAGAGCGACCCCAAAACCAGCCCCAGAAATAGGGACACAATATGCTCGTTCGCTGAGAGGGGGTGGGGTTGGTGTTAAGGGAGGGAAGGGAGGGGGGTTTGTATACTCACCTCAGCCGCCACATACTCACCCTCGAAGACTTCGACCAGCTAGGGCCACCTGCCTTAAGCCTCCTGCCTTATGCCAGCCTGGCAAAGGGGCAAATGGGGGACCCAGACCCAGGGTACACCACCAGGCGCTGGTTGTTGGCGAGGAGGGGTTAACGGCCCATATCCAGCAATGCACCGTGCGCCTAGCTCGCAGGTGGAGGATCAGGAAGCACCATGCTCCAGTCGCCCCACGCTAGAAAAAACAACAAAAGGAGAGAAAACCAAAACTTTAGACTGAAACTAGGAAAAAAAAACAAAGGGAAAAAAGACCAGGTCTGGGGAGCTGACACTAGCTAAAACTGGTTACCTCACTTCCAGTGGGCGAGTATATCCTGCCTGGGAGGAGCAGACTTTTTTTCCTAGTGTCAGCGCCTCCTAGTGGCAAGATAATAAACCATCAGTAAGGTATCCCCCAATGAAGAGCGACCGAGAAATCTGTAATTCTATCATTGGCGTTCAATTTAGCCTACAGGAATGACATTTCTGTAAAGATTTATATTCTTCTTAACTCCAATGGTACAGGAATTCTATTCCTTGACTAAGGGGAACTTTTTTAATTCATATCTATATCAATCAAGTTCTGCTGGATAATCAGACATTTACACATATTACAGTTCGTGACTTTAATCCACATGAATAAGCAACCCCTGGAATATAAAACCACTGGAATGTTTGTCCAAATGTGACCAACATAATCAGATATAATGAAAAATGCTCTTTTAACCTAGATACCTACGTTTTGGTAGCTCCATGAAGAAATGAACATAGAGATTATCATATTCATATCCTTGTGCAGACACTGGGATAAGAGACAAAATCAGAAACATTGTGAAAACACTAAAAACATGGAAAATGCTAAAAATCTATGCGATTCTAATATTACACAATATTGTCCTGTTCATCAAGAAGATTAAATTAAACTTCATCCATTAGCTGCTCTGTACCATAAGTCATGTGTTCATTCCACTATGTCTATCTTGGAGAGAATGTATTTAAAGGGGTATTCCGCCCCTAGATATCTTATCCTCTATTGAAAGGATAGGGGATAAGATGTCTGATCTCCCGCGATCTCCCTGCTGCACCCGGTGTTCCTTTAGGGCGTCGGGTGCAGTGCCGGTGTGAGGTGGTTTTTTGCGCCCCCGTAGATCCATGCGCCCGCTCCTCCCCCAGCTCTCCGAACATTTCCGAAGCTAGAACTGGGGGAGGGCAGAGCAAGGGAAGGGAGGAGGTTCACGCCCCCTCCCTCATCTCCCCTCCCTGAGGACATAGAGCAGTGCTCCCAATGAGCTCTATGTGTAAAGGGGGACATACTGCACGGGCTAAAGGGGGACATACTGTATGGGCTAAAGGGGGACATTTAGCCTGTACAGTATGTCCCCCTTTAGCCCGTACAGTATGTCCCCCTTTAGCCCGTACAGTATGTCCCCCTTTAGCCCGTACAGTATGTCCCCCTTTAGCCCGTACAGTATGTCCCCCTTTACACATAGAGCTCATTGGGAGCACTGCTCTACATCCTCAGGGAGGGGAGATGAGGGAGGGGACCTGCTGTTGAGATCTATCTCCTCAGGGAGGGGGCGTGTCGTAGAGATTTGCGTCCTCCGAGCTCAGGGAGGGGAGATGAGGGAGGGGGCGTGAACCTCCTCCCTTCCCTTGCTCTGCCTTCCCCCAGTTCTAGCTTCGGAAATGTTCGGAGAGCTGGGGGAGGAGCGGACGCATGGATCTACGGGGCGCAAAAAACCACCTCACACCGGAGGCTCTTGACGTCACGGCCACGCCCCCTCAATGCACGTCTTTGGGAGGGGGCATGACAGCCGTCACGCCCCCTCTCATAGACTTGCATTGAGGGGGCATGGCCGTGAGGCATGAGCGGGGCGTGACCGTGACGTCACAGCCTCAGCCCCCGCATCGGCAGTCATCCGGCACGGAGCGAAGTTCACTCCTTGCACCAGATGTCTTGGGTGCCGCAGCAGAGATTGCGGGGATTTCCCAGCGGCGGGACCCCCGCAATGAGACATCTTATCCCCTATCCTTTTGATATCTGCTGTTTGGAACAATTGACAAATGCAGTCATTTAGCTATTTCACCCTTGTGCTGCACTTGCAGTCATATACATTAAGTTTGTGAGATGACATTAAAGCGGACCTGACAGCATTTATTTAGGGTATAAAGTAAGGGCATGGATGAAGAGGACTTTTGACCCTAAATCCTTACATACCTCTAAATAGTTTGTTGACCCCTCCAGGACCGAGATATAAAAGAGTAAAAGCCCACCAGACGTTCCCCTCGGTCGCTAGAGCAAAGCACAGCCCCTTCACCAGTTAGTTACACTCCTGATCACCTCCTCTAACTCTATATGTTATCCAAAAGGTTGTAGTGTAATCCCCGCCTCTCCTCTGTACTCTAGCATCTGAGGGGAATACCCAATGGCCTCAAATCCTTATTTGCATATCTTTTTAAACTGATATCCTTTGTTGCTGGAGGAGTCATTTACACTAGGTAAATGAGATCCAAGGTAAAAAGCCTAATACAGCCATGGCCTTACTTTACACCCTAATAACCTGCTGACAGGTCCGCTTTAACAGTGACCCTTCTACTTTTAAAATATTTTTGGGGATCAAATAGCTGTATTTATACATTATGTATATTCATATTTTATGTGTATATATATTTTAATTTTGTGACAATGAAAACTGTGATCATTGCTATAACTTCAGACAATTACTTCCCCTCATGGGAAAGCTTTAGGGTGCGTTCACACTACGTAATTCCCGCAGAATTCCACGAGTGGAACTCCGCGAGCGGAATTCCGCGGTGTGAACTTAACATTAGTGTGATGGGGTCTCCGTGAGACCCGTTCACACTGGAATTTTCACGGCGGACAATTCAGCCGCTGACATTGTTCCGCGCAAAGAAAGAACATGTTCATTCTTAGTGCGGATTCCGCGAGCACTGAATAGCCGTCAATGGTGACTGCTCAGTGCCCCGAGGCCCTAGCGCCGAATCACGTACGGTGGCGGCCGCCAGGCGGAATCTCCACTCGCGGAATACAGCGAGCGGAGATTCCGCAGTGAGAACGCACCCTAAGTCTGAAAACGCCTTCAGAAACTGTGCTGGCACCTCATAAGAGGAGTCATCACAGTATTCTCTTTAGAACAAGCGGGCAGAAAAGATTCACGAGTGTCTGCCCAAACACTCAAAATCGCATCAGGGCACAGAAGAGGAGTTCCTGGTCAGAATGAGCCAGTGTTAGGCAATATTTTACATGGCAAATAAGATGTAAATTTACTTTAGAGGGGTACTCTGGTGGAAAACTTGAAAAAACATTTTTTTTTTTATCAACTGGTGCCAGAAAGTTAAACAGATTTGTAAATTACTTCTATTAAAAATTCTTAATCATTCCAGGACTTATTAGTGGCTGTATACTGCACAGGAAATTATTTTCTGTCACGGCCACAGTGCTCTATGCTGACACCTCTGTCCATTTTAGGAACTGTCCAGAGCAGCATATGTTTGCTATGGGGATTTTTGTCCTGCTCTGGACAGTTCCTGACATGGACAGAGGTTTCAGCAGAGAGCACTGTGGACAGACAGAAAAGTAATCCAAAAAGAAAAGAATTCCCTCTGTATTAGACAGCCGCTAATAAGTACTGGAAGGATTAAGATTTTTTTATAGAAGTAATTCAGTTGATTTAAAAAAAATAAAAATAAAAAGTTTTCCACCAGAGTACCCCTTTAACACTGGTGGGTTGCTAAAGGATTTCATTTCAACTTTTTTATATGTTCCAGTGATCTCAATTATTGGTTATGAACTATAGAAATACAATGTCCACTATGTGTAAAATAAAATAATAACTAACTAAGTAATAATAAACCACAAACGCAAATCACTAGTACAAACTAGTAACTGACTCACCAATCTCCCCATTGACAAAAACTCGCAAAGCGCCACTGGGAGGCTGTAAAAAGAACATATTTTTATTATTCATTTATTAAACAAAAGTTATGCTATGTTTAGGTTTCAATTAATATTTTGATATATAATATACAAAGATTAACTGTGCGTTTAAAGTAGCAGAATACAGATTTCTTATTGGCCCCTACCATGTTGTTTCTAGTATTTACAACGTGTGGAGCTAAATGCACATAAGTGCACTGTAAGAATGCAATGTAAGGTTAAGCAAACCCTCTGTCACATGACATGGTACCTCAACAGAGAATTAGCAGGTGACGGTCCTCTATAACCTATTTGTTGGCATCTGCTCGGTGCACGTGGAGACCCATGGAAAAACACCCTCCCGATTTTCTCCCATTAATCCCTGTAGAGTCTGGTCATAACAATTTCTCATTGTTTAAGTACCTTAAAGGGGGTACTCCCACCCTAGACATCTTATCCCCTATCCAAAGGATAGGGGATAAGATTTCTGATCGCGGGGGTCCCGCCGCTGGGGACCCCCGCATTATTGCTTGCGGCACCCACCTGTGTTCTCACCGGAACCGCTGGAGGGTCTGAGTCGCGACTCCGGGGACGCAAGTCCGTGACGTCAGGACTCCTCCCCCGTGTGACGTCACGCCCGTCCCCTCAATGCAAGTCTATGTGAGGGGGCGTGACGGCCGACTGTTTAATGTGCTATTCAACCTTTGATAATTGTCTGGAATTTTGTTTAATTATCGTTCTATAGCCACTTAGTTCCTATGAATTCTTTTCCTCTATATCTCACATGAGGTCTGGAAAAATTACAGTACAGTGGTCCCTCAACATACGATGGTAATCCGTTTCAAATGGACCATCGTTTGTTGAAACCATTGTATGTTGAGGGATCCGTGCAATGTAAAGTATAGGACAGTGGTCTACAACCTGCAGACCTCCAGATGTTGCAAAACTACAACACCCAGCATGCCCGGACAGCAGTTGGCTGCATCTGGAGGTCCGCAGGTTGTAGACCACTGTTAGAAGAAGTTGTACTCACCTGTCCCCGCCGCTCCGGACCGTCACCGCTGCCCGGGATGTCGCTGTCCATCGCTGTCGCAGCGTCCCCGAGGTGTCCCCGACGCTCTGGTAAGGCCTCTGCTTCCCCGACATCCTCGATCTCCGTCGCCGCCATCACGTTGTTACACACCCCGCTCCTATTGGATGACAGGACGGCGTGCGTAGCGACGTGATGACGTCGATGGAGAGCGCCGACGATGCAGAGGATCCTGAAGAGGACGCGCCGGAGCCCCGAGGATAGGTGAGTGAATATCACCGGAGCTCACGGGGCACTGTAAACGGCTATCCGGTGGCAGCTGAAGCAGTCTGCGCTGCCGGATAGCCGCTTATGCGATTGCCCCGACATACAAAACCATCGTATGTTGATGCTGCCTTCAACATGTGATGGCCTCTGAGAGGCCATCGCATGTTGAAATTATCGTATGTCGGGGCCATCGTAGGTCGAGGGGTCATTGTATTGGAGGCTGTGTGAACTGATTTCCCAATTTAGCATAAAAATTAGGAGATATACAAGATGAATAAAAAATGCATGGTCTACCCTCTAGAACAGGTATGGAACACTTAGATAACATCTTGTTTGTTTACATATGCCAAGAGAACATTGCAGATGTTTTTGCAGTCCCATAGACGTTGAATGGCGCAGAAGTGCTTATGCTCTGCAGTTGGACAGACACTTATCCCGTGGGCAGGTGATCAGTATTAACTAAAGGAAATACCCTTCAAACAGAGCTGCAATATGTACACAGATAAATCATTACATGTTACAGTAGAAAGGACACTAGAAAACTTACCATTTCAAAGTCTGAGCCCACCAGGTTGTTCAGGTATTCTTTATGTCTACTATACAGCTGTAAAATAAATCACACACCAGGTTCTATTTAAAAGTTTTGGCTTAATATAAAGGTAAACATAAAATGAACTAGCAGTGTTCTGAAAGAAAAGGTAAGAAGAACCTTAAAGCAAGAATGCAAAGACTACAAGAACTGTGACTTTAACTGAACAGAGAGTTAGACTGGGTTCACCCTACTGAATTTCTTCTGGAAATTCTGGAGCAGCAGAATCTCATTACTGTCAATGGGATTCCACAGCACCATGCGCATTATGGAATTTCAAAATCAGAGCATTCAGCCACTGACATTCATCCGCCAAAAGAATAAGCTTGTTCATTCATTCGTCGGAATACTGCTTAGAATACATTTCCTCTATGGGGACTGGCAATGTATGCATGGTCCTATCTCTGACTAATTTAGTTGGCACCGGATGAACTGAAAATATTTCAGCTCTAGATTGGCTTAGGATCTGTTTACAATAGAGTTGAGGTTTCTGGCATAAACCATGACACATTACTAAATTCAACACACAGTGGACACTGGCAGTGTCTAATGGATAAAGTAAAAAATTTTTAAAAAGTGTTATCGTTTCCATCTGTTATGATGGACCTCCAGCTAAAGTCTGAACAGAGCCAGAGCCAGAGCCTTTTCTCTATAGTAACAAACTACGATTAATTTATTTCTCAGTTTGTAAAAGATTATTATCGGGTCAACATTTACAACAATCTCAATGATTTTTTTCCATAAAAGACATCCTAATTGCAGAAGACAAAAATGTTTTTGTTAAACTGGCCTCATTGCCATTAGCAACCAGAACTCAACTTGCCCTGCTTGTCCTCGGCGCACAGAGCCCTGCTTGTCCTCCGTGCACAGAGCCCTGCTTGTCCTCAGTGCACAGAGCCCTGCTTGTCCTCAGTGCACAGAGCCCTGCTTGTCCTCAGTGCACAGAGCCCTGCTTGTCCTCAGTGCACAGAGCCCTGCTTGTCCTCAGTGCACAGAGCCCTGCTTGTCCTCAGTGCACAGAGCCCTGCTTGTCCTCAGTGCACAGAGCCCTGCTTGTCCTCAGTGCACAGAGCCCTGCTTGTCCTCAGTGCACAGAGCCCTGCTTGTCCTCAGTGCACAGAGCCCTGCTTGTCCTCAGTGCACAGAGCCCTGCTTGTCCTCAGTGCACAGAGCCCTGCTTGTCCTCAGTGCACAGAGCCCTGCTTGTCCTCAGTGCACAGAGCCCTGCTTGTCCTCAGTGCACAGAGCCCTGCTTGTCCTCAGTGCACAGAGCCCTGCTTGTCCTCAGTGCACAGAGCCCTGCTTGTCCTCAGTGCACAGAGCCCTGCTTGTCCTCAGTGCACAGAGCCCTGCTTGTCCTCAGTGCACAGAGCCCTGCTTGTCCTCAGTGCACAGAGCCCTGCTTGTCCTCAGTGCACAGAGCCCTGCTTGTCCTCAGTGCACAGAGCCCTGCTTGTCCTCAGTGCACAGAGCCCTGCTTGTCCTCAGTGCACAGAGCCCTGCTTGTCCTCAGTGCACAGAGCCCTGCTTGTCCTCAGTGCACAGAGCCCTGCTTGTCCTCAGTGCACAGAGCCCTGCTTGTCCTCAGTGCACAGAGCCCTGCTTGTCCTCAGTGCACAGAGCCCTGCTTGTCCTCAGTGCACAGAGCCCTGCTTGTCCTCAGTGCACAGAGCCCTGCTTGTCCTCAGTGCACAGAGCCCTGCTTGTCCTCAGTGTACAGAGCCCTGCTTGTCCTCAGTGTACAGAGCCCTGCTTGTCCTCAGTGTACAGAGCCCTGCTTGTCCTCAGTGTACAGAGCCCTGCAATATTTCAGGATTATTTTAACCTTAAGGACATAGCCCATTTTGACCTTAAGGACACAGCCATCTTTTGCTAATCAGACCACCTTCACGTTATGCATTAATAACTCTGAGTTGCTTTTACGTATGAATTTGATTCAGAGATTGTTTTTTCGTGACATATTCTACTTTAATACAGTGCAAAATTTTCCTCAGAGCAAGTTACGCCCACATATGGGGTATTTGCGCACTCGGGAGAAATTGCGTTACTTATTTTGGGGGGCTTTTTCTCCATTTACCTCTTGTGAAAATAAAAAGTTAAGGAAAAACCCAGCATGTTAGTGTAAAAAAAATATTTTTTTAAATGGACATACTGGTGTAGAAGTGGTAAAAGGAAAAAAGCCCCCCGAAATTTTTAACACAATTTCTCCCGAGTACAGTAATACCCAATATGTGGCCTTAAACTATTGCCTTGAGATTCTACAGGGCTCTGAAGTGAGATAGCGCCATGCGCATTTGAGGCCTAAATTAGTGATTTGCATAAGGGCGGCTGAGGCTAGGTTCAAACGGTGGAATGTGTGCACAGAAAATTTTCGTGTGGACATGGCACCGACAGCGGAGCACTGGCAGAACATTACGGCTCTACGAGTGCTGGGAAGTGCACTGTCTGATAGACGTCAATGCACTTCTGTGTGGACTCCGCAGAAAGAATAGACATGTCTATGCTTACTGCGGACTCCAGGATTAGGATTTCCGCCGCAGAAATATTTGCAGATGATATTCTGCTGTGAGCACAAGAAAGCATCGGGGTGCTGGGCCGTAAAAGTTTGTTTGAGCCGCCATAAAAAGTCCTCACTGAAAAAAACGTAAACTTCATTTCAGTGATGACTTTGGGGTCAATTTGGATTCCAGGGCAGACTACAATCCCAGAAATCCATGGCTCATAACCGTCATGACTTGGGTCCAGATGGCGTCACCTATATGGGGAGACGGGGAATTGTAAAGGGGATTGTTTCACTAGTATGGGGGACCTCTACTGGCATTGCCCTCTGGTGCTGCCTTTTGGGGGATGACGAGGGGGAGGAGGAAATAATGTGGGTTCTTTCTCCTCCCCCTCATTGTCGGTCTTGGTGGCAAGCAAATGGCTTTTTACAGTGCAGGTTTAGTTTTTTTGCACTTTTTGGGGAGCGACTGTTCTGCGCTGTGTGGCAAGACCGTACCCCGTGTGCAGACTGCGATGATTGCTGATCAGTGAATTGTTACTGCAGAGTTTTTTTTTGTGCTTTTTTGTGGGTGTTTGTGGTCCATGCCACCAGCAACCAGCGGCAGGCAACAGACCAGTGGCCGCCAAAGTGTGGCCCTCCAGATGTTGCAAACCTAAAACTCCCAGCATGCCCCGACATCTGTTGGCTGTCTGGGCATGCTGGGAGTTGTAGTTTTCCAACATATGGATGGCCACAGTTTAGAGACCACTACATATTGGTCTCCAAACTGTGGTCCTCCCGATGTTTCAAAACTACAACTCGCAGTAAGACCAGACTGTCGGGGCATTGTGGGAATTGTAGTTTCGCAACTACAAGAGGGCGAGGACTCACCCACTCAGTCAGGACCTCCATGTACCTCTGATCCTGTCGCATGCCCATCGATCACGCCGCACGATCAAGCACACCCGATCGCTGCACGGGTTAATCAAATGGGGTCCTGGGGTGTCAGGTGGAAGTGGTCTCCCGCCGGACACACCAGAAGTCAAGCTGATTAACCCATTGTAAAAATATTATTTAATATACAATTATAACTCTAGGGTATACAAGATGGCTGACAAAAGTCAAACCTAAAATGGATGCCATGACTTTAAACAGTTAAGCTATAGACAGCTAAACCTTTAGATAAAATTGCTGAGGTATACATAACACACTATACTATTCTAGTCACAGGCCTGCCATATATGTGAAGGGTAGTAATGTCCAATCAGTATGCAAGTTAAGCATGACATAATGTATACACCCTTAAGTTAAAGATATACTCAAACCAACCCACTAGGAGGAGATATATAGAGACAAGTATATTTATGGATATAAGACTTAGTATAACCACGCCCACATATGTAAAGAATACACCCATAAGTATGGTATAAAAGAAGACTGCAACACCATGGGGCAGCATCATTCAGGAAGCCTCATTCATGGAGGACGAGGAGGGCATCATTCATGAAGTAACAAGGAAGCCAAGCCAAGCTAAGAGGAAGGAGGCGGAGCCAAACCAGTCTGATGATGGATCCAGCCCACACAAACCTCAGTTGGTGAGAATGTTCTAAGAACATGCCTACACTTCATATTGTAATACTTAAGCAAGGACTGTTATTTACATAAGATTTACTAGTTTGTTCTGTCTGCCATATTTGTCTATGAGCCTAATAATAAATGTCATTTTTGTTTATGTAATCCGAGTAATTTATTCCAATGGTGACTGTGTCAAATGAAATTTGACCAGTATAAGAATGTAACACCCATGCAGCGCCGCAGGAGCGTATTTATAATGAATGCCGTATATATATAAGGCGGAATGCACAAAGGTATTCAGTCATCCGTCGCATATATACAGTGTTCTGCTGGAAGGGGTTAAAATATAGATGCTAAAATGCAAAATTACTAAAACCTCCCAAAAAAAAATTCTTAAAAATTTTGATTTAAGTAATATCAGGTAATTTTCTGATGACACAGTCCCTTTAACATTCACTCACATCTTTGCAGAGTGTCTCTTCTCGCTCCTGCTCTTCTTGCTGGACTGACTCAGAGACGTGGTTAAGGGTGTACCTCCATAGTTCTCGCTTGTGACTTTCTACCTCCAGCCTAAGGACAAGCGAGCGGCAGTTATTGGGTGTAACAGTGCCCCACAAGTACTCTTCTGTGCAACACTAGGACAATTATTTATTCAGGTTCTCAAAATTAAAGAATTTTCCGTGGAGAAAAAAAAACTATCCTATATAAAAACCTCTCTATATACAGAGAGAGCGAGAGACAGACAGAAAGAAGACAGAGAGAGAGACAGAAAGAGAGAGAAAGAGAGAGAGAGACAGAGAGTCAAAGAGAGAGACAGACACAGAGAAAAAGAATACAGATACGGTGTATACAGTAAAGCTTCATCATGTCCAAATTAAACACAAAACCCATTTACAATGTGAACCGCTTTTGGGGAGATATATTAACCCCTTAAGGACCAGGCCATTTTACACCTCAGGACCAGAGCGTTTTTTGCACATCTGACCACTGTCACTTTAAACATTAATAACTCTGGAATGCTTTTAGTTATCATTCTGATTCCGAGATTGTTTTTTCGTGACATATTCTACTTTAACATAGCGGTAAAATTTTGTGGTAACTTGCATCCTTTCTTGGTGAAAAATCCCAAAATTTGATGAAAAATTTGAAAAATTTGCATTTTTCTAACTTTGAAGCTCTCTGCTTGTAAGGAAAATGGATATTCCAAATAAAAAAAATTTTGATTCACATATACAATATGTCTACTTTATGTTTGCATCATAAAATTGACGTGTTTTTACTTTTGGAAGACACCAGAGGGCTTCAAAGTTCAGCAGCAATTTTCCAATTTTTCACAAAATTTTCAAACTCACTATTTTTCAGGGACCAGTTCAGGTTTGAAGTGGATTTGAAGGGTCTTCATATTAGAAATACCCCACAAATGACCCCATTATAAAAACTGCACCCCCAAAAGTATTCAAAATGACATTCAGTCAGCGTTTTAACCCTTTAGGTGTTTCACAGGAATAGCAACAAAGTGAAGGAGAAAATTCACAATCTTCATTTTTTACACTTGCATGTTCTTGTAGACCCAATTTTTTTATTTTTACAAGGGGTAAAAGGAGAAAATGTATACTTGTATTTGTAGCCCAATTTCTCTCGAGTAAGCACATACCTCATATGTCTATGTAAATTGTTCGGCGGGCGCAGTAGAGGGCTCAGAAGCGAAGGAGAGACAAGGGGATTTTGGAGAGTACGTTTTTCTGAAATGGTTTTTGGGGGGCATGTTGCATTTAGGAAGCCCCTATGGTGCCAGAACAGCAAAAAACCCTCACATGGCATACCATTTTGGAAACTAGACCCCTTGAGGAACATAACAAGAAATTAAGTGAGCCTTAATACCCCACAGGTGTTTCACGACTTTTGCATATGTAAAAAAAAAATTTTTTTTTTCACTAAAATGTGTGTTTCCCCCCAAATTTCACATTTTTGCAAGGGTTAATAGCAGAAAAGACCCCCCAAAATTTGTAACCCCATCTCTTCTGAGTATGGAAATACCCCATGTGTGGACGTCAAGTGCTCTGCTGGCGCACTACAATGCTCAGAAGAGAAGGAGCGCCGTTGAGCTTTTGGGAAAAAAAATTGTTTGGAATGGAAGTCAGGGGCCATCTGCGTTTACAAAGCCCCCCGTGGTGCCAGAACAGTGGAACCCCCCACATGTGACCCTATTTTGGAAACTACACCCCTCACAGAATTTAATAAGGGGTGCAGTGAGTATTTACACCCCACTGGCGTTTGACAGATCTTTGGAACAGTGGGCTGTGCAAATGAAAAATAAAATTTTTCATTTTCACGGACCACTGTTCCAAAAATCTGTCAAACACCTGTGGGGCGTAAATGCTCACTGTACCCCTTATTACATTCCGTGAGGGGTGTAGTTTCCAAAATGGGGTCACATGTGGGTATTTTTTGGGGGGGGGTTATGTCAGAACCGCTGTAAAATCAGCCACCCCTGTGCAAATCACCAATTTAGACCTCAAATGTACATGGTGCACTCTCACTCCTGAGCCTTGTTGTGCACCCACAAAGCATTTTACACCCACATATGGGGTATTTCTGTACTCAGGAGAAATTGCGTTACAAATTTTGGGTGTCTTTTTTTTCCTTTTAACGCTTGTGAAAATAAAAAGTAAAGGGCAACACCGGCATGTTAGTGTAATTTTTTTTATTTTTTTACACTAACAAGCTGGTGTAGCCCCAACTTTTCCTTTTCCTAAGGGGTAAAAGGAGAAAAAGCCCCCCAAAATTAGTAGTGCAATTTCTCCCGAGTACGGTGATACCCCATATGTGGCCCTAAACTGTTGCCTTGAAATACGACAGGGCTCCAAAGTGAGAGAGCGCCATGCGCATTTGAGGACTAAATTAGGGATTGCACAGGGGTGGACATAGGGGTATTATACGCCAGTGATTCCCAAACAGGGTGCCTCCAGCTGTTGCTAAATTCCCAGCATGCCTGGACAGTCAGTGGCTGTCTGGAAATGCTGGGAGTTGTTGTTTTGCAACAGCTGGAGGCTCCGTTTTGGAAACACTGCCATACAATACGTTTTTCATTTTTATTGGGGGGACAGTGTAAGGGGGTGTATATGTAGTGTTTTACTCTTTATTAGGTGGTAGTGTAGTGTAGTGTAGTGTTTTTAGGGTACATTCGCACTGGCGGGTTACGGTGAGTTTCTCACTAGAAGTTTGAGATACGGCGAAAAATTTGCCGCAGCCCAAACTTGGAGCAGGAAACTTACTGTAAGCCTGCCCGTGTGAATGTACCCTGTACGTTCACATGGGGGGGGGGGCAAACCTCCAGCTGTTCCAAAACTACAACTCCCAGCATGTACTGACAGACCGTGCATGCTGGGAGTTGTACTTTTGCAACAGCTGGAGGCACACTGGTTGGAAAACCTTCAGTTAGGTTCTGTTACCTAACTCAGTATTTTCTAACCAGTGTGCCTCCAGCTGTTGCAAAACTACAACTCCCAGCATGTACTGATCGCCGAAGGGCATGCTGGGAGATGTAGTTATGCAATAGCTGGAGGTACGCAACTACAACTCCCAGCATGCCGAGACAGCTGATTGCTGTTTGGACATGCTGGGATTTGCAGTTTTGCATCTGTTGGGCTACAGTTTTAGAGACCACTGCAAAGTGATCTCCAAACTGTGGACCTCCAGCTGTTGCAAAACTACAATTCCCAGCATGCCCTGACAGCAAACAGTTGTTTGAGCATGCTAGGAGTTGTAGTTTTGCAAGATCTGGAGGGCTACAGTTTAGGGACCACTATATAGTGGTCTCAAACTGTAGCCCTCCAGCTGTTGCAAAACTACATATTCCAGCATGCCCAAACAGCAGTCTGGGCATGCTGGGAGTTGTAGTTTTGCAACATCTGGAGGGCTACAGTTAGAGACCACTGTATAATGGTCTCAAACTGTACCCTCCAGATGTTGCTTGGCAACTCACCGGCTTCCGTCGGATCCAGCCGCACGTCATCGCCGCCCGCCGATCTCCGTCGCCTGCAGCCTCCGACGCCCGCCCGGATCGGTAAGTGGATCTTCGGCGCCGGTCCCCGTCGTTTCCCCGTCCTGCCCCGCCTATTGTGGGAGGGCAGGACGGGGAAAACGAAAGTAAACCCCCCCGCCCCCGATCTGCTATTGGTGGTCGCGTCTAGACCACCAATAGCAGGGATAGGAGGGGTGGCACCCGTGCCACCTCACTCCTATCGCTTCAGGGGGATCGTGGGTGTCTTAGACACCCGCGATCCCCCTTACATTGCGGGTCACCGGGTCACTATAGACCCGTAATGACCCGGAATCGCGCAAATCGCAAGTGTGAATTCACTTGCGATTTGCCGCGATCGCCGACATGGGGGGGTCTGATGACCCCCCTGGTCATTTGCACGGGATGCCTGCTGAATGATTTCAGCAGCCATCCCGCTCCGATCCCCGCCCGGCGCACGGCGGGGACTAAAACTGACCATGACGTAAATGTACGTCCCTGGTCCTTAAGACCCAGGGTGTCGGGACGTACCGTTACGTCATGGGTCCTGTAGGGGTTAAAGGAGTAGTCCGGCACGCACTTTTCTCATTTTATCCCGTCCGGGCTGCAAAATAAAAGAAAACAAACTTTCTCTTACCTGCCAACGAGCCCCCGGAGCTCCGGTACACTCCGGTACAGGTGTTCGGTCCCCAGGCTATATTCTTCTTACTTCCTGTTAGCCCAGCACGTCACACGGAGCTTCAGCCTATCACCGGAGCTTCAGCCTATCACCGGCCGCAGCGATGTCCCACCTTGGACGGTGATAGGCTGAAGTACCGTGTGATGTGCCGGGCTAACAGGAAGTAGCCGGGTGTGACGTGCCGGGGACCGAACACCTGTACCAGAGTGTACCAGAGCTCCGGGGGCTCGTTGGCAGGTAAGAGAAAGTTTGTTTTCTTTTATTTTGCAGCCCGGACGGGATAAAATGAGAAAAGTGCGCGCCGGACTACTCCTTTAAGATCTGTGCAGAGGAACAGTGAAGCTGTTGACCAAAGCAACCAATCAGATTCCAGACTATAAAAGAAGATTTCAGAAATAAAAGAAGCCATTGGACTGGTTGCTATGGTAAACTGCTCCACTGTTCCGCTGCACTATGTTTTGATAAGTCGCCCCCTCTCCCTTGTGTTTTATTTAATATAACCATTTCTTTCTGCTCTTCGGTTACCTGTATGGACCTTTAGTGCCAGTGACATCAGGTTTTAAAGTGATGACGTTATTGCTGTCTACACGTATAGTACAAAGAACATGTTCATTCTCCTTTAATCCTAATCTGTAAAGTGAACACAAATAAACTGAACATTATGATAGCATAACACTTTATGGATTTGCAATATGTAACTTTGGACTAAATGTAGAAAAATATACTATTGTTCCTAGAAATGCACAGTAAACACAGCTATGATGGTAGGTGAACTCACCTTTCATTGGGTCCTAGATCTGCCATGATGTACATCGTCTGCACAGGAGTATTAAGAATATGATTAATCTTTATGAACTCCTCTGAAGGTTTCCACGTGACAAGACGATTGCGGATCCCAACGCCGTCCCTTTCAAAAGAAAAAAAACTCAGATTAATAGTAAACAAAGCACTGGTGGGCACAATATTGTAAGCTTTTTAAAGAAGTATGTTGCCCCTATTTTCAGAGGGATTTTCAACAATTAAAAGAGAATCTGTCATTTTTATCACATGCACCGTAGTGAGCGCACAGCCTGTATAACAGTGTTTAACCCCTTAAGGACCCATTTTGGCCTTAAGGACACAGCTAATTTTATTTTAGCGTTTTCGTTTTTTCCTCATCGCATTCTAAAATCCATAACTCTTTCATATTTCCATTCACAGACCCATATGAGGGCTTGTTTTTTGTGTGACCAGATGGACTTTGAAATGACATCATTCAGTTTACCCTAAAATGTATGGTAAACCCCCCCATAATATGTAAACGAAAATCATAATTTAGCAAATTTGGGGGGGAGGGGGTTCGTTTTCACACTGTACACTTTACGGTAAAAATGACATGTTTTCTTTATTCGCTGGATCAATACGATTAAAATGATACCCATGGTTACATAAATTTATATTATTGTACTGCTTTTAGAAAATCAGTACATTTAAAATTGCCAAATTTTTACCACCTCTAACTTTCTTATTTTTCCGTATTCAGGGAAGTGTGAGGGCTAATTTTTTGCGCCATGATCTGTAGTTTGTTTAGTACTACTTTTGCGTATATGTGACTTTTTGATCACTTTTTATAATTTTTTTAGTACTACTTTTGCGTATATGTGACTTTTTGATCACTTTTTATAATTTTTTTAGAAGTTTAATGTGAAATAAATGCTGACTTTTTATTTTTTTATTTTTTTTTACGTTTCCGCCGTCTGCCGTAGGGTGATCATTAACATTATATTTTTATAGTTCAGACATTTACGCATGCGACGATACCAAATGTGTTTATTATTTATCTTTTTTACGCTTTCTTGTATTAATATGGGGAAAAGGGGTGATTTAAAACTTTATTGGGGAGGGGCTTGTTAAAAAAAAAAAAAATCACTTTTTTACATTTATTTTTTTACTTTTTTTAGCCCCCCATAGGGGACCATTTATAGCAATCATTAGTGATTTAAAACTTTATTGGGAAGGGGCTTTAATAAAAAAAAAAAAAAAAAAAAATTTTTTTACATATATTATAAACTTTTTAGCCCCCCATTAGATTGCTAATACTGTTCAGTGCTATGTATAGATATAGCACTGATCAGTATTAACGGTGATCTTCTGCTCTGGTCTGCTGGGAGGCAGTGATTTAGCATGCTGAGATTTGTAGTTTTGCAACATCTGGAGGGCCACAGTTTAGAGACCACTGTCAGTGATCTCTAGCCTGAACCCCTCTAAATCTTGCAAAACTACAACTCCCAGCATTCAGGAACAGCAAATGGCTGTCTCGGCATGCTGGGAGTTGTACTTGCGTGCCTCCAGCTGTTGCATAACTACATCTCCCAGCATTCCCTTTGGCAATTAGTACATGCTGAGAGTTGTAGTTCTGCAACAGCTGGAGGCACACTGGTTGGGAAATACAGAGTTAGGTAATAGGTTCTATTACCTAACTCAGTATTTTCCAACCAGTGTGCCTCCAACTGTTGCAAAACTACAACTCCCAGCATGCACGTTCTGTCAGTGCATGCTGGGAGTTGTAGTTTTGCCCCCCCCCCCCCCCCCCTCCCATGTGAATGTACAGGTTACATTCACACTGGCGGCGGATTACAGTGCGTTCCCTGCTTCAAGTTTGAGCTGCAGCAGCCGCAGCTCAAACTCAAAGCGGGAGACTCAGTGTAATCCGCCGTCAGTGTGAATGTAACCTAAAAACACTACACTACACTAACATAAAATAAAGAGTAAAACACTACATATACACACGTAGACTGACCCCCCCACCCACCACCACCCCTTCCCCCCCAATAAAAATGAAAAACGTATCCTACAGCAGTGTTTCCAAAACGGAGCCTCCAGCTGTTGCAAAACAAAAACTTCCAGCATTTCCGGACAGCCATTGACTGTCCAAGCATGCTGGGAGTTTAGCAACAGCTGGAGGCACCCTGTTTGGGAATCACTGGTGTAGAATACCCCTATGTCCACCCCTATGCAAATCCCTAATTTAGGCCTCAAATGCGCATGGCGCTCTCACTTTGGAGCCCTGTCGTATTTCAAGGCAACAGTTTAGGGTCACATATGGGGTATCGCCGTACTCGGGAGAAATTGCCTAACAAATTTTGGGGGGCTTTTTCTCCTTTTACCCCTTATGAAAAGGTAAAGTTGGGGTCTACACCAGCATGTTAGTGTAAAAAAACCCATTTTTGTACACTAAAATACTGGTGTTGCCCCATACTTTAAAATTTCACAAGCGGTAAAAGAAAAAAAGCCTCCAAAATTTGTAACGCAATTTCTCCTGAGTACGGAGATACACCATATGTGGGCGCAAAGTGTTATGGGGACGCACAACAAGGCTCAGAAGGGAGAGTGCACCATGTAAATTTGAGGTCTAAATTGGTGATTTGCACAGGGGTGGCTGATTTTACAGCGGTTCTGACATAAGTGCAAAACAATAAATACCCACATGTGACCCCATTTTGGAAACTACACCCCTCACGGAATGTAATAAGGGGTACAGTGAGCATTTACACCCCACAGGTGTCTGACAGATCTTTGAAACAGGGGTCTGTGAAAATGAAAAATAAAATTTTTAATTTGCACAGCCCACTGTTCCAAAGATCCGTCAAATGCCAGTGGGGTGTAAATTCTCCCTGCACCCCTTATTACCTTCCGTGAGGGGTGTAGTTTTAAAAATGGGGTCACATGTGGGGGGGTCCACTGTTCTGGCACCACGGGGGGGGGGGCTTTGGAAATGCACATGGCCAAATTCTCTCTCCAAAAGCTCAATGATGCTCCTTCTCTTCTGAGCATTGTAGTTCGCCCCCAGTGCACTTCACGTCCACTTATGGGGTATTTCCATACTCAGAAGAGATGGGGTTACTAATTTTTGGGGGTATTTTCTGCTATTATCCCTTGTAAAAATGTAAAATTTGGGGGAAAACAAGCATTTTAGTGTAAAAAAAATTATTTTTTTTTACATATGCAAAAGCCGTGAAACACCTGTAGGGTATTAAGGTTCACTTTACCCCTTGTTACGTTCCCCAAGGGGTCTAGTTTCCAAAATGGTATGCCATGTGGTTTTTTTTTTCTGTCCTGGCACCATAGGGGCTTCCTAAATGCGGCATGCCCCCAGAGCAAAATTTGCTTCCAAAAAGCCAAATGTGACTCCTTCTCTTCTGAGACCTGTAGTGCGCCAGCAGAGCACTTTTCATCCCCATATTGGGTGTTTTCTGAATCGGGAGAAATTGGGCTTCAAATTTTGGGGGGTATTTTCTGCTATTATCTTTTTTTTAAATGTAAAATTTTTGCTAAACCAAGCATTTTTGGTAAAAAAAAATATATATTTTTTTACATATGCAAAAGTCGTGAAACACCTGTGGGGTATTAAGGTTCACTTTATCCCTTGTTACGTTCCTCAAGGGGTCTAGTTTCCAAAATGGTATGCCATGTGTTTTTTTTTTGCTGTCCTGGCACCATAGGGGCTTCCTAAATGCGACATGCCCCCCGAGCAATATTTGCTCTGAAAAAGCCAAATATGACTCCTTCTCTTCTGAGCATTGTAGTTCGCCCGTAGTGCACTTCAGGTCAACTTATGGGGTACCTCCATACTCAGAAGAGATGGGGTTACAAATTTTGGGGGGTATTTTCTGCTATTAACCCTTGCAAAAATGTGAAATTTGGGGGGAAACACACATTTTAGTGAAATTTTTATTTTATTTTTTTTACATATGCAAAAGTCATGAAACACCTGTGGGGTATTAAGGCTCACTTAATTCCTTGTTACGTTCCCCAAGGGGTCTAGTTTCCAAAATGTTTTTGCAAAATTTTTTGCTGTTTTGGCACCATAGGGGCTTCCTAAATGCAACATGCCCCCCAAAAACCATTTCAGATAAAACGTACTCTCCAAAATCCCTTTGTCGCTCCTTCGCTTCTGAGCCCTCTACTGCGCCCGCCGAACAATTTACATAGACATATGAGGTATGTGCTTACTCGAGAGAAATTGGGCTACAAATTCAAGTATAAATTTTATCCTTTTACCCCTTGTAAAAATTCAAAAATTGGGTCTACAAGAACATGCAAGTGTAAAAAATGAAGATTTTGAATTTTCTCCTTCACTTTGCTGCTTTTCCTGTGAAACACCTAAAGGGTTAAAACACTTACTGAATGTCATTTTGAATACTTTGGGGGGTGCAGTTTTTGTAATGGGGTCATTTATGGGGTATTTCTAATATGAAGACCCTTCAAATCCACTTCAAACCTGAACTGGTCCATGAAAAATAGCGAGTTTGAAAATTTTGTGAAAAATTGTAAAATTGCTGCTGAACTTTGAAGCCCTCTGGTGTCTTCCAAAAGTAAAAACTCATAAATTTTATGATGCAAACATAAAGTAGACATATTGTATATGTGAATCCAAAAAAAAATATTTGGAATATCCATTTTCCTTACAAGCAGAGAGCTTCAAAGTTAGAAAAATGCAAAATTTTCAATTTTTTCATCAAATTTTAGGATTTTTCACCAAGAAAGGATGCAAGTTACCACAAAAATTTACCACTATGTTAAAGTAGAATATGTCACGAAAAAATCTCGGAATCAGATTGATAAGTAAAAGCATTCCAGAGTTATTAATGTTTAAAGTGACAGTGGTCAGATGTGCAAAAAAGGGCTGCGTCCTAGAGGTGAAAATGGGCTGTGTCCTTAAGGGGTTAATTCCTCAAAAGTGAGCAGTCGGGGTTCCGAGGCATGGAACAGATGTCCAACCTTGAGAATACCGACCCCCCTCCATCTATGGTACATACTATTGTCTGTCCCCTGCAAAAATTCTGGGTGCCCCCATAATGACATATGTTTGCTTAAAGAAAAGGGAAGATTAACTGTAGGCAAGCCAATTTTCCAGGCGGCAATGGTGTCCCGTAAAATGACGCTACGTCTAATAGGGCGTACAATAATAAAAAAAAAAAAAATACAATAATTTCGAAAAGCTCAACATTTTGAGTAGGTGGCTCCGGGCCAATAGAGGGAGAGGCAGCGATTCCCACCTTCTCAGCTCAGCCATCACTTTTTGAATCAATGGGGGGAAATTTAAGGAATATAAAGAGGAGGCCATCCTACCTATCTTCAGACAAAAGTATTTAATGCAATCCGTGGACAAGGATATGGGTAAAGGAAGATCAGCCTCCCTGAGAGCGCAGTGGTTAGGAGCCAGATCAAGCAGTACACTCTTGGAGATATTGACCTTGTAACCAGATGCGGTCCCAAAGTCGGTTAAGAGATCAAAGATGAGCGTTAGGGATTCCTTAGGGGCGTCTAAGAAAAGAAGCAACTCGTCTGCAAAAAGGGCATGGGTGAGCTCCTGTCCCCCTATTTTAACACCTCCAATACCCTCCACCGAAGAAAGCACTCTGGAGAGAGGTTTGATGACTAAATTGAATAACAACGGGGAAAGGGGGCACCCCTGCCTGGTTCCTTTATGCGGGGAGAAGGGCGAAGATAGAAACCCAGGAGTGGCAATCCTAGCAATCGGGGAGGAATAAAGCGAGCGTATGTATGCCATAAAAGGACCTTCAAATCCCATCCTCGCCAGAACCGACCACATCCACTCCCAGCGTACATGGTCAAAGGCCTTTTCCGCATCAATTGATAACAGTGCTGGGGAGGGGTGGGCAGCCGGGCGAAGATGTATTTCATCAAGGACAGAGATAACTTTGTGAATGTTGCTTACTGCCGACCTTCCCTTAACAAATCCTACCTGAAGTGGCGAGATGATCCTAGTAAGGATCAGTGCCAATCTGTCAGCCAGTATTTTAGAAACAAGCTTCAAGTAAATATTGATTAGGGATATCGGACGGTAGCCATCTGGGGATGACCAGTCCTTTCCAGGCTTTGGCAATACCTTAATGTATGCCGTATTCATTGTCTGCGGGATGGGGGCGCCCTGCAAGTATGAATTAAATAGGGACAACAGAGGAGCAGTTACTTCCCCTTTCAGGATCTTGCAAAAGTCACTGGTGAACCCATCGGGTCCCGGTGCTTTCCCTGTCACCAACCCCTTGATAGCAGATTCCAAGTCATCAGTTGTGATAGGAGCATTTAAGTGAGAAAGTTCATCGGCAGACAGAGTAGGAAGATTCGCCATCCCTAACCAATCTCTAGACGCTGGAGCAGGTGAGGGCTACCACGTGTAGAGATCCATATAGTACGAGCGCAGGATATCCGAAATAGTTTTAGGATCCCTGTGCAACGTGCCAAAATTATCCTTCAATACTGGAATCTGAGATCGAGGCATCGCACCCTTCGCAAATCTGGCCAACAGTCGGCCAGTTTGTTACAGTGTCTGAATAGAGACGCCTCAAACTGACTCCTACGAAGGTTGTCTCTTTTTTCAAGCCACGTGCTATAAGCCAATTTAGCTGCTTGCCAGGCTTCTTTATTGACTGGAAATGGAGATGCAACAAAGGCAGTATAGGCCGATCTAAGGGCTGTCCCTAGAGTAGTAATCTGTGCATGGACTTTATGTTTGAATGTAGCCGTATAGGCCAGTATCCGACCCCTCAAGACAGCCTTCGCCGCATCCCAGTACAATCGGGGGGGAAGAAGTGTGTGCCGCATTGTCTGCAGCATATTCAAGCCACCATCCCTTAAGCAAAGATTGGAACTGCTCTTCTCTAGCCATCCCTGAAGGAAACCTCCATATAAAATCAGTGCCCCGGGGAATTAAATCAGTCAGGTGTAATGAAATTGGGGAATGGTCAGATATCACCATGTCTTCCATGGTCAAGTGCTGCACCCTTGGAAGCAACGATCCAGACAGAAAGCAGTAATCAATCCTGGACCACGAGTCTTGTGCGTGGGAGTAGTGGCTAAAATCTCTCGCTTCGGGGTGCAACACTCGCCAGGCATCCGTGAGAGCAGTACGAGTCGCCCACCCAGTCAAAAGAGAGTCACCCGAACGTCGTACAGGAGGGTGCGGTCGGTAGCTACGTCGATCCTCCAGGTCATGCATCACAGCATTGAACCACCAGCCACTACCTTCAATGGCACATCACTAGTGCCCAGTCGTCGTTCTAAACTGTCAAGAAAAGAGGAAGTATCATGATTAGGACCATATACATTTACAATGTCGATATCTGCCGATGCTGTCCTAATAGTAGCAGAGCAAATACGTCCCTCATCATCATTGGAAACTCGCAGTAACTCCCCTTGGAAGGCCTTGTGGAATAATATCAAAACCCCGCCTTATGATTCACCGCAGGTGAGCCTTCCACTCTCCCTACCCACCATTTGCACATACGGAAATAATCAGATTTGTCAAGGTGAGTCTCTTGAAGAAGAGCAATATCAACAGATAACTTTTTGAGGTACCGTAAAATCATGCTTCGCTTCTGAGGGGGATCTAAGACCCTTGACATTCCAAGTAACAATGCGCATTGTCAGTATACTCAGAGAACTGTAAAAAATAAAAAATAAAGAACCCAAATAAGAAACTAAGCTACTAGGAGCAAGTCTGTGCTCAAGTCCCGGCAGTGTAGACTTCTCACGGGCGTTGCGCAGATCAGGGCCAAGACAGTGGGCCCTCTCCACCTTGCAGGGCCGCATCAGACCCAGAGCTTTCGGTAAGGCAATTTCACAGATGTACCCCAGGTCCCTGGATGGGACCGACTCAGGAAGCCCCACAATTTGCAGGTTACTTCGTCGGGACCTGTTTTCCAGATCCTCGACTTTATCGCTAAGTCTTTTACATTCAGACTCAAGGGTAAGAATTCGGCTCACCGCGTTAGAGGTAGCATCCTCAGACGAGCCCACCCGGTCTTCGATCTGCGTCATGCGGGTCTCATGCTGTGTGGCTTGCTGTTGCAGTTGGGCCAGTGTCGTCTGAATAGTGGCAATAATGGCTTCCTGCACTTTAGGGGCAATCGATTTAGCCACCTCAGTCGTCAGTTTGGCGTAGTCCAGCTGCGGGAGGTCATATTCTTCGCCCCCGTCCATAGACCCCGTTTCAGAAGGGGACGGGGAGGTAGCGCGGCTGGAAGCGGGAGATGCCGCCATGCGTGCAGCCGCGGGAGCCCCCAGGTTTCTGCCTCCTTTTCAGTGAGTTTGTGCGTCCCATAGTCATCAGGAACTTGTCCATATAGCTAGCCACCCCGATAATTGGCCAAAGAGGTTGCAGCCTCGTTGTTTGTGGGTAAATAGAGCCGTGGAACGGTATGTGGGGAAGGAGCTAGCTCTCCGTGCGTCTTCACTGCATGGCGCCGGAACCGGAAGTCCGTCTGGCAGCTTTTTATGTCTCTTTCCTTATTAATATAAACATATATGCTAGAACAATCAATTATGCCTGTCAGTGGGGTTCTGATGGGTAACAGGAGCCCCCTTCCTCTGTTAACCATCTAAATCCTGTAGTCGCCATTGACCATGGATTTAAGAATTTTAATGGCCAGGATCAGAGGAAGCTCAGCCTCTAGCCATTGCAGCAGGATGTTGAAAACATCAGAATAGTTCATCAATATTAGATCAGCAAAGAAAACTTTACAGAATCTGATCACTTACAAAGCTCTTTTGTCTTGCCGTCTTCTCCTGACATTTGCCATACGTTCAGCCAAGAATGTGGGTGTCTCTTTTGCAGAGGTAGTTACTGACTGACAGTGCTGTGCAATGAAAGAATGACGGTTAGTACAGACCGTAGCTCAAGGTGAACATAAGAACAATGTATGCACCCTTAATCACATGAATGCTTGAAACTACATCCACACAGTTATGTTGCTGTACCCTCATAGTTTTGCACCATTTTTGCGATGATTTGGGAAAACTGCAATGTGTGAACAGCCTTAGGACTAGCATTTCCACTTGTTATAAGCAATGTACTTTTGTGTGATCTGTCATTTTAAATAATGACATCATGTTATTTTTGTTATCACATTTACGCGTGTTGTAAATTATAGGCAATTATCAGCTGAGCTTATAAATAACCTGAGGATTTTCTTTATAGTATGCCGATTTAAATGGGTATTCTCATTTCAGCTAATTTTCCCTATGCACTGGATAGGGGTTAACTTGTGAATCTGTGAGGGTTGAACCACTGAGACCGCCACCAATTCACAGAACAGAAAATTGTTTGGAAGGCTCATTGTCCAACATCATTACTGATGCATGCTAATATTTTGAAGAAGGTTGCTCCATTTGAACCTGCTGGTGATCCCGCAGCTATAACCCCCAGTGATCAGCTTTTATTACTGAGAGCAGCAAAGGAGAATTGAGGTATTACATGACATCCATTTAAATACATGGGCAATCATGTGATATAAGACTTGGACATGTTAAAACAAATTTAAACCTTCTCTTCCATAATAGAGGATAGTTTCTGGGGATTACATTTTATATTAATACCTTTTATGAACATGTAATTTGGGGTATATTCACATGGGCAAAAGAAGTGCTTTCTTAAAAAGGAACGGGTACAGATTTCCACATCAAAAACAGTGTGTTTCACTTTAGAAAAATCCTGATCCCACTGACTTCAATGGGAGCTGGGGAAATGCATGGAAAAGAAGAAATACGTCAATGAGAGATTCAGGGCAAGAACTCCTCACCCTCCGTCCCCCGTACTGATCACGGCTCAGAGAGAGCCATGGCACAACACTTTACATGCGCATATATTCTGCCCATCTGAACATACCCTTTATTTATGCCTACCTCTTCTAGGTTGGTGTATCGATCATAGTCTGTGTAGGTAAAGATACGTAGATTCTTTCTTCCTCCTCTTCGCTCCAACGATAAAATATCCTGATGATACTGGCGATCAAGAGGTGTGCAACAAGCCGCCTCATTTTTGTACAGCTCATATTCAAACTGTTTAAAATGTATGAAAATAGCACAAATGAATAAAAAAAACACCAAGAATATGATATTCTATATCTGTAAATATACAATTCAATGAGTGTGTGTGTGTGTGTGTATGTACGTGTATATGTTCCAGCATGACTTACAAATGGCTGAATATTAGGGATGCACCGAAAATGAAATTTTGAGCCGAAACCGAAAATTTAGGCTGTGCTTGGCTGAAAACTGAAAATGCATTGCCCTGCCCCCCCCCCCCCCCTTTTTTTTTATATAGTTTTTGTTACATTGTATTAACTTTTTGGGGGGATGTGATGTGACCAAAATCAGCAATTTTTGCGTAATTTTTTTTTTGCATTTACGATGTTCACACGGCAGGATCAGAAACAAAATAATTTATATATATATTTTTTATATGAAAATTGGGAAAAGGAGGGCGATTTCAACTTGTGGAAGGGGTTAACCCCTTGGGGACCGAGCCCAATTTCACCTTAGGGACCAGAGCATTTTTTGCCACTGCCACTTTAAGCATTAATAACTCTGGGATGCTTTTACTTATTAATTTGATTCAGAGATAGTTTTTTCGTGACATATTCTACTTTAACATAATGGTAAATTTTCGTAGATACTTGCATCATTTCAACTTTAAAGGGGTACTCCGCCCCTAGACATGTCAGATTGCCGGGGTCCCGCTGCTGGGGATGCCCGGGATCTCCGCTGCGGCACCCCGCTATCATTACTGCACAGAGCAAACTTGCTCTGTGCGTAATGAATGACCGGCGATACAGGGGCCGAAGAATCGTGATGTCACGGCTCCGCCCCCTCGTGACATCATGGCCCGCCCCCTCAATACAAGTCTATGGGAGGAGGCGTGGCGGCCATCACGCCACCTCCCATAGACTTGCATTAAGGGGGCAGGCTGTGATGTCAAGAGGGGGCGGAGCCGTGACGTCACAGTGCCCTGGGCCCCTGTACCGCCGGTCATTATGCACAGAGAAAGTTTGCTCTGTGCAGTAATGATAGCGGGGTGCAGCAGTGGAGATCCCGGGCGTCCCCAGCAGCGAGACCCCGGCGATCTGACATCTTATCCCCTATGCTTTGGATAGGGGATAAGATGTCCATGGGCGGAGTACCCCTTTAACCCCCCCTCCCCCGCCCCCAACTGCGATTGGTCGGTCAGTCCTAACCAACCAATGGCAGGGGATAGGAGGAGGTGGAACCCCTGCCACCTCGCTCCTATCCTTTAGGATGATCGGGGCTGTCTCTGACAGCTCCGATCATCCCTATTTTCCAGGCAATTGGGGCATCAGAGACCCCCTCAGCCTGGAATTGCCACAAATCGCCCATCTGAATTCATGGTCTCAGGACCTCCCCAGGGGTTTGCACGGGGTGCCTGCTGAATGATTTCAGCAGGCATCCCGATCCAGTCCCTGCCCAGCGTGCGGCGGGGACCGAAATTCCCACGGGCGTACAGGTACACCCTTGGTCCCTAAGAACCAGGGAGCAAGGGCGTACCTGTACATCCTTGGTCTGCAACAGGTTAATGGATGTTATTTTAACTTTTATTTAACTTTTTACGCTTTATTAGTCCCTATAGGGGACTTTTAGGAGGAATCAATAGATTCCTCATACAGATAAATGGAATTCCATAGAACTCCATTGATCTGTGTGCTCTGCAATCATTTGGTTGAGTCTGTTTAGCCAGACTCAATCAAATGAAGAGCCACGGATCCCCGGGGATGCAGAGGATACCCCACTGGACCACCAGGGAGTGTTTAAATCACCCTTTAGACGCCACTATAGGCTTTGACAGTGGTGATCTAAAGGGTTAATAGGAGCAATCATTGATGTCCATCATTAGATGGAGATATGAGCTGCTGATTGCAGGAGGCATCTTCAGGTTATGACACGGACCTGCGGCCCGCGTCATGTCCGCACCTGATCCATGACGTACACATATGTCATGGGTCAGGAAAGGGTTAGCCACACCCACCAAAATTATTGGTGGAAAATTCACTCACACAATTTTCGTCGGCCGAAATTTCGGTGCATCCCTACAGAATATATTTTGCTAAAACTTGGTACATGTTACTTATGTCAACTAAAAATATAGGAGAGTTAAATTAACCCTAACCCACCCCCATTTGCAATGGTGGGTTTCTTTGTATGATATTTTATACAAGTCTATGGGACTTCTGGTACATCACCTAATTGCATTATTCACAGGCTGCTGAGATTGCCCAGGACTTCAAAATATCCTGTCAATTGTCCGGCAGGCAGGTGCAGAGAATAGTTAGTGCGGGGGACAGGACATGAAGTCGGGTGCATCATTTTTGCTTTTATTTTCCCAGCAAGGTTTAGGCAGGAAGCGCCGGGTACTCTGCTAGTATTATATTAAAAACAGTTGTAGTTTCTACAAGTGAACTAACTGGGCAGTCAGTGTTTGCAAGCTTATCATCAACACACAGTAAATATATCAACTTCTGACAAAGGCAGGAGCTCAACAAGTAGTAAATATAGTATATAACTGCAAACTCAGAATTGGCCACTCCACCTTACCAACAGTGAGGTTATTTAAAGAGCCTTTTCCACTATAGAGACACTTATCCCTATTAACAGAGTATAAGGGATAAGTGTCTAATTGGAGGGGGTCGGACCACTGAGCATCCCCCCCAAATCTAAAAAAAAAATAAAAAATCTTAAAACTCCTGTCTGAATGGAAAATTATTTACATGCTCAAACACTTTTCTATTCAATGTCTATTTTACTGCCAAAGATATCTTGGCGATCTTTTAGAATCGAATATACAATGAATGAAGGAGCAACTGGACATGCGTACTGTTGCTCCATGTAGTGACGCAGGATGGATAATAGTGGTGCGTCACGACCACTGCCCGAAGTGAGGGCCGCCATGCCCCCTCCATATAGCTGTATTGGAGAGCTGAAGATTGACGAACGCTCTCCCATACAGCTATATGGAGGGGGCATGGCGGCCCCCGCTATGGGCGGGAGTTGTGACGTGCCACTGTGAAGGAGAGCCGGGGCTCCAAACAGGAGATCGTGGGGGGTCCCAGGGTTCGGACCCGCCGCGATCTAAAACTTATCTCCTATCCTTCGGATAGGGGATAGGTTTTTTACCATGATACTTGTCCCTTAAATGCAATCTGTAACTAAACTAGTCAGTGGATGCAAAAAAAGTGTGCCCTCTATATAAGGGGTATAAGTTGTGTAGAAAGACCTAAGCTAATAGGAAAGCTTATTTTCCAAAGACAGTGGACTTTCTTACATATGTCACTAATGGGAGAATGTTTGGTGGCTCAGTTGGTATGGAGGTGATTTCGGATTCTACATTCTATCATATTTAGGATACAGAAACAATGTGGACCTCATATACTGCTGTGAAGATTACCTCACTAAAAAGCTTCTCCTGCCAGGATATCACAACTTCTTCCTCATCATCACCCGGACGGTTTCCACCTATTTTATTATGTAGAGAAAAAAAAAACAAGACAAAAAAGCATTGGAGAACTGCTCTTAGACGTGAAATACATCTACATGTGGCATTATCAATCTATCAGCGCGACACGTTTTATTATGTGGAAGACAACACAAAGATACTGGCCTTCAAGATCCTAATGGATATAGGAGTAGTTGATATAGTCGATACAGTACTCCTATATCTATTAGGATCTTGAGCATCAGGATCATCCAGGGGAGCGTTTCCCAACCAAAGTGCCTCCAGCTGTTGCAAAACTACAATACTCAGAATGCCCAGAATGCCCGAAGGCTGTGGAATTTAGGAAAAGGGGGGGGGGGTGATTTTAACTTTTAAAGGAAGGCGTAAATGCGTTTTAAAACTTTTCTTTTAACCCCTTAAGGACGCAGGACGTAAATGTACGTCCTGGTGCGGTGGTACTTAACGCACCAGGACGTACATTTACGTCCTGTGCATAACCGCGGGCATCGGAGCGATGCCCGTGTCATGCGCGGCTGATCCCGGCTGATCGCAGCCAGGAACCCGGCGTCAATGGCCGATGCCCGCAATCTCGCGGGCGTCCGCCATTAACCCCTCAGATGCCGGGATCAATACAGATCCCAGCATCTGCGGCAGTACGCGATTTCAATGATTGATCGGATCGCCCGCAGCGCTGCTGCGGGGATCCGATCATTCAGAACGCCGCACGGAGGTCCCCTCACCTTCCTCCTTCCGGCGTCTTCTGCTCTGGTCTGAGATCGAGCAGACCAGAGCAGAAGATGACCGATAACACTGATCTGTTCTATGTCCTATACATAGAACAGATCAGTATTAGCAATCATGGTATTGCTATGAATAGTCCCCTATGGGGACTATTCAAGTGTAAAAAAAAATGTAAAAAAATGTAAAAGTAAAAGTGAAAAATCCCCTCCCCGAATAAAAAAGTAAAACGTCCGTTTTTTCCTATTTTACCCCCAAAAAGCGTAAAAAATAAATTTAACCCCTTCATGACCCAGCCCATTTTCACCTTCATGACCTGGGCATTTTTTGAAAATCTGACCACTGTCACTTTAAACATTAATAACTTTGGAATGCTTTTACTTATCATTCTGATTCCGAGATTGTTTTTTCGTGACATATTCTACTTTATGATATCGGTAAAATTTCACTGATATTTGTATCCTTTCTTGGTAAAAAATCTAAAAATTTCATGAAAATTTAGAAAATTTAGCATTTTTCTAACTTTGAAAGTCTCTGCTTGAAAGGAAAATGGATATTCCAAATAAATTACATATTGATTCACATATACAATATGTCTACTTTGTGTTTGCATTAAAAAATTGACAAGTTTTTACTTTTGGAAGACACCAGAGGGCTTCAAAGTTCCGCAGCAATTTTCCAATTTTTCTCAAGATTTTCAAAATCGTAATTTTTCAGGGCCCAGTTCAGGTTGGAAGTGGATTTTAAGGATCTTCATATTAGAAATCCCCCATAAATGACCCCATTATAAAAACTGCACCCCCCAAAGTATTCAAAATGACATTCAGTAAGTGTTTTAACCCTTTAGGTGTTTCACAGGAATAGCAGCAAAGTGAAGGAGAAAATTCTAAATCTTCATTTTTTACACTCGCATTTTCTTGTAGACCCAATTTTTGAATTTTTACAAGGGGTAAAAGGAGAGAAATCACCCTAAAATTTGTAACCCAATTTCTCTTGAGTAAGGAAATACCTCATATGCGTATGTAAAGTGTTCGGCGGGCGCAGTAGAGGGCTCAGAAGGGAAGGAGCGACAATGGGATTTTGGAGAGTGAGTTTTTCTGAAAGGGTTTTTGGGGGGCATGTCCCATTTAGGAAGCCCCTATGGTGCCAGAACAGTGGACCCCCCACATGTGACCCCATTTTGGAAACTATACCCCTCATGGAATTTAATAAGGGGTGCAGTGAGCATTTACACCCCACTGGCGTTTGACAGATATTTGAAACAGTGGACTGTGCAAATCAAAAATTTTATTTTTCATTTTCACAGACCACTGTTCCAAAAATCTGTCATACACCAGTGGGGTGTAAATGCTCACTGCACCCCTTATTACATTCCGTGAGGGGTGTAGTTTCCAAAATGGGGTCACATGTGGATATTTATTGTTTTGCGTTTGTCAGAACTGCTGTAACAATCAGCCACCCCTGTGCAAATCGCCTCAAATGTACATGGTGCACTCTCCCTTCTGGGCCTTGTTGTGCGCCCCCAGAGCACTTTGCGCCCACATATGGGGTATCTCCGTAGTCGGGAGAAATTGCGTTACAAATTTAGAGGGTCTTTTTTCCCTTTTACCTCTTGTGAAAATGAAAAGTATAGGGCAACACCAGCATGTCAGTGTAAAAAATTTATTTTTTTACACTAACATGCTGGTGTAGACCCCAACTTCACCTTTTCATAAGGGGTTAAAGAAGAAAAAGCCCCCCAAAATTTGTAAGGCAATTTCTCCCGAGTACGGCGATACCCCATATGTGTCCCAAAACTGTTGCCCTGAAATACGACAGGGCTCCAAAGTGAGAGAGCGCCATGCGCATTTGAGGCCTGAATTAGGGATTTGCATAGGGGTGGACATAGGGGTATTCTACGCCAGTGATTCCCAAACAGGGTGCCTCCAGCTGTTGCAAAACTCCCAGCATGCCTGGACAGTCAATGGCTGTCCGGCAATACTGGGAGTTATTATTTTGCAACAGCTGGAGGCTCCGTTTTGGAAACAGTAGCGTACCAGACGTTTTTCATTTTTTGGGGGGAGGGGGGCTGTGTAGGGGTATGTGCATATGTAGTGTTTTTTACTTTTTATTTTAGGTTAGTGTTAGTGTAGTGTAGTGTTTTTAGGGTACAGTCACATGGGCAGAGGTTCACAGCAAGTTTGCTGCTGGAAGTTTGAGCTGCAGCGCAAAATTTGCGCCATCTCAAACTTGCAGCACTCACTGTAAACCTCCGCCCATGTGAGTGTACCCTGTACATTCACATTGGGGGGAGGGGGCAAACATCCAGCTGTTGCAAACTCCGAGCATGCCCTTTGGCTGTCCGTGCATGCTGGGAGTTGTAGTTTTGCAACAGCTGGAGGAACACTGGTTTGGAAACACTAAGTTAAGTAATAAACTTTCAAGTGTTTTGCAACCAAACTTAGTGTTTCCAAACCAGTGTGCCTCCAGCTGTTGCAAAACTACAACTCCCAGCATGCATGGTCTGTCAGTGCATGCTGGGAGTTATAGTTTTGCAACAATTGCAACAGCTGGAGGCACTGAGGTAGGAAACGGACAATGTTTCCCAACTAGTGTGCCTCCAGTTGTTGCAAAACTACAACTCCCAGCATGCCCAGACTGCCAAGGCATGCTGGAAGTTGTAGTTCGGCAATATCTGAAGGATCAGATGTTGCCGAACTACAACTTCCAGCATGCTTGGGCAGTCCGGGCATGCTGGGAGTTGTAGTTTTGCAACATCTGGAGGTCCACAGTTTGGAGACCACTGTATAATGGTCTCCAATCTGTGCTCTTTCAGATGTTAGAGAACTACAACTCCCAGCATGCCTGGACAGACTGAGCATGCTGAGATTTGTAGTTTTGCAACATCTGGAAGAGCACAGATTGGAGACCATTATACAGTGGTCTCCAAACTGTGGACCTCCAGATGTTGCAAAACTACAACTCCCAGCATGCCCAGAAAGCCAAAGGCTGTCTGGGCATGCTGGGAGTTGCAGTTTTGAAACTCTCAGAGGCAGCAGTGAGATCGCTTTACGGCGATCTCACTGCTGCCAATGAAGATGCCGCCCTGCTGCTGCAAACTCACCTCCGGGACGCAGCGCAGCCAGGACCGCATGGAGGACGCCGGGACCGCCGGGACCGCTCGGGACACCGCTCGGACGGGTAAGTGACGCCGGGGGACGGGTCAGGGACAATTAGCAGAGCGGTGTGTGTCCCGATCCCCGTGATCGGGACTCACACACCGCGCTGCTAAGTATTTTCATAGCGAAACGCTGCTATTAGCTAGTCAGATTTGACCAGCTGATAGCAGCGATCGCTGGGGGGGGGTGGGGGATGAAACCCCCTGTGGTCGCACGGTAAGATGGCTGGCTATCAGTGATAGCCACCATCTTTCCGGGCGCTGCGGGATGCCGCGAGTAGCGGCAGTAATGTCCATGACGTACCTGTATGTCATGGGTCGGGAACACCTTGCCACCCATGACGTACAGGTATGTCATAGGTCGGGAAGGGGTTAATAGACATATTTGGTATCGCCGCGTGCGTAAATGTCCGAACTATTAAAATAAAATGTTAATGATCCCGTACGGTGAACGGCGTGAACATAAAAAAAAAAAAGTCCAAAATTGCTACTTTTTTAATACATTTTATTTAAAAAAAAATTATAAAAAATGTATTAAAAGTTTTTTATATGCAAATGTGGTATAAAAAAAAGTACAGATAATGGCGCAAAAAATGAGCCCTCATACCACCGCTTATACGGAAAAATAAAAAAGTTATAGGTCATCAAAATAAAGGGATTATAAACGTACTAATTTGGTTAAAAAGTTTGTGATTTTTTTTAAGCACAACAATATAAAAGTATGTAATCATGGGTATCATTTTAATCGTATTGACCCTCAGAATAAAGAACACACGTCATTTTTACCGTAAATTGTACGGCGTGAAAACGAAACCTCCCAAAATTAGCAAAATTGCGTTTTTCTTTTTAATTTCCCCACAAAAATAGTGTTTTTTGGTTGCACCATACATTTTATGATATAATGAGTTATATCATTACAAAGGACAACTGGTCGCGCAAAAAACAAGCCCTCATACTAGTCTGTGGATGAAAATATAAAAAAGAGTTATGATTTTTAGAAGGCGAGGAGGAAAAAATGAAAACGTAAAAATGTAATTGAGTCCTTAAAGCCAAAATGGGCTGAGTCCTTAAGGGGTTAAAAAAAAATTATTTTATTACACTTTTAGTCCACTTAGGGGACTTTTAAGAGGAATCATTTGATTCCTCATACAGATCAATGTGGTTCCATAAAACCACATTGATCTGTGTGCTCTGTGCTCGATTGATAAAGCCTGGTCCTGCCAGGCTTTACCATTGTCAGAGCCGCAGCAGCAGCAGGACAAGAGGTAAGCCTTCCGGCTACCTCAGCAGTGGATCGCCCCCCGCGATCGTGCTGTAGGGCGATCCACCCCACTGGACCACCAGGGACGGGATAAAGGCACCTTTAGATGCCGCTCTCAGCTTTGACAGAGGCGATCTAAAGGGTTAATTAATGCTGGCCCACAGCTATAGGAGTCAGCTCGAGTCCGGAGCCCGCACCATAACCCGTTAACAGCACATGGACAAGTATACATGTCCATGGTCGTTAAGGGGTTAATTTTCTTGCAAAAGTTGATTAAAAAAATTTTGGAGTACCGGTGTCTATTATTTACATTAATATATATATATATATATATATATATATATATATATATATATATATATATATATATATATATATATATATGGCATCTAGAGGAGTAGTCGCCCAAATACCTCTGCATTTTTAGATCTCTCATTAGCCTAGCGTGTGTTACATCTAGCTGTTGTGTTGATTTTGCTAATTTTTCTCCCCATTGTCTCTAGTGGGTGTGTTTTATTGCTGTATTATGGGGTTTACACATACCTTGTATATGTCTGAATACATATAAAGCAATATAATTTTTTCTACATTAAATACTTTATTTTTTGCACCTTGCACTTTCATATGCACATTGATATCTTTTTACATGGTTATTATTGCATGTTTGTGCATTTGGTGGTTTACCTGCAGCTACACGCTCAGTGTTTTTGCTTAGCTGTATGGTAAATAAATTATATATATATATATATATATATATATATATATATATATACACACACATATACACACACAGTCATGGCCGTAAATGTTGGCAGCCCTGAATTTTTTCAAGAAAATGAAGTATTTCTCACAGAAAAGGATTGCAGTAACACATGTTTAGCTATACACATGTTTATTCCCTTTGTCTGTATTGGAACTAAACCAAAAAAGGGAGGAAAAAAAGCAAATTGGACATAATGTCACACCAAACTCAAAAAATGGGCTTATTGCCAACCTTAATTTAAAATTTGGTTACACACCCTTTGGAAAAAAATAACTGAAATCAGTCGCTTCCTATAACCATCAATAAGCTTCTTACACCTCTCAGCCGGAATATTGGACCACTCTTCCTTTGCAAACTGCTCCAGGTCTCTCTTATTAGAAGGGTGCCTTTTCCTAACAGCAATTTTAAGATCTCTCCACAGGTGTCAATGAGATTTAGATCTGGCCACTTCAGAACTCTCCAGCGCTTTGTTGCCATCCATTTCTGGGTGCTTTTAGACGAATGTTTGGGGTCACTGTCCTGCTGGAAGACCCAAGAGCTCAGACACAAACCCAGCTTTCTGACACTGGGCTGTACAGTGCGACCCAAAAGCCGTTGGTAATCCTCAGATTTCATGATGCCTTGCACACATTCAAGGCACCCAGTGCCAGAGGCAGCAAAATAACCCCAAAACATAATTGAACATTCACCATATTTCACTGTAGGTACTGTGTTCTTTTCTTTGTAGACCTAATTCTGTTTTCGGTAAACAATGTGCTTTACCAAAAAGCTCTATCTTGGTCTCATCTGTACACAAGACGTTTTCACAGAAGGATTTTGGCTTACTCAAGTTCATTTTGGCAAAATGTAGTCTTGGTTTTTTATGTCTGTGTCAGCAGTGGGGTCCTCCTGGGTGTCCTGCCATAGCGTTTCATTTCATATAAATGTCGACAGATAGTTTGCGCTGACACTGATGCTCCCTGAGCCTGGAGGACAGCTTGAATATCTTTGGAACTTGTTTGGAGCTGCTTATCCACCATCCGGACTATCCTGTGTTGACACCTTTCATCAACTTTTCTCTTCTGTCCATGCCCAGGGAGATTAGCTACAATGCCATGGGTTGCAAACTTCTTGATAATGTTGTGCACTGTGGACAAAGGCAAATCTAGATCTCAGGAGATGGACTTGTAACCTTGAGATTGTTGATATTTTTCCACAATTTTGGTTCTCAAGTCCTCAGACAGTTCTCTTGTCCTCTTTCTGTTGTCCATGCTTAGTGTGGCGCACACAGACACACAAGGCAAAGACTAAGTGAACTTCTCTCCTTTTTATCTTCTTTCAGGTGAGATTTTTATATTACCCACACTGGTTACTTGCCCCAGGTGAGTTTAAAGGAGCATCACATGCTTGAAACAATCTTATTTTTCCACAATATTGAAAGGGTGCCAATATTTTTGGCCAGACCATTTTTGGAGTTTGGGGTGACATTTTGTCCAATTTGCTTTTTTCCTCCCATTTTTTGGTTTAGTTCCAATACCCCCAAAGGGGGACATGTATCAAAGATTTTACCCCTGTTTTGTGTTAAAATTTTTGTGCAAAATTTTGCGCAAGCTTTTTTTGCATGCATTCTGGTGGAGCATATCCTCGTTGTACCTTGGAGTGACATATTTAGTACGCACAAATTTATTAACTGCGTACATTTCATTTACCTGCAGAAATCTTGCGCAATGACCATATTTTTTACGCAAATATAAGCCATCTTGGGCTGCATGTAACAAGATGCTCTAAATCATCGATTTCATTTATCAAAGAGTGGAGGTATGAGGAGATTACTATATTTGCCCGCAATTTATGAAACTCATTGTGCTTGATTGATAAATTTAGCGCATCTGCGCATAATTTAGAATTTGGCAAAAGGGGTAAACTGCTTCTACCATACACAAATAATGATACATGCCCCCCAAAGGGAATAAACATTGGTATATCAAAACATGTGTTACTGCAATGCTTTTCAGGGAGAAATGCTTAATTTTCTTGAAGAAATTCAGGGGTGCCAACATTTATGGCCATGACTGTGTGTGTGTGTATATATATATATATATATATATATATATATATATATATATATATATACACACACACACATATACACATACATATGTATATACACACCTCAGGGAGATTTCTGGGTAAGAAGTATGCAAAGTTTTTCATCACACCACCATATAAGGTAGCATGCCCTCTGATCAGCTCTGGCTCTGGTTACAAAGTCTCAAAAGCTGATTGGGATTTATGCCAAGTCAGTGTTCTCCCCAGAAGGGAAGGGAATCTCCGTTTTACACCGGAAGCGGTGCCTCTCCCTGAGGAAAATACTCGTCCCTTTTAGCTAGTCGCTACAGGTCTCTCATCCTCAGCTAAGCCAGAACACCCTGCTCTGTACAGACAAGGGGCAAGCACCAAGGTGTACCAGGGCTTTTCGGGGCTGGTTTTGAGGAATCAGCTCGACGGCTGCCCCGATGTGACCTGTTTCCTCCGGGTCTTGCCACAAGGCTGAGAGGGTCTAGAGCCGAGGTACTTTTGTGCCTCGGGGAGTGGTGACCCCGAGGTGCCGAAACTCACTGGGAGTACCGGCTCACTGAGTTGAAGCACGGGCACCATGATCTCTTCACCTTGTGGCACTCACCTCTTGATTCCCGGCCTTCTGGCTAGGATCAGAGAAATTTTTATAGATCCGGCCGGATGTCCGGACAGTATATCTGCACACATTAACTTATTTATTTATTTTTGTCTCACTGTGTCACTTTTTGCGTGTTGTGTGTTCACAGGATTTGTCAGGATGCGGTAGCCCTTCTGGGTGTCCCTCCTGGCTGTCTAGGGGAGGTGTGTGTGGCCATTAGGTTCCGCACCTCCCTGCAAACACCCCGGGTACTCCTGCTTTGGCAGGGTACCTACCGTTATTGGCTCTGCGGGCAGATACCTTGGCTAACGCCAAGGGGGATGCCGGGAGCATTTGTGGTCCCCTAGTAGCTTCGGCGAAAAGGGACATCGAACCTGGAACCTCGCAGGTACCTTTTGGTCCGGAGGCGAAGGGTAAGGTTTGTTGGGGGGCCTCTCTCCTATCGGAGAAGGGCTTGTGATAGACCGCATCCTTTGTGCACTTTTTTTTAGTGTAACACGTTTGCACTTTTTCTTGCACTTTGGGTGAATCGAGAGCACGTTCCTCGGCTTTAGAAAAATAAAAAGCACCAAGTATTGTATCTGTTCTTATCAGTGGTTTAGTCTCTGCCATTGATGTAGGATGGATGCTGCATGGAGGAGCAGGTGTTCCGGGGCTGGTGCCACGTAACCAGCTCAACGGCTGTCCTGATGTGACCTGTTTCCTCCGGGTCTTGCCATGAGGTAGAGGGGTGTAGAGCCGAGGTACTTCTGTGCCTCGGGGAGTGGTGACCCTGAGGTGCTGAAACTCACTGGGTGTTAACTCACTGAGTGAATGCACTGCACCATACTCTTCACCTTTGGCACTCACCCTTTGTATCCCGGCCTTCTGGCTAGGATCAGGGAAATCTTTATAGATCCGGCCGGATGACCGGGCAGTATATCTGCACTCGTCCACTTATTTATTATTTTTTTATGTTTGTCACTGTGCCATGTTTGTGTCTTTATTTGTACACAGGATTGTCAGGATGCGGTAGCCCTTCTGGGTGTCCCTCCTGGCGGTCTAGGGGAGGTGTGTGTTTGCATCAGGTTCCTCACCTCCCTGCAACCCCTGGGCATCTTTACTTAGGTCAAGATGCCATCAGTATACGGCTCCTCGGCTGATACCTTGGTTAACGCCTAGGTTGAAGCCAGGTGCATTTACGGCCCCTTAGTAGCTTCGGCAAAAAGGGGCATCGAACCTGGATCCTTGCAGGTGCCTTTTGGCCCGGAGGTGAAGGGTAGGTTTGTTAGGGGGCCAACAGGAGAGACTGTTGGAGAAGGGCTTAGCGATAGACTGCATCCTTTATGCAAGTTTTTTTTAGTGTGGCACGTTTGCACTTTTTCTTGCACTTTGTGATAGAGAGCACTTGACTCGGCTCTTAATTAAAAAAACACCCCGAAACAGCTGTCTGCAGATGGGTCCTCTTCCCTTCTGGGGAGAACTCTGACTTGGCATAAATCCCAGTCAGCTTCTGAGACTTTGTAACCAGAGCCAGAGCTGATCAGAGGGCACGCTACCTTATATGGTGGTGTGAAGAGAAACTTTGCATGCTATATAGAGATATATATATATATATATATATATATATATATATATATATATATAGTAGTTAGGAGTAGTGATCGACCGATATCGTTTTTTTAGGGCCGATACCGATAATCGGTGCAGGTTAGGGCCGATAGCCGATAACTTATACCGATATTCCAGTATAAGTTATCGGCTATTTAACCCCCTGCGACACCGCTGCAGATCATTGATTTAAAGCGGGCGCTTTAAATCAATGATCTGCAGTGGCTTTTGCGGGGCCATAGGCCCGCCGCCGCCGCCACCACCCGCTTCTCTCCCCCTACCTGTCAGGGTGGTCCGGGCCATCCATTCTTCCTTCCTGTAGTGTCCGGCGCCATTTCGGGTGAAGAGTGAACCGGTCCGGGCTGTCCTTCTTCTCCGGCGGTCATCTTCTCCACTCCGGGCAGGCTCCGGCCTAGTACGCTGCATAGACGCCGCTGCGCAGTGACGCCCGTGCGCAGCGACGCACCTGACGTCACGTCGTAGCGGCCTCTATGCAGTGTACTAGGCCGGAGCCTGCCCGGAGTGGAGAAGATGACCGCCGGTGAAGAAGGACAGCCCGGACCGGTTCACCCTCCACCCGGAATGGCGCCGGACACTACAGGAAGGAAGGATGGGCCGGACCAACCCCATTACGGGTAAGTTTAATTTTTTTATTAACTCGGAGGGTGGGGGAGGGGCCCGAACGGTATAGCGGTATGGGCAAAAATCCATACCGGTATACCGCCCAGCATCACGGTGGGGGGTACGACGCGGTGCGTCGGGGTGCGGTGCGGCGGGTCGGGGGGTTGCGGTCGTGGTGAGGTGGGGGCGGAGCAGGGGGCGGGGCATTATCGGCTTATCGGCAAGGTAATTGCCGATACCGATAATGCCCAAAATCGTGATTATCGGCCATACCGATAATCGGTCGATCCCTAGTTAGGAGTAGCCGTATTAGTCTATATATATATATATATATATATATATATATATATATATATATATATATATATATATATATATATATATGGGACTTGCTTCACCATTTCTTGCTATTGAGCGAGAGTCAGGGGGTTGAATTTTCCAGGGAACATTCCTACACTCTGTGCACTAATGTGTTTTTAACTTCTTAAGGACCCAGCGAAATTTTCACCGTAGGACCCGGCCATTTTTTGCACATCTGACCACTGTCACTCAGTTTTTTCGTGACATATTCTACTTTATATTAGTGGTAAAATTTTGTCGATACTTGCATCATTTCTTGGTGAAAAATTCCAAAATTTGATGAAAAAATTGAAAATTTTGCATTTTTTTTTATTTACTTTGAATCTCTCTGCTTATAAGGAAAATGGATATTCCAAATAAATTATATATTGATTCACATATACAATATGTCTACTTTATGTGAGCATCATAAAATTGACATGTTTTTACTTTTGGAAGACATCAGAGGGCTTCAAAGTTCAGCAGCAATTTTCCAATTTTTCACAAAATATTCAAAATCAAAATTTTTCAGGGACCAGTTCAGTTTTTAAGTGGATTTAAAGGGCTTTCATATTAGAAATACCCCATAAATGACCCCATTATAAAAACTGCACCCCTCAAAGTATTCAAAATGACATTCAAAAGGTATGTTAACCCTTTAGGTTTTTCACAGGAACAGCAGCAAATTGAAGGAGAAAATTCAAAATCTTCATTTTTTACACTGGCATGTTCTTGTAGACCCAGTTTTTGAATTTTTGCAAGGGGTAATAGGAGAAAAAGCCCAATGGGGCTCCCTTTCTTCTGATCATTGTAGTTCGCCAGCAGAGCACTTTACATCCACATATGGGGTATGTTCTTACTCAGAAGAAATGGGGTTACAAATTTTGGGGGGCTTTTTTCCTATTTTCCCTTGTGAAAATGAAAAATTTAGGGTAACACCAACATTTTAGTGAACATTTTTTTTTTTCATTTTCCAATCCAACTTTAACGTCAAACACCTGTGGGGTGTTAAGGCTCACTGTACCCCTTGTTACATTCCGTGAGGGGTGTAGTTTCCAAAATGGGGTCACATGTGGGTATTTATTTTTTTGTGTTTATGTCAGAACCGCTGTAAAATCAGCCACCCCTGTGCAAATCACCAATTTAGGCCTCAAATGTACATAGTGCACTCTCTCTCCTGAGCCTTGTTATGCGCCCACAGAGCATTTTACGCCCACATATGGGGTATTTCCGTACTCAGGAGAAATTGCGTTACAAATTTTGGGGGTCTTTTTTTTCCTTTTACCGCTTGTGAAAATAAAAAGTATAGGGCAACACCAGCATGCTAGTGTAAAAGTTTTCTGTTTTTTTTACACTAACAGGCTGGTGTAGACCCCAACTTTTCCTTTTCATAAGGGGTAAAAGGAGAAAAAGCCCCCCCCAAGTACAATTTCTCCCGAGTACGGAAATACCCCATATGTGGCCCTAAACTGTTTCCTTGAAATACGACAGGGCTCCGAAGTGAGAGGGGCGCTAGGAAATACCGTTATATACCGTGGAACTGCCAAAAGTTTAAAAAATACCATGATACACACATTTGGTCATACCGCCCAGCCCTACTTCTATGTAACCAGTGGTCAAGTACTGGGGGAAAAAAGTGCAGGAACTCATCCAAGATTTTCACTCAAGGGCTGGTCCAGCAGACCTCCTACTAATGGGAACGGTGTTCCTGCTGTGGAAAAAGTGCAGGAACTCAGTTCCTACACGTTCCTGCAGGACTTGAGCCCTGTATGTAACTGACCTGCAATACCACATACAAACTAGGACAGGTGTGGCGCTGTTTTTTTTGGAGGGGGGGGGGAACTGCCATTTTCTAAATCTGGATAGGTCAAGGCTTATCTACTAAATAACCTAATAGCACAGAATCCTCCTATATACTCACTGGTGCCCAGAGTCCGGAGCGCGACGTCCCCTCTTCCTCCGCCCTCTTCCTGCTGCCCCTGTGCCCGCTGTACCAGGGCACTGACCGGCGACACCCGCTGCAACTTCACCCTGTACACACAAACGCGTCATCATATGCGATCACTAGCAATGGCGGCATCCATCCAGGGTCACGGCGCGGCCTTACCGGATCTTCAGGTTCTTGATGGGGTCCCGGGACCTGTATACCGCCTCCCCGCTGTCTTGGTTCCATTCCTCCGCCATCACCGGGCCACGCGTCCTCGTCTCCCAGGTAACCGCTACGTGCGTGTTCCCAGGCTCAGCGTCATCACGTTTTCAAATCGGAATCACGCGCACGACCTGGTCGTTGTGTATACCAATTCGCCCCCTTGAGGTAGAAATTGGAATGACTGTAACAATGTAATACTGTTCAGGGCTGAGATGTCTATCAAAGTTTTTTTTTTTCTTTTTGTTATTTTTTTTTACTTTATTTTATTATAAAACTTATCAAGGAATCCCATTATGTACAGTATCCCTGAACTAATATACAAAAATCAGAACATTCCCTACTGAATTCAGTGTCTTATTCACATTTTAACCCCTTAAGGACCTTAAGGGTTTTTCTGTTTTTGCACTTTCGTTTTTTCCTCCTTACCTTATAAAAATCATAACCCTCTCAATTTTCCACCTAAAATCCATATTATGGCTTATTTTTTGCGTCACCAATTCTACTTTGCAGTGACATTAGTCATTTTACCCAAAAATTCAGGGCAAAACGGAAAAAAAAATCATTGTGCGACAAAATCGAAAAACGCCATTTTGTAAATTTTGGGGGCTTCCGTTTCTACGCAGTGCATATTTCGGTAAAAATGACACCTTATCATTATTCTGTAGGTCCATATGGTTAAAATGATACCCTACTTTTATAGGTTTGATTTTGTCGTACTTCTGGAAAAAAATCATAACTACATGCAGGAAAATTTATACGTTTAAAAATGTCATCTTCTGACCCCTATAACTTTTTTATTTTTCCAGGTGCAGGGCGAAATGAGGACAAATTTTTTGCGCCGTGATCTGAAGTTTTTATCGGTTTGATTTTTGTTTTGATCGGACTTTTTAATCACTTTTTATTCCTTTTTTAATGGTATAAAAAGTGACCAAAATACACTTTTTTGGACTTTTTTTTGTAATTTTTTTTACGTGTACGCCATTGACCGTGCGGTTTAATTAATGATATATTTTTATAGTTCGGACATTTACGCACGCGGCAATACCACATATGTTTATTTTTATTTACACTGTTTTATTTTTTTATGGGAAAAGGGGGGTGATTCAAACTTTTATTAGGGAAGGGGTTAAATGATCTTTATTGACACTTTTTAAAAAATTTTTTTGCAGTGTTATAGGTCCCATAGGGACCTATAACATTGCACACACTGATCTTTTACACAGATCACAGGCGTGTATTAACACGCCTGTGATCAGTGTTATCGGCGCTTGACTGCTCCTGCATGGATCTCAGGCACGGAGCAGTCATTCGTCGATCGGACACCGAGGAGGCAGGTAAGGGCCCTCCCGGTGTCCTGTAAGCTGTTCGGGACGCCGCGATTTCACCGCGGCGGTCCCGAACAGCCCGACTGACTAGCCAAGATAGTTTCACTTTCACTTTAGAAGCGGCGGTCAGCTTTGACCGCCGCTTCTAAAGCATTAATACCGCACATTGCCGCGATCGGCAATGTGTGGTATTAGCCGCGGGTCCCGGCCGTTGATGAGCGCCGGGACCGACGCGATGTGATGCGGGGTCGCAGCGTAAATATGCGTCCTGCGTCGTTAAGGGATTAAAGGGGTAGTCCAGGGAACTGAACTTGTCAAATGCTTATCACGGGGAATCTGACCAATGGCACCCTCCGTGATCACTGTATGAGGCCTCGTCTACCCATTCTTGGCGCACTCCAACCCGGTGGTTCGGCAGGCGTCAATTGGTTGAGAGGGCTGTCACTTGCGCTTGTCCAGGAAGATGAGGGCCGGAGTGCACTGAGAACAGGTAGACAAGTATGCGTACAGGAGATCACAAGGGGTCCCTGTGGATAGGGAATAAGTGTCTGATAAGTTCAGTTCCCCTTTAACCCCTTAAGGACCCAGCCAATCTTCACTGTAGGACCCAGCCATTTTTTGCACATCTGACCACTGTCACTTTAAAACATTAATAACTCTGTGATCTTTTACCTTTCATCCTGATTCCGAGATTGTTTTTTCGTGAAATATTCTACTTTATGTTAGTGGTAAAATTTTGTCGATATTTGCATCATTTCTTGGTGAAAAATTCCAAAATTTGATGAAAAAATTGAAAATTTCGCTTTTTTTTTTTTTACTTTGAAGCTCTCTGCTTATACGGAAAATGAATATTCCAAATAAATTATATATTGATTCACATATACAACATGTCTACTTTATGATTGTATCATGAAGTTGACATGTTTTTACTTTTGGAAGACATCAGAGGGCTTCAAAGTATAGCAGCAATTTTCCAATTTTTCACAACATTTTCAAAATCGAAATTTTTCGGGGACCAGTTCTGTTTTGAAGTGGATTTGAAGGGCCTTTATATAAGAAATACCACAAATGACCCCAATATAAAAACTGCACCCCTCAAAGTATTCAAAATGACATTCAAAAGGTTTGTTAACCCTTTAGGTGTTTCACAGGAATAGCAGCAAATTGATGGAGAAAATTCAAAATCTTCATTTTTTACACCAGCATGTTCTTGTAGACCCAGTTTTTGAATTTTTACAAGGGGTAAAAGGAGAGAAATCTTCCTAAAATTTGTAACCCAATTTCTCTCGAGTAAGGAAATACCTCATATGTGTATGTCAAGTGTACGGCGGGCGCAGTAGAGGGCTCAGAAGGGAAGGAGCGACAGTGGGATTTTGGAGAGTGAGTTTTTCTGAAATGGTTTTTGGGGGGCATGTTGCATTTAGGAAGCCCCTATGGTGCCAGAACAGCAAAAAAAAAAAAAACACATGGCATACTATTTTGGAAACTGGACCCCTCAAGGCACGTAATAAGGGGTCCAGTGAGCCTTATCACCCCACAGGTGTTTGACGACTTTTCGTTAAAGTTGGATGTGTAAATGATTTTTTTTTTTTCACTAAAATGCAAGTTTTCCCCCAAATTTTAAATTTTTACAAGGGATAATAGGACAAAATGCCCCCCAAAATTTGTAACCCCATCTCTTCTGAGTATGGAAATACCCCATGTGTGGACTTCAAGTGCCCTGCTGGCGCATTACAATGCTCAGAAGAGAAGGAGTCACATTTGGCTTTTGAAAAGCGAATTTTGCTAAAATGGTTTTTGGAGGGGATGTCGCATTTACGAAGCCCCTATGGTGCCAGGACCGCAAAAAAAAACAACACATGGCATATTATTTTGAAAACGCAACAAGGGGTACAGTGAGCCTTAACACCTCACAGGTGTTTGACGGCTTTTTGTTAAAGTCGGATGTGTAAATGAAAAAAAAAAAAAAATTTCACTAAAATGCTGGTTTTCCCCCAAATTTTACATTTTTACAAGGGGTAATAAGAGAAAATGACCCCCAAAATTTGTAACCCCATCTCTTCTGGGTATGGAAATACCCAATGTGTGGATGTCAAGTGCTCTGCTGGCGCACTACAATGCTCAGAAGAGGAGGAGCGCCATTGAGCTTTTGGAGACAGAATTTTTGGAATAGAAGTCGGGGGCCATGTGTGTTTACAAAGCCCCCCATGGTGCCAGAACAGTGGAACCCCCCCCCACATGTGACCCCATTTTGGAAACTACACCCCTCACAGAATTTAATAAGGGGTGCAGTGAGTATTTACACCCCACTGGCGTTTGACAGATCTTTGGAACAGTGGGCTGTGCAAATGAAAAATTTAATTTTTCATTTTCACGGACCACTGTTCCAAAAATCTGTCACACACCTGTGGGGCGTAAATGCTCACTGTACCCCTTATTACATTACATGAGGGGTGTATTTTCCAAAATGGGGTCACATATGTTCTGGCTCTATGGGGGCTTTGTAAACACACGTGGCCTTCAATTCCGGACAAATTTTCTCTTCAAAATCCCAATGGTGCTCCTTCTCTTCTGAGCATTGTAGGTATGTTCTTAGAAGAAATAGGGTTACAAATTTTGGGGGGCTTTTTTCCTATTTTTCCTTGTGAAAATGAAAAATTTGGGGTAATACCAGCATTTTAGTGAAATTTTTATTTTATTTTTCATTTTTCCATCCAACTTTGAAGAATTTTCATTAAACACCTGTGGGGTGTTAAGGCTCACTATACCCCTTGTCACGTTCCGTGAGGGGTGTCGTTTCCAAAATGGGGTCACATGTGGGTATTTCTTTTTTTGCGTTTATGGCAGAACCGCTGTAAAATCAGCCACCCCTGTGCAAATCACCAATTTAGGCGTCAAATGTACATACCGTATATACTCGAGTATAGGCCGAGTTTTTCAGCACGATTTTTCGTGCTGAAAACACCCCCCTCGGCTTATACTCGAGTGAACTCCCCCACCCGCAGTGGTCTTCAACCTGCGGACCTCCAGAGGTTTCAAAACTACAACTCCCAGCAAGCCCGGGCAGCCATCGGCTGTCCGGGCTTGCTGGGAGTTGTAGTTTTGAAACCTCCGGAGGTCCGCAGGTTGAAGACCACTGCGGCCTTCAACATCATCCAGCCCCCTCTCACCCCCTTTAGTTCTGAGTACTCACCTCCGCTCGGCGCTGGTCCGGTCCTGCAGGACTGTCCGGTGAGGAGGTGGTCCGGTGGGATACTGGTTCCGGGCTGCTATCTTCACCGGGGAGGCCTCTTCTAAGCGCTTCGGGCCCGGCCTCAGAATAGTCACGTTGCCGTGACAACGACGCAGAGGTGCGTTCATTGCCAACGTACTTCTGCGTCATTGTTAAGGCAACGCCTCTATTCCGGGCCGGAAGCGCGGAGAAGAGGCGCCCCCGGTGAAGATAGCAGCCCGGACCACCTCCTCACCGGACCACCTCCTCTCCGGACAGTCCTGCAGGACCGGACCAGCGCCGAGCGGAGGTGAGTACTCAGAACTAAAGGGGGTGAGAGGGGGGCTGGATGATGTTGAAGGCCGCAGTGGTCTTCAACCTGCGGACCTCCGGAGGTTTCAAAACTACAACTCCCAGCAAGCCCGGACAGCCGATGGCTGCCCGGGCTTGCTGGGAGTTGTAGTTTTGAAACCTCTGGAGGTCCGCAGGTTGAAGACCACTGAGGGCGAATGATGAGAAGAGGATGATGAAGGGGGGGGTGTGGGGATGATGAAGGGGGGTGGGGATGATGAAGGGGGGGGTGTGGGATGATAAGGGGATGATGAAGGGGGGATGTGTGGGATGATAAGGGGATGATGAAGGGGGGATGTGCGGGATGATAAGGGGATGATGAAGGGGGGATGTGTGGGATGATGACAAGGGGATGATGAAGGGGGGATGTGTGGGATGATAAGGGGATGATGAAGGGGGGATGTGTGGGATGATGACAAGGGGATGATGAAGGGGGATGTGTGGGATGTGTGGGATGATAAGGGGATGATGAAGGGGGGATGTGTGGGATGATAAGGGGATGATGAAGGGGGGATGTGTGGGATGATGACAAGGGGATGATGAAGGGGGATGTGTGGGATGATAAGGGGATGATGAAGGGGGGATGTGTGGGATGATAAGGGGATGATGAAGGGGGGATGTGTGGGATGATAAGGGGATGATGAAGGGGGGATGTGTGGGATGATGACAAGGGGATGATGATGAGGATGTTAATGACGGGTCTGGATGATGACAGGGGGGGATGAGGTATTTCCCACCCTAGGCTTATACTCGAGTCAATAACTTTTCCTGGGATTTTGGGTTGAAATTAGGGGTCTCGGCTTATACTCGGGTCGGCTTATACTCGAGTATATACGGTAGTGCACTCTCTCTCCTGAGACTTGTTGTGCGCCCGCAGAGCATTTTACGCCCACATCTGGGGTATTTCCATACTCAGGAAATTGCGTTACAAATTTTGGGGGTCTTTTTTTCCTTTTAACACTTGTGAAAATAAAAAGTATGGGGCAACACCAGCATGTTAGTGTAAAATTTTTAATTTTTTTACACTAACAAGCATTTCATAAGGGGCAAAAGGAGAAAAAGCCCCCCAAAATTTGTAGTGCAATTTCTCCCGAGTACGGAAATACCCCATATGTGGCCCTAAACTGTTTCCTTGAAATACGACAGGGCTCCGAAGTGAGAGAGCGCCATGCGCATTTGAGGCCTAGATTAGGGATTGCATAGGGGTGGACATAGGGGTATTCTACGCCAGTGATTCACAAACAGGGTGCCTCCAGCTGTTGCTAAATTCCCAGCATGCCTGGACAGTCAGTGGCTGTCCGGAAATGTTGGGAGTTGTTGTTTTGCAACAGCTGGAGGCTCCATTTTGGAAACACTGCCATACAATAAGTTTTTAATTTTTATTGGGGGGGACAGTGTAAGGGGGTGTATATGTAGTGTTTTACTCTTTATTATGTGTTAGTGTAGTGTTTTTAGGGTACATTCACACTGGCGTGTTACAGTGAATTTCCCGTTAGGAGTTTGAGCTGCGGCGAAAAATTTGCCGCAGCCCAAACTTGAAGCAGGAAACTTACTGTAAACCTTCCCGTGTGAATGTACCCTGCACGTTCACATGGGGGGGGCAAACCTCCAGCTGTTTCAAAACTACAACTCCCAGCATTTACTGACAAACCGTGCATGCAGGGAGTTGTAGTTTTGCAACAGCTGGAGGCACACCGGTTGGAAAACCTTCAGTTAGGTTCTGTTACCTAACTCAGTATTTTCAAACCAGTGTGCCTCCAGCTGTTGCAAAACTACAACTCCCAGCATGTACTGATCGCCGAAGGGCATGCTGGGAGATGCAGTTATGCAATAGCTGGAGGTACACAACTACAACTTCCAGCATGCCGAGACAGCTGTTTGCTGTTTGGGCATGCTGGGATTTGCAGTTTTGCACCATCTGGAGGGCCACAGTGATGTCCAAACTGTGGTCCTCCAGCTGTTGCAAAACTACAAATCCCAGCATGCCCAGACAGCAAACAGCTGTTTGGGCATGTTAGGAGTTGTAGTTTTGCGAGATCTGGAGGGCTATAGTTAGAAACCACTGTATAGTGGTCTCTAACTGTAGCCCTCCAGCTGTTGCAAAACTACATATTCCAGCATGCCCAAACAGCTGTCTGGGCATGCTGGGAGTTGTAGTTTTGCAACATTTGGAGGGCTACAGTTAGAGACCATTGTATAATGGTCTCAAACTGTACCCTCCAGATGTTGCCAAGCAACTCACCTGCTTCTGTACGATCCAGCCGCACGACATGGCCGCGGGGATCACCGTCGCCCGCTGCCTCTGATGCCGGTCCCCGACATTTCCCCATCCTGCCCCGCCTATTGTGGGTGGGCAGGGCGGGGAAAACGAAAGTTAACCCCCCGCCCCCCAATCTGCTATTGGTGGTCGCGTCTAGACCACCAATAGCAGGGATAGGAGGGGTGGCACCCCTGCCACCTCACTCCTATCCCTTCAGGGGGATCGTGGGTGTCTTAGACAACCGCGATCCCCCTTATATACCGGGTCACTGGGTCACCATAGACCCGTAATGACCCGGAATCGCACAAATCGCAAGTGTAAATTCACTTGCGATTTGCCGCGATCGCCGACATGGGGGGGTCTGATGACCCCCCTGGGCATTTGCACGGGATGCCTGCCGAATGATTTCAGCAGGCATCCCGATCCGATCCCCGCCCGGCACGCGGCGGGGGCCGGAATTCTCCATGAAGTACGTGTACGTCATGGGTCCTTAAAGGGGTTGTGCGCTGCCCTGACTTTCGGAGCTCCGCTCACAGCGTCCGGAAGTTCATTACTCCGAACGCTGTGTGCGGGCTTCCGTGTTCACAGCCGCCGGGCGTGACGTCACCCCATAGACTTTCGTTGAGGGGGCAGGCGAGACGTCATGGGGGGGCGAGACGTCACACCCGGCGGCCGCGAACACGGAAGCCCGCACACAGCGTTCGGAGTAATGAACTTCCGGACGCTGTGAGCAGAGCTCCGAAAGTCAGGGCAGCACACAACCCCTTTAAGTACCAGGGTGTCATGACGTACGCGTATGTCAAGGTTCCTTAAGGGGTTAAAGGGGTGTGCCAAAAAGTTAAACAGATTTGTAAATTATTTCTATTAAAAAATCTTAAACCTCCCAGTTGTTCTTTTCTGTCTGACCACAGTGCTCTCTGCTGACACCTCTGTCCATATCAGGAACTGTCCAGAGCAGGAGCAAATCCCCATAGCAAACCTATCCTGCTCTGGTCTGTTCCTGACATGGACAAGTACTGGAAGGATTAAGATTTTTTAATAAAGGTAATTCACAAATCTGGTTCACTTTCTGGCACCAGTTGATTTAAAAAAAAAAATGTAAAAAAATTCTCCGGAGTACCCATTTAACGTTATTTTATTGACACCAAAAAAAAAAAAACAAGTGTGTGATTATTTGTAAAACGTATGTGTGTGTGTATATGTTTAAAACATATTGACAAAAAAGTATACATTTAATACGTATGCAAACATGTATGATAAAAATGTATTCAACAATGAGCTAAATAAATATTGTTTTGGTACATATATTTGTGGTATATGATAGATGTTTGTGTGTGGTACAGATGTGAACGTACCCCAAGGCAAGATTTGTGATCTCACGTTTCCATAAAAGGGCACCTGTCATAAGATTTTACCTATATAACTGGTGGCAACACATTATGTAAGGTAAAATCTGCATCTGAGCAGAGCAGTGACTTTGGTGGTGCCTTGACTGTCAATCACACCTAGTAGGCATGGTTACAGCCCAAGTGGTGGTGACTACATGAAGATAAGATGCTCATGACCCTGGCACTACTTACACAGAGCTGGACCATTTGAAAAGTGCTTATCCTCACTACTGCTGACGAGCTGGGACATGGTAAAAATGCAAATTTTACCCTATATAACATGTTGCCATCAGTTATATAGGGTACAATCTGATGACGGTTCACTTTACGACCAGTTTTATATTAATGTGCTATACAGCTGTCAGTATGTGTCTTCAGACCTGAGGTCACAAAATATCGCTTCTCGGCCTTTTGGCTAAGATCAAGTGTAGTACCTTTCCTGTTAGTTGGCGGTGTGGAAGACCACCAAGGCAGGATGGGGAACCACACAGTAGGACAGGTGTACCAGGGATGGCTGTGGAGGGCAGCAGTCATCTCTTATGAGACATGTTCCTGCTGGATCTGGCCTTAAGGTCCGGGTAGAGTGAAGGCCGAGGTGCACAAGTGCACTGGGAGTGGTGACCTCAGGGTGCCGGAATTCACTTGGGATTGGCAACCCCACTTGAAGGAAAGCACGTAGCACACACTTTTTCTCTCACTCTTCTGGGCACTCACACTTAGTATCCCGGCCTTCCGGCTAGGATCGGGGAATTTTTATAGATCCGGTCAGATGTCCGGGCAGTATTACAAACTGCGCCCATCCACTTATTTATTTTTGTCACTGTGTCCTCTTCTTGTGTTCTGTTTGTTCACAAGGAAGTGGTAGGGTGTGGTAGCTCTTTTGGGTGTCCTTCCTGCCGGTCTAGGGGAGGTGTGTGTGGCCATGAGGTTACTCACCTCCCTGCTATACCCCGTGGCAACCCGGCTTCCTCAGGATGCCAAACCGGTTTTACTGGTTCCTTGGTGACAACCTGGTTAACACCTAGTTGTCTGCCGGGAACACTTTCGAGTAGCTACGGCGAACGGGGACATTGCATCAGGAACCTTGCAGGTGCCTTTTGGCCCGGAGGTGAAGGGTTTGGTTTGTTGCGGGGCCTCTCTCCTTTCTGAGAAGGGCATGCGATGGACTGCATCCTCCTGCACGTTTTTTTGTGTGAACACTTGCACTTGGGTGATTTGAGAGCACGTACCTCAGCTCTTCAATATAAGGCCACAAAATAAGAACACATAAAATACACATTTAACACTTTCGTGTGAAACTTGCCTAAAGGAGTGAGAAGATGAGGAGCGGTTTTTATCTAATGATCCCAGTATCCCAGTAAGATCATTTGGAGATTCTAGAGTGTTCTGTTCTGGTACTTTTGTAAAGATATGCTTGTCCATACATAACATCTTGAACTTTAGGAGGTGTTGTGCATGTCAGCTTAGGTCAAACATTTAGCCACAAACATTCATTTTTATGCATATATATTTTTTTTTTATACAAAACTTTGGAGCAGATCGATCAAACCTTGTGCAGAGGAATAGTGGGGCAGTTGTCCATAGCAGCCAACCAGATTTCAGCTTCCATTTTTTAGCAACCTTTTTAATTCTGATTGGTTGCTATGGGCAACTGCTCCACTATGATGTTTGAGAACTCCCCTTTAGGTCTTGATGTAAAATTGCATGGTGTTCATGACTGTAATCTGCCAGATGGCATTTTTTTACTGTGTCTCCTCTATCTGAAAGCATATAGGTTTGAGGCGCAATGGGGTAATGTAAGAAGGTGAGTTAAAGTTGTAGTTTTTTTAGTTTTTTGCAGCCCAGGCACAGGGAAAATTAAAAGATTTGTGCCACATTTCTCCTTTAAACACTGTAATTCTTCAATTGTCAAATAATCACAGACCACAAAAAAACAGGTCGGTCCATTTATTAAAAATATCTTTCTGGTAATGAAACACATCCAACATCCATTGTCCTCAATACTAGAAAAGAACATGGAATATAAAACATAGCATAATAGAGAAGTTTTCTATAAGGAATGGAGCAGTGTAATCCTATTCTAGATTATAAATTTTATAATTTATAAGTGCTTGGTAAGGAAAACCATATTTTTCTGGTTAATGGAAATAGAGCCATGGCCACTGAGTGTGCTTCTGTCAAGTGCTCCAAGATCATTCCCTGGCTAAGAGCTGTAAGGTTGGCATCACACACACAATATTTTTCATTCAGTTTTTCAGTCAAAGTCACAAGTAGAAATATAAAGGAATGCCTTATAATTCCCCTTACTGCTGGACCAATTTCTTGCTTTTGCTGGAGGATAAAAAAAAAAAAAACTGCACTGTCTCTCTCCCCCTCCCCCCCCCCCAAAAAAAAATGTGTGTTACTTTGGGAGCTTTTAGTTTATGCCAGGGAACGGTGTAATATATGTGCTTTACAAAGGATTTATCATTTCTTTTTTATATATCAAATCAAAGATATCTAAAAAGCATTAGAATTATCCCTTAGGGAACCTGTAATGCATTTATACACTATGTAGACTTCATATAAGAATAGGTAAGCCATGATATTGTACATGTAGTAATGGGCAACTGTCAAAAAGCAGAAATAATGGCACAATAAGCTATGGCATTTTATGTAAATGATCCAAGCATTAGTACCCTATGGTACTAGTGACGAATGTGATTAATGGAGTAGAACATTACTCTCACACTTTGCATTCTGGACTGGGCCTCTATGAGGCAGGTCATCGTTCCCTCACTTTAAAAAGGTAATTGCACAACTTCCAGCCTCCAGTGCAAACATTGTCATCTAAGGCTTTCAAATGCTGTCACAGCAATAGGTTGAAATATATATTCATTTGGCACTAGCTTTTCAATGCAGTGGGGGGATTGGAAGGCACATCAGGGCACACTCTCTTCAATGGTGGTGCTCCAGACTCATCCGGATCTTCTGCCTGGGGTATGAAGAACATATTTGACAATCAGATTTTATCCTGTAGTAAATTCATAAGCAGGTGCTTGTAAAGCAAGGTATTTATTTGTACAAGTGTTTGCTTACATGTACAACTACACTCATGCATCCATCAACCTCCTGCTCTGCACACTACTATCAAGATAAATAATAAAACAGGTTGTCCAGGCAAAAACTAAATGTACTATTGAGCAGAAGAAGCTGGTCTCTGCTTCTTACAGTTAGTGTGCTGTTCCACCCTTAAAGGGGTACTCCCATGGAAAACTTTATTTTTTAAATCAACTGGTGCCAGAAAGTTAAACAGATATGTAAATTACTTCTCTTAAAAAAAATCTTAATCCTTCCAGTACTTATTAGGGGCTATATACTTCAGAGGAAATGCTTTTCTTTTTTGGATTTCTCTTCTGTTATAATCACAGTGCTCTCAGCTGACCTCTGCTGTCCATTTTAGGAACTGTCCAGAGCAGGAGAAAATCCCCATAGCAAACATGCTGCTCTGGACAGAACCTAAAATGGACAGCAGACAGAATTTCCTCTGTAGTATACAGCCCCTAAAAATTACTGGAAGGATTGAGATTTTTTAATAGAAGTAATTTACACATCTGGAATCAGTTGATTTAAAAAAAAAAAAAAAAAGTTTTCCACGGGAGGACCCCTTAAAGAACCCAACCGCTCGGCTAATCACCAGCCCCTGTGGTGTCCCACCTCAGTCACTAATTGGCTGAAAGGGCAGGTCCTTTGTGATGGGACCGCACACTACCTGGAAGTTGGCACACCAGCTGTGGAGGATGAGAGGTGAGAGTATAATATCTTTATTATACAACCTTAGCCTGGACATCAATTTAAAGTTTACCAAAGAGCTCTATGGGAAAATTATTTCTACTGTAGCAAAATGTGCAGGTGTTTAGAAATAAATATCCGACATTGTTGTAATGTTTTCTTACCATGGAAAAACACGCAATAGATTCTGAGTATACAAAAAATGTAATACCGACATCAGGGAACTATATACCGCTCTCAAGATGGACTTTAACATCATGGTCAAGATGAAAGTGCACACAAGAACACATTAAGACTTTCCTTCCATTGATAGAATGATACTGTGTGCTGCATGTTACAAATGCAGTTGAAATGACCCAAAGAATTACTCATCCCTTTAAAATGAGAAACAGCAAGTACCTGAGCAGCAGTTAAAGCAGGTTCCTCCTTAGTCAGAGTAGGGGGTTCATCAGCTACCTCAGAAGCAGGCACAGAGGGCTCTGAAAAATATACAAAGGGTGTCTACTAAACAATAGCCACAAAATTACCAATTAGAATAAATGGACATTTAATATTCAGGAAAAGTATTGACTTTTCTGGTGGAAAAATACTGTGGATAGCAGGAAAACAACTGGATCTATGACTAAATAAAGCCTGTTTCTGTACTCATTGCAAGTTAAGCTTGTTCAAATGAAAAAGTTATAGAAGTTTTCTGGGACCTTGTTATTAATGCCCTTTTCTCTGGATAGGCAATCAATATATGATGGATGAGCCACTGGCGCCCCCACCAACCAGCTGTCCAGCAAAGCCACTGCACCCAGATGTAGAGAGTGAATGGAGTGAAGAACACAACTGTTTGTTGAGTAGTGGTCATGCTGGATAACTTCAGCTTTGCTCCCAATCAATGGAATGGGAACAGAATTAAAGTAGCCGGCCACAAATTCTACACAACGAATACAGCTGTGTGCTTGTTTATTCTATAAGTCTGGGCACAGGGGTTCTGCCTAACAGCTGGTCACTGGAGGTTCTGACTGTAAATGGCTGATCCATAAGATATTGATAGCCTATTGTGAAATAAACTCCTATAGGAAAGATCATTTTGTTGCAGTTTCTATATTTAAATGGTTATGTTTTAACAAACTCTTTAGAAGTGTTTGTGTTTATAAATGAGAAGTAGCAGTATTTCTGGCCTTTATATAACTTGCATGTTGCACAGGTTTTTCTATCTACAAGCTCCATCTCTAATTTTCTTTTGTCCCTTAGAATAACTGCACACACAGAAGAAGATTCAGCTTTTCTATAACATGCCCCAAGAAGCAGCAGAAACATTGAGGCCATTATAGAGCAGAGCAAGCTGCGAAATGACCACTGAAGTGAGAGAGAAGGCATACTAGATTATTTTAGAAGCATCCGGGTTTCCCCCCCCCCCGTCCCCCTTTGCAGATAAAGCCTTTTTCCCCCCCTCTTCATAAACTTCTAGGGGCAGAATGTCACCTGATCCCTCAATGAGCTGATAACCAGTGTCACCTCTCTCAAGATGGACTTTACCATCATGGTCACATGATATTTTTCCATGAGAACCTAGATGCAAAAAACACAGCATAACCGCGGCTCAAATTCACACTATGATGATGCATATTTTATTTCTGACACAGATTTTTGTTTTCACTAATGATTCATACAAAGTGTTATTTACTATTTAAATAGAGAATAAGTTTCCAGAGCTGCTCTACAACACATGTATGGGTAAAAGGTGATGTGTCATCCTTCCTTATTGGATTCTGTATTTTGGAAAGACAGTTACATTGTTAAAAACAAACAAAAACAGAACACAGCAAAATATCTGCTTATTTATTAAACAGTCTACATTTGGCAATAAACATGAGCTAAATTTAACTGCTTGATAATTTACTAATGTGCATTAATAGAATTATATTTGCATTATTTTTTACAAACTTTCTGTGTACGTAATATACAAAAAAAAATTGACACAGCGCCCATCTCTCTCGTAATACAGCAGAGCAATGCGATTCAGATGCTTTTCCGTTTTCTGGCCATGGTCTCATGTATCCTTACCATCAAGACTCTCTTGTCCCAGTGTTGGAGGTTGTGAGTCAGCTGTGTGCACTGGACTGGGGGACTCGCTATGTGTGGGGCTAGGGCTGGAGGTGCTGCTTTCCACCTTTGGTTGGTATACATCTGACAAGGAGCTTTGGTTACTGGTTTCATCTGTAGGGAAACAAACGATTTCATGAATAAAATGTTAAAAGGGGTACTCCAGTGGAAAACGTTTACATTTTTTATTTTATTTTTAAATCAACTGGTGCCAGAAAGTTAAACAGACTTGTAAATTATGGTGGTCTGATGAAGCGCCAGATAGGGCGCGATACGGCTGTAACCACGGCTCTAACCTGATACTGCGCTGGCATCCCACTTATGTCTTAAAGGGGTACTCCGGTGCTTACACATCTTATCCCCTATCCAAAGGATAGGGGATAAGATGCCTGATTGCGGGAGTCCCGCCGCTGGGGACCCCCGGGATCTTGCACGCGGCACCCCGTTTGTAATCAGTCCCCGGAGCGGGTCTGATTACCGGCAACCACACGGCCGGCGGCGTGTGAAGTCACGCCTCCGCCCCCTGTGTGATGTCACGCTCCGCCCCTCAATGCAAGCCTACGGGAGGGGGCGTGACAGCTGTCACACCCCCTCCCGTAGGCTTGCATTGAGGGGCGGAGCGTGACGTCACACGGGGGGCGGAGGCGTGACGTCACACGCCGCCGGCTGTGTGATCGCCGGTAATCAGACCCGCTCCGGGAACTGATTACAAACGGGGTGCCGCGTGCAAGATCCCGGCACTAGTTTTCCACCGGAGTACCCCTTTAAATGTTCAGTCAATTTAACATTACTGTGTGGTGTAGCATTACAGCTACAAACCCCACTATCATCTTGAATCACTAAAAGAAACTCTGGAGGACCTGTCCTGTATTACAAAACCCAATGATTTGTGGCTGACTTATGGCACTGTGTAATAGTTCATTTGCCCAGTAGTGGTGCTGCAGGACAAATGAATGGAAACTAGAACTCTAGACTTGCAAAGCAGAGTGCTGTATTATAATTACTACAATACTTGCTAATTCCAATGTTCATTTGTGTACAGTTATAAAAGCACTACAGACACGTACGTTTACAAACCTCTTAGCTGGCCTAATTGTATAGTCAAATGCTAAACTCCATTAAAATATACATTAGGGGCGACTTGCTATCACTAGTACTGGGTGCGGCGCAGCACAGTGATCACGGAGTGTCAGGACAAGGGCATGAGCAGCCCTGCAGTTCCTGACATGGATGCTGGGAGTCCACTGTTGGCTTTTACTGCTGACAGACAACATCTAAATAAAAAAATGTAAATTTTTTAATAAAGTTATAACTAATAAAGCAATTCATTTAATTTAAAAAAATTGTCACCGGAATACCCCTTTAAAAAGACACTTTTCTTTAATATTTTGAATGTTAAAAAAAAAGGCTCAGTTTCTTTTCTTTTTTTTAAATTATTAGTAGATATATCTTACCTTGAAAATCCAGCAGAAGCGAGGAGTTGGCAGTGGATGAAGTATTTTCTAGATTGGCATTTCCTTTCACTTTTTCTTTCTGATAAGAAATACAGAAAACCCTGATTATGTAAGTATGTGACAATAGATAAATAGACATACACCTATCACACATAACATTAAAGTGTCTGTGTAATTATAAAAAAAAACTTTTGAAGTTGCAGGGACATGTTAGCAGTTTTGATTGTCTCTAGATACAATCGGGGGGAAAAATACACTTTAAGAACCTCACTCCATAAGACAAGCACTATTTTAAGTCTACGGGGCCTGCTTTATGCAGCCAGATGGAGATCATCAGTCAAGGAGAGTCTGAGCAGTGAGTGTATGTAATAATCTGACACTTGAGCAATGCCGCCCCTCCTCTTTGACAATTGGCTGGGAAATAAAAATCTTATATCCACCATCAGCTCCATCAGTGTCTGCAGCTCTTACTAGTGAATTCAGCTAACAGATTGCCTTTAACCGGTTGCCGTCTAAGTACGAGCCGGCTTGTCCCGAGACAGCAAGCGGTGTATGACGTGGGCTCCTGACTCAACTCGGCATACCAGCCGGCCCCCAGCTGATTCCTGTAGCTGAGGGCCGGCATTAATAGCAGACGTGCGGCGATCAACGCGGCCGTCTATTAACCCTCTACATCGCTGCTGTCAAAGCATTTAAACCATCCCTGGTGGTCCAGTGGGGTGGATCCCGCCCCTACCCCGCAGCGCAGTCGCAGGAGGGCCATCCCCTGCTGAGGTAGCCGGAGGCTTTACCTCTCTTCTGTGCTGGATGATGCGTTGAGAATGATGGCAGGACCAGCTTTATCAATAGAGCACAGAGCATGCAGATCAATGTGGTACAGAACCAAATTGATCTGTATAAGGCAGAACCACACTGATCTGTATAAGGAATCTACTGATTCCTCCTAAAAGTCCCCTAAGGGGAATAAAAGTGTAAAAAAAAAAAAAAAAAAAGTTGAATGAAAAGTTTAAAAACACACACACATTAACCCCTTCCATATTAAAAGTTTGAATCACCCCCCCCTTTTCCCAAATTCCATATAAAAAAATATGTAAACATAACAAAAATAAGACTATGTGATAGCACCGTGTGTGTAAATGTCCGAACTATAAAAATATAATGTTAATTAAACTGCACGCGTAAAAAAATTCCAAACTCCAAAATTGCGTATTTTTGGTCACTTTGTATACCCCAAAAAAATTTAAATTAAAATGTATAAAAAGTGATCAAAAAGTCCCATCAAAATAAAAATGGTACCAATGAAAACGTCAGATCATGGCGCAAAAAATTAGCCCTCATATAGCCTAGTATATGGAAAAATTTAAAAGTTATAGGGGTCAGGAAATGACAATTTAACACATACTAATTTTGGTGCATGTAGTTATAAGGAGATTTTTTGCACTCGCCGTAAAATCTCTTTCTTGTAGCATTCATTGGGGGACACCTTACTGATGGGTATATGCTCTTTCCACTAGGAGGCGCTGACACTAAGAAAAAAAGTCAGTTCCTCCCTGGCAGGATATACCCCACCCCACTGGAAGTAAGGTAAATCAGTACAGGAAAAAAATAAAATAAAATAAAAAAAAAATAAATAAATAAAACACAACTCCTTTTCTCGGTCGCTCTTCATTGGGGGGACACCTTACTGATGGGACGTACCAAGAAAGTCCCTGGGGTGGAAAAAAACAACCACCAGAGGAAGGGAGTCAGTCTGGAGACTGAACCCCAGTCAACCGGAAAGCTTGTGGATGAGACCCCGGGCCAAAAGTCAACCAAGGCCTGGAACTCAGCGTCTGGAAGTTCCCACCGTCCATGGAGATGGACCAGGATGCCAAAAGGAAGGGACCGTCCTTAGTAGAGACTCAAAACCTAGAGTCTACATAGGGAGACAAGAAAGAGTCGACTCTAGGGCCCGCTGGGCCGCAACCAACCTGGAAGGAGGTAGGAAACCAACTCCAAGGGAAGCACAAAACCAGACAGAGGGTTATCCCTGCTGGGAAACAAGAATGTAAGGGGAACAACAAGAGAACACCAGTCAGAGAATCAACCGAGTTGAGACAAGATGGCGAGAAAATGCCCAGGAAAACTGTGCATGCCTACAGAAGGCAAGCACTGAAAAAGGAGGAGACTAGAAACCACTGGAGAGAAGTAAGAGACGGAAAACCGGCTCCAGAGAGACCTGTTGCACAAGAGCAATAACCAGAACAAAAAAACTACAGACTCCAAAAACCACTGTCCAAAGGGGTACTCCGCGAGCACCCTGGAGAAAGAACGGATGTCAAGAGGAAGACAGAGCCTGAACAGCAGTCATAAATGTGACGAGGAAACCCTGTCCACAGATAAGGTGAAGTAGGCCAGAAGAGTGGCTGCCAGAACGCCCGCAATCCCAGGAGTACATGGACCCCAGAGGAGAGAGGAAAGTAAAGACGGCCACACAAGGAGCAGAAGGCCTGGGAAAGGAGAATCACAGAACACTGGAGCAGCTGACACAGGAACTGGAGGATCCAGACTCTCCTGGAAGTCCCACACCTGTAGGGGGAGCAAACCCAAAATCCACAAAATGCTCCAGGAGACCCCAGTCCATATTGAGACAAGAATAAGCGTGGTACAGAAGAGGGGGTGTCGCGGAGAAGACTGGGCAGGAGCAAGACACCTGTGAAGGCCGCAATCACTAAAGCCCAATGACAAGGGGTCCGATCTAGAGAAGAAGGCCCGCCACAACCATCAGAAGGTTGCCCAATACAAGGAGACCCTCCAGCACACCCAGAAATAAGTGAAGAGGGGGAAGGACAAGGAAAACCAGCTTTGAACCCAGCGGTCCGAACGGACCAGAGTACTCCGAAGCAACATCCCACTAGGATGGGAGTGGAGAGGGAGACTAAGGCCACCCAGCTAGGACCCCAGGTTCTGGGCACAAGAAGAATACTCAAAAGACTGTTGCAGCAGGGTAGCGCAACTGACCATGACAAAGGGAAGGAGGAACACACCCCACCAGGGAGACCACACCAAGGGAAGAGGAGAGCAACTACAGAACCCAAACAACTGATGATGGCCAGACTGGCTGCTGCTGAGCTACACAGAAGTGTGAGAGCAGCTGTAGAAAATGAAAATGGGGGAAGCCATAGTTTGCAAAATGCCCATCTGATTGCTCCCAGGAAAACAAGGACCCAGCCAGGTACTCCACCTATGTAGGGGGGGGGGGGTGAGATGAAGATCAGTCGCCCCCCTCCCCGGGAAGGAAAGACCACACGGGACTTTGCAGGTGACTGACCGTAAGGTACAGACCTCCGAAGGGGTCCCCAGCTTGTGCTAGAAAGGCAAAGGTCAGTTGAGGCACCCCATTGGAACTCGGTCAGTGTAGAAAGGGACCGGCAAATAGCCGCGGGTGCGGCAGACGTAACATGGCAACAGTCGGTAAGGGAAAGGCCATATTTTCATGTATTCCCAGGTTCGAGGGACCAGGCGTCCTTGTTGAGGGCCCGCCACGTCGGATCATAATTACTCCATGGAAGGAAGATGCCTAAGGAGAGGGGTCTGAAGAGACTGCAGGCATGCAGTACAGAAAGTTGCCACCAGAGGGAGCTCCTTGTTAAGAATCAAACCAAGAGCTGAGGAGATACATATTACAACCACCAGAGGGCGTTGTAGTATCTCTGCTGATTATATATATATATATATATATATATATATATATATATATATATATATATATATATATATATATATATATACGGTATATATACACATACACACACACACCAAAGAAGCAGTCCCCTCAGGAGTGGGGATGCAATGACCCCCCGGTTCCTGCCGGCAGGAGAGGGGAAGGGGGCAGAGCCAGCCCCACAACCAAGGGGCCCCGTCCGACCTGGCACGGAAAGACTAAATTAGAGGGGAAGGGAGGCAGCTCTAAGTCTGCTCACCGTCAACTAAGGAGCCCCTGTCGACCTGGCAGGAGTGTACAAAAAGAGAATCCCTGGTACCCGCGCTGCGGGAAAGGGAAGGAGGGCGGAGCTATGTTACTACCCCTAGCCCTGATTGCTGCCGGCTGGGGAGGAGGAGACTGATAACTCCTTGGTCCTGCGCTGCAGGAGAATGATGGGGTTTGGAGCGATGCTCCGATACTCCATCCCAGGATGGTCGCCAGCTATGTAACTGCCGGAAGGAGGGGAGCAGCGCTGGGAAAAGAAACTGCCCCAATCCCCACTGCTAGAAGTGCTCCTGTGGGCACCCGTGCATAAGCTGCCAGTGCCAAAAAGGCTCCCCGTTGTGCGGTCGCAAAGATCCAGAATAGAACTGAGCCTGAATAGCTGAGCCTGACACAGAGCCAGAGCCTAAACTAAGGTGGCAGTTCTAGAGACCCAGGGAATGATTAACTCCTTAAGTCCCCCACAGGCCCAAACAGAAGTTCATGTGAAAGAGAGAAGAGAGGGAGGTAGGAAGGGAGGGGGGGCGATTTGGGGGTCGTAAATACTCACCCACGGATTCCATCTTCACATACTCACCCAAACAGCTTCAACCAGCTTATGGCTACGCTGCATCATACCAGGCTAAAACAGCAGGGCGAGCAGGGGCAGTGGGGGACCCGCACCCAAGGTACAACCTCCAGGCGCTGGCAGTTGGCGAGAAGGGGTTAACAGTACATACTCCTGAACCCCCACCTGAAAAAGGGAAACAAAAGGGAGATGAAAACCTAACTAAACCGCCCTTACTAGAAAATAATTAAAAAAAAGACCAGGTCTGGAGAGCACCAGACCTGTGTCTTGCCTCTTACTGACACTAGCTAAAACTGATTACCTCACTTCCAGTGGGCAGGTATATCCTGCCAGGGAGGAGCCAACTTTTTTTTCCTAGTGTCAGCGCCTTCTAGTGACAAGAGCATATACCCATCAGTAAGGTGTCTTCCAATCAAGAGCGACAGAATTTTTTTTTTAAGTTGTAAAATTAAATAAAACCTATATAAATTAGGTATACTTGTAACCGTTTGGACCTACAGAATAAAGATATGGTGTCATTTTTACTGAAAAGTGCACTGCATAGAATCGGAAGCCCCAAAATTTACAAAGTGGGGGGGGGGTTCCAATTTTGCCCAACAAATATTTTTTTCTGGTGAAATGATTGATGTAATTAAAAAGAACAATCGGTGGCGCAAAAAAAAAAAAAAAAGCCCTCATATGGGTCTGTATATGTAATATTGAAAAAGTTATGATTTTTAGAAGGTGATGAGGAAAAAAAACGAAAATGCAAAAACGGAAAAACCCTGTGTCCTTAAGGGGTTAATGTTATTTTGCCATCAAAAAAATATTTTGTGTATACGCACATCTCTTCCATCAATAACAGGAACCCACTTAAATATCCGCAGGGATGTGTCGCCAACTGTCACCCATTTCTTCTCCCTGAAAAAAAAAGATGGCACAAAAAGGAAAAAAAACATATGATCATTAACAATGGTAGAAGTTCAGTAGCCCATGCAAAATATTAGTGACAAGAGAACTAAGGGAAAGGAACTACAGTATTAGGGTATGTTCACACTACATAATTAGCGTGGAATTGTGCATTGGTGTGAACTGCTAACATTAGTGTAAATGGGTCTTCCGCGGACCCTTTCACACTGCGGAATTTCAGCGGCAGACAATTCCACCGCTGAAATTGATCCACCCAAAGAAAGAACATGTTCATTCTTTGTGCGGAAGTCCGCAAGCATAGCCATCAATGGTGACAGCGCAGTGCTGTGCGGTCCTACCACCGAAGTATTTCGGCGGCCGCCACTAGATAAAGTCTCCACTTGTGGAATTCTGCAAGAGGAGATTCTGTTCAAAATACATAGTGTGAACATACCCTTAGAGTGCCAGGAGAGCCCTGGCAGGGGATAGAATAGAAGTAATGAATTACAGTAGCTTGCAGCAAAATGGCACTGACCAGAAGGCGATAGATGGGATGGTGGGAGGAGAGGTACTGTTTCACCCGAGAAAGGTGTAAAAATGGGTAAAAGATAAAAAAAAGGAGAGCTGAGGAATGTGCTCTCAATCACCCAAAGTGCAGAAAAAAGGGGCAAACAGGTTACACCAAAAAAACGTGCACAAAGGATGCAGTCTATTGCAAGCCCTACTCCGAAAGTAGGAAGGCCCCCCCCAAACAAACCTTACCATTTTGCTCCCTGTGAAGTTCCAGGTTCAATGTCCCTTTTCGCCAAAACTACTAAGGAACCACAAATGCTCCTGGAATCAACCTAGGCGTTAGCCAGGGTATCAGCCCACAGAGCCATTAAACAGTCCATGCAGGAGTACCCTGGGTTTTTGCAGGGAGCTGCGGGACCTGATGGACACACACATCTCCCATAGACTGCCAGGAGGGACACCCAGAAGGGCTACCGCATCCTGCCAAAAAGAACAAAAAGAAATAAGTGGATGTGTGAGGATATACTACCCAGACATCCGGCCAGATCTATAAAAATTTCTCCGATCTTGGCCAGAAGGCCGGGATATAAGAGGTGAGTGCCAAAGGCGTAGAGGTTGGTGCAAGTGCGTCAACTCAGTGATCCCATCCTCTCAGTGAGTTTCGGCACCTCGGGGTCAAAAGTACCTCGGCTCAAGACCCTCCCAGCCTTATGACGAGACACCACAGACTGGAATAGGCCTACTGTGTAAAACGTGCAGGGGCAGTAAGGAGGCACTAGTAACATAAGCTCAGCTTTCACTTTACCAGAGGTCGTTAGCTGAGCTGTGATTGGATGCTGTGGGAAAATTACTCAATTTTTTCTCACACACTTTGATAAATCTGGGCCATAGAGAGGACACTAGGCACTATTGCTGTGTAGGGCCAGTTCACAGAGCAGAACATACGCCAGGAAAGTTTATGTGCAGACATTCTGTGGGCAGCAGGGCCGCTCAGAAATGCGCAATCTCCATAGACAGCAATGCATTTGTGAGTGGATTATTCAAAAAGAATGAACATGTTTATTCTTTCAGCGGAGTCCGGAATTTGAATTTCCACGGCATATGTTTTTGCTACTGAAATTCTGCCATGTGCACAATGCAGCAGAATCTCATTGAAAGCAAGGGGAGGCTACTGCCACGTAATTTCCAGAAAGGGAGCACTATTAGGCTATGTTCACACACTGGAATTCCGTTCAAATTCCGTTCTGCATAACTGGATTTTTATGGCATTGCTAAATTCTGCCAAAATTCCAAGCCCTGTCAAGCTCAATGGAATTCCACCCACAATTCCACAAAATTAAAAGAGGTCTGAATGTGAATGGGACAGAAGAATCCCATTGAATATAATGTGCCTCTTCCAAGGAATTCCGCCATGTGAACATAGCATCAGGGCCAGGGATATAAAGGCAGGGTGGGTGATCCACTCCACTGGACCACCAGGGACTGTTTAACCTCTTAAGGACCCATGACGTATGCATACGTCATGAGTCCCGGTCCTGCGATATAACGCGGGGTCACACGGTGACCCCGCATCATATCGCGGTGGGCCCGGCGTCATAGTGAAGCCGGGACCCGCCTCTAATAGTGCGGGGCACTGATCGCTGTGCCGCGCGCTATTAACCCTGAAGCTGAGCCGCGCGGCTAAAAACGAAAGTAAAAGTGCCCGGCTAGCTTTGAGTCCTCAAAGCACCCTGAACACAGAAAAATAAAAAAGTTATAGGGGTCAAAAGATGACCATTTTAAACGTATAAATTTTCCTGCATGTATTCATGATTTTTTTATGAAGTGGTACAAAATCAAACCTATACAAGTAGGGTATCATTTTAACCGTATGGACCTACAGAATAAAGATAAGGTATCATTTTTGACAAAAAATGTACTGCGTAAAAATAGAAGCCCCCAAAACTTACAAAATAGTGTTTTTTCATCAATTTTGTCGTACATTGATTTTTTTTCCCGTTTCACCGTAGATTTTTGGGTAAAATGACAATTTTAGGTGAAAATTTTTAAGAGTTATGATTTTTTAAAGTTAAGGAGGAAAAATTTAAAATGAAAAAACGGAAAAAGCCCGGGTCCTTAAGGGGTTAAAGGGGTATTCCAGGAAAAAAACTTTTTTTTTATATATCAACTGGCTCCAGAAAGTTAAACAGATTTGTAAATTACTTCTATTAAAAATATTAATCCTTTCAGTACTTATGAGCTTCTGAAGTTAAGGTTGTTCTTTTCTGTCTAAATCCTCTCTGATGACACCTGTCTCGGGAAACACCCAGTTTAGAAGCAAATCCCCATAGCAAACCTCTTCTAAACTGGGTGTTTCCCGAGACAGGTGTCATCAGAGAGGATTCAGACAGAAAAGAACAACCTTAACTTCAGAAGCTCATAAGTACTGAAAGGATTAAGATTTTTTAATAGAAGTAATTTACAAATCTGTTTAACTTTCTGGAGCCAGTTGATCTATATAAAAAAAAAAGGTTTTTCCTGGAATACCCCTTTAAAGGTCCCTTTAGATGCCGCTGTCAGCTTTGACAGCAGAGATCTGATGGGTTAATAGCCTGCCACGGCGAGTAGCCGCGTGTCGGCTATTAACGGCAGGCTTCAGCTACAAGAATCAGCTGAGGGCCGCCTGGTACAGAGCATGCTCAAGTCAGGAGCCCGCACAAAGACATGTATACACAAGGAGATTGGACATAAATGTAAATCCTAATGCCCTGGTTCTGTACATGAAGGGAGCACAGGTGCTGTAGGCACTGTAGGTATTGGCAAACATCAGTAATCATGCTGATTGATGCCGACCATTAACCCTTCAATACTGATCACAGCATTTGCAGCGGCTCTATATGGCTCATCGGACCATCTGCAGCACAACTGCGGGGATCCGGTCAGCCAAGATGTTGGCCGGAGGTCCCTCACCTGCTCTCAGAGCATCTTCTTCTCTGGTCTGCCTTCTAGGATAGCACTGATCTGGATTAGCAATCTAATGATTGCTATAAATTGTCCCCTATGGAGACATAAAAAAGTGAATAAGCCCCTACGCCAATAAAAATGAAATTTGCTCCTTTTTCCCTTAAAAAGTGTAAAAAAAAAATAATTTACAAATATATCTGGTATCAGCGATAAATTTTATGGTAAAATAAGTGATGTAATTACAAAGTACAATTGGACACGCAAAAAACAAGCGCTCATATGGGTCTGTAGATGAAAAATAAGAGTTATGGCTCTTAGAAGGCAAAAAACGAAAATGCATAAATGAAACTGGCAAGGCCCTAAGACATCTTATCCCCTGTCTTTTCTGATTGCGGGAGTCCCGCCACTGGAAGAATGTGACAAGGGGGGGAGGGCGGGATTATAATGTGACAAAGGGGGGGAGGGGAATGTGATAAGGGGGGGGGGGGGAATGTGACATGGAGGGAGGAAGAATGTGACATGGAGGGAGGAAGAATGTGACAGAGGGGGGAGGATGTGACATGGAGAGGGGGGGGGATGTGACATGGAGAGGGGGGGGGATGTGACATGGAGAGGGGGGGGGGATGTGACATGGAGAGGGGGGGGATGTGACATGGAGAGGGGGGGGATGTGACATGGAGAGGGGGGGGATGTGACATGGAGAGGGGGGGGGGATGTGACATGGAGAGGGGGGGGGATGTGATAAGGGGGAGGAGAATGTGACGGGGGAGGAGATGTGACGGGGGGGGGGATGTGACATGGAGAGGGGGGGGATGTGACATGGAGAGGGGGGGGGGGATGTGACATGGAGAGGGGGGGGGATGTGACATGGAGAGGGGGGGGGGATGTGACATGGAGAGGGGGGGGGATGTGACATGGAGAGGGGGGGGATGTGACATGGAGAGGGGGGGGATGTGATAAGGGGGAGGAGAATGTGACGGGGGGGGGATGTGAAATTTTAATGCAAAAAATTGTACCGCTTTTGGTACAAATTTCCACACAAAATCATACCGCCAGGGAGGTTAACCCCTTAACGACGCCGGACATAAATGTACGTCCTGGTGAGCTGGTACTTAATGCACCAGGATGTACATTTACGTCCTATACATAACCGCGAGCATCGGAGCAATGCTCGGGTCAAGCGCGGCAGGTCCCGGCTGCTGATAGCAGCCGGAGACCCGCCAGTAATGGCGGACATCCGCGATCCCGCGGATGTCCGCCATTAACCCCTCAGATGCCATGATCAATACAGATCACGGCATCTGCAGTATCGTGGTCACTAAAATGGATCGGATCACCAGCAGCGCTGCCGCAGCGATCCGATCATCCAGCATGGCAGACGGAAGTCCCCTCACCTGCCTCCGCTGCCTTCCACGGGTCTTCTGCTCTGGTCTGCGATCGAGCAGACCAGAGCAGAAGATGAACAATAATACTGATCAGTGATTTGTCCTATGTATAAAGTAAAAAAGAAATATGTGAAAAAAAAACCTCCCCCAATAAAAACGTAAATTGTCCCATTTTCCCTATTTCACCCCCAAAAAGTGTAAAAAAGAAATATTTTATATACATATTTGGTATTGCCACATGCGTAAATATCCGAACTATTAAAATAAAATGTTATTGATACCGTAGTACAGTGAACGGCGTGAACGCAAAAAAAAAAAAAGTCCAAAATAGCTGCTTTTTTTTTTTACATTTTATTCCAAAAAATTTTATAAAACTTGTATAAAGTTTTATATAAGCAAATATGGTATCAATAAAAAGTACGGATCACGGCGCAAAAAATGAGCCCTCATACCGCCGCTTATACGGAAAAATGAAAAATTTATAGGTCTTAAAAATTGTTGGATTTTAAACGTACTAATTTGGTTAAAAAGTTAGCTTTTTTTTTTTCCGCAACAGTAATAGAAAAGTAGGTAATAATGGGTATCATTTTAATCGTATTGACCCAAAGAATAAAGAACACACGTAATTTTTACCGTTAAGTGTGCGGCGTGAAAACGAAACCTTCCAAAATTACCAAAATTGCGGTTTTCTTTTTCATTTTCCCACACAAATAGTATTTTTTTTGGTTGCGCCATACCTTTTATGGTAAAGTGAGTGATGGCATTACAACAGACAACTGGTCGCGCAAAAAACAAGCCCTCATACTAGTCTGTGGATGAAAATATAAAAGAGTTATAAGACGAGGAGGAAAAAAATGAAAACTTAAAAATAAAATTGTCGGAGTCCTTAAGGCCCAAATGGGCTGAGTCCTTAAAGGACAACTGCAGCGGCATTAGACTTATCCCCTATCCACAGCGCGACCCCGTACAGGAGATTGCCGGGGGCCCCAGCGTTCGGACCCCCGCGATCAAACACTTATCCCCTATCTTGAGGATAGGGGATAAGTGTTTGTAACGCTGCAGATGTCTTTTAAGGGTTAAAAGTAGTGTAATGGGGTTTTGGGGGGTGTCCACCCATGTCTCTGCGGCCCCCAGGGGTTACACTAGTTTGAAAACTGAGAAGTGTTCTGTGTGGCACTCCAGCTGTTGCAAAACTACAATTCCCAGCATGCCCATGCAGCTGAGAGTTGCAGCAACAGCTGGAGAGCCACAGGTTAGAAATCACAGGCTCATTCCCTGGAATAGGGGCCCCATGACTGATGTTTATGTGACACAGGCCCAGTCTAAATCAACTGTAATCTGTACAGTCTGTAAATGTTCCGCCATATGGTCGCCACGACCAAACCTCTGTGTAGAAAAAAAAAAAAAAAAAAAAAAAAAAAAAAAAGTTACGTCATCAACATGCAAATTCTATCGAAGCTATACTGTCCCCTCATTTGCATCTCTGGCCCATTTCCATGGCAACCACACGCAGCGGATTACTTTGACAGGATAAACCTTCGCCCAGTGATCTGCTTATCCAATCAGGGAACTCGTCGACCTGCTCACGTCTTCCAACCAGATCGCCGTTACCTGAACACGCCCCGACACTACTAACAGGAGGGCCGCTGACAGCTCAGCCGCAGAGACGGCATCCCATTGGCTGCTCTTCACGTCACTCAAGCGCTCGACCAATCAGCTGATTTCCCTTTGGCAAGTTATTTGCCGGCTCCGGGGCTCCCTATAAACGAGCGAGTCCCCCCACCCTCACCCACCCAGTGCTGTAGTGGCGCTCACTTTACGGACTCTGAACTCGCTCTCACCATCTGCGGACTTTCTCGATGGCCGCCATCACTTTTTTGATGTCATCTTTGGCCCGGCTTCGGGTCTCGGCTCTCACTGAACGGCCTGACATTTTCCTATCGACACACCGCGGCGTGACGCCTGGAGGGGCGTGGCCTTATTGCATCCCGCTAGTGACGTCACGCAAGCTGTGTGGTTATTTAGCGGAGAGTGTGGATGGTGAATGGGCGGGAACTTTGTGCGAGTGGGAAACTTCTTTGGAATGATCGAGCGGGAAAGTATGTGTGTGAACGAGGCCTTACAAGCCGCTACCTCTGTGTGGGAGGAATTCACACGCCTCATTGTGCGCGGACTTGCGGCACCACTTGTCCTCTACACAGTACCATATTAAGTACGAGTCGTGCGCTTCGACATTACACCTGTTCATGTTTACCATATCACCTTGGAATTTTTTCCCTTCTTGCAGCTAAACCATAACCTTTTTATTTTTTGATCCATGGATCCAATATAAGAGCTACCATTAACACCTTAAATCAACTGGAGCTAGAAAGTTAAACAGATTAGTAAATTACTTCTATTAAAAAATCTTAATCCTTTCCACTACTTATTAGCTTTCGCGTGTCGCATTCAGGAATCCCCCAGGGTGCCAGGACAGCAAAAAAACAGAAAACTCGCATGGCATACTATTTGGAAAACAACACTTCATGAGGAACATAACAAGGGGTGCAATGACCATTTACTTACACCCCTGTGTGCATATGAAAAATGTAAATTTTTAATTTTCTCGGACCCCTGTTCCAAAAATCTGTCAGACACCTGTGGTGTGTAAATTCTCATTGGACCCCTTGTTACATTCCTTGAAGGATCTTCCAAAATGGGGTCACATGTGGGTGCTTTTTATTTATTTATTTTTTTTGCATTTATGTCAGAACCGCTAAAACTATCAGCCAGGGCCAGCCCAAGATATTGTGCTGCTTTGGTCCAGGAGTAAAATGCTACTACCACCCCCAAAAAAAATTAATGTACTATGCCATTGAATAGCAGGGGGACAAAAAAAAAAAAAAAAAAAAAAGTACTTTTACATAATTTACCTTATGGGATTTATAATGTTAGATTTTAATAGTTTGGACAATTACGCACACGGCGATACCTAATATGTTTATTTTTATTTGGCTTAAAGGTTTTTTTTTATATGGAAAATGGGGAAAAAGGGGGTAATTGGAACTTTTAACCCCTTAAGGACCTAGTTAATTTTCACTGTTGGACCCGGCCATTTTTTGAACATCTGACCACTGTCACTTTAAGCATTTATAATTCTGGGATGCTTTTACCTTTCATTCTGATTCCGAGATTGTTTTTTCGTGACATATTCTACTTTATGTTAGTGGTAAAATTTTGCCGATACTTGCATCATTTCTTGGTGAAAAATTCCAAAATTTGATGAAGAAATGTAAAAATGTTCCTTTTTTTTTTTTTTTTACTTTGAAGCTCTCAACTTATAAGGAAAATGAATTCCAAATAAATTATATATTGATTCACATATACAATATGTCTACTTTATGTTGGCATCATAAAGTTGATGTGTTTTTACTTTTGGAAGACATCAGAAGGCTTCAAAGTTCAACAGCAATTTTTCATAAACTTTCCAAAATCGAAATTTTTCAGGGACCAGTTCAATTTTGAAGTGAATTTGAAGGGCTTTCATATTAGAAATACCCCATAAATGACCCCATTATAAAAACTGCACCCCTTAAAGTATTCAAAATGACATTCAAAAGGTTTGTTAACCCTTTAGGCATTTCACAGGAATAGCAGCAAATTGAAGGAGAAAATTCAATATCTTAATTTTTTACACTGGCATGTTCTTGTAGACCCAGTGTTTGAATTTTTACAAGGGGTAAAAGGAGAGAAATCTTCCTAAAATGTGTAACCCAATTTCTCTCAAGTAAGGAAATACCTCATATGTGTATGTCAAGTGTTCGGCAGGCGCACTATAGGGCTCAGAAGGGAAGGAGCGACAATGGGATTTTGGAAAGCAAATTTTGCTGAAATATTTTTTGGGGGACATGTCGCATTTAGGAAGCCCCTATGGTGCCAGAACAGCAAAAAAAAACACATGGCATACTATTTTGGAAACCACACCCCTCAAGGAACGTAACAAGGGGTACAATGAGCCTTAACACGTCAAAGGTCTTTGCCGACTTTTTGTTAAAGTTGGATGTGTAAATGAAATTTTTTTTCACTAAAATGAAATTTTTTCCCCAAATTTTACATTTTTGTAATGAGTAATAGGAGAAAATAATGCACAAAATTTGTAACCCCATTCCTTCTGAGTGTGGAAATACCCCATGTTTGGATGTCAAGTGCTCTGCTGGTGCACTACAATGCTAAGAAGAGGAGGAGCGCCATCAAGCTTTTGGAAAGAAAATTTGTTTGGAATGGAAGTCAGGGGCCAGTGGATCCCCCCCCCCCCCCACACACATGTGACCCCATTTTGGAAACTACACCCCTCACAGAATTGAATAAGGGATGCTGTGAGTATTTACACTTCACTGGTGTTTCACAAATCTTTGGAACAGTGGGCTGTGCAAATGAAAAATTTAATTTTTCATTTTCACGGACCACGTTTCCAAAAATCTGTCAGACACCTGTGGGGCATAAATGGTCTCTGTACCCCTTATTACATTACATGAGGGGTGTAGTTTCCAAAATGGGGTCACATGTGGGGGGGTCCATTGTTCTGGCACTATGGAGGCTTTGTAAACACACGTGGCCTTCAATTCCGGACAAATTTTATCTTCAAAAGCCCAATGTTGCTCCTTCTCTTCTGAGCATTGTAGTGCGCCAGCAGAGCACTTTACATCCACATATGGGGGTATGTTCATACTCAGAAGAAATGGAGTAAAAATTTTGCGGGACTTTTTTCCTATTTTCCCTTGTGAAAATGCAAAATTTAGGGTAACACCAGCATTTTAGGGAAAACTTTTTTTTCATTTTTCCATCCAACGTTGAAGAATTTTCATTAAACACCTGGGGGGTGTTAAGGCTCACTATACCCCTTATTACGTTCCGTGAGGGGTGTAGTTTCCAAAATGGGGTCACATGTGGGTATTAATTTTTTTGCGTTTATGTTAGAACCACTGTAAAATCAGCCACCCCTGTGCAAATCACCAATTTAGTCCTCAAATGTACATGGTGCACTCTCACTCCTGAGCCTTGTTGTGCGCCCGCAGAAAATTTTACACCCACATATGGGGTATTTCCGTACTCAGGAGAAATTACGTTACAAATTTTGGGGGTCTCTTTCCTTTTACCGCTTGTGAAAATAAAAAGTATGGGGCAACACCAGCATGTTAGTGTAATTTTTTTTATAATTTGTAGTGCAATTTTTCCCGAGTACGGAAATACCCCATATGTGGCCCTAAACTGTTTCCTTGAAATACGACAGGGTTCCGAAGTGAGAGAGCGCCATGCGTATTTGAGGCCTAAATTAGGGATTGCATAGGGGTGGACATAGGGGTATTCTACGCCAGTGATTCCCAAACAGCTGTTGCTAAACTCCCAGCATTCCTGGACAGTCAGTGTATATGGAAAAATAAAAAAGTAGTATGGGTCAGACAATGACTGGGGTGTTGCAGTATGTAGCAGGGTCTGGTGGTATTAACCCTGGGGGCAAGATGTTAACCCCTTAGTGTTCGTGTCCCCACTTTTATTCCTAAATTACCTTTATCATGATATTTCCATTATCTTGAATTGAATATATTAGGCCTGTCTATGGTCCATCCTAGTGGATTATATATCCAAAAAATGAATGTGAGGGGGCTTTGTCCGGTCTCTTCTGTGCGGCTGTGTCTGGCGCCCCCCCATCCGGAGATTGGCCCGGCACCCAGCTGCTCAGCTTTGCGGCTGTCCATTTGTCTCTTATTCCACACTATTGAGACTGCCGGTGTTTATAGGCATTCACTATCCCTGCCCGATCATATGTATGCCTTTCTAGACTTATCGGACTACAAGTTTTTATTGTTAGATAATTTTTATGAGTTTTTTTTACTAATCTTTCATGTATGACATGCATCTATGACCTACACTCTGTATGTAAGTGTTTCTGAATATTAAGTTTGATTATATGATTCTCCAATTTTTCCCGTATTTAAATCACAGCCCGGCCCACTAGTCCTTTAAGGATTGGACCTGAGGAAGAGGGGAGCGCGTCCCTTCTTAACGCGTAGTCCGAATTTATGATTTTGAATAAAGTATGCCTTTACTTACCATCGGCTTTTGAACTCCATTCCTGCCCACGGGCGAGCGCCGCAACAGGATCGCTTCTTTTTCATCACTGAATACTCCTTACAGACCATCCAGCTAGACGGGAGGATCCAGGCAGCACACCGTGACTCATTACCCACATCAGTTGGGCCCCCAAAGCAACTGTAGATGTTATGCTCTTAGCATAACACTACCAGGTGAGCACACTCTATTTGTGATACTACACCCTCCTGTTGGTTGGATTTACGGCACATATACGGGCACATTGTCTCTTTTTTTGTATTTCATATTCATTATTAGTGTTGCTCGCGAATATTCGCAATTCGAATATTATTCGCGAATATCGCATATTCGCGAATTTCGCGAATATAGCGCTATATATTCGTAATTACGAATATTCGTTTTTTTTTTTTTTTTTTTTTTTCACAGTACACATCACAGTGATCATCCCTCTCTGCTTCCAGCTTGTGTGGTGTAAAGAAGGCTGTAATACTACTGTGCGAGACTGGCGCGCGAAAATTCGCATATGCGAAGATTAGCATATGCGAATTTTCGCATATGCGAATTTTCGTGTATGCTAATTTTGTATATGCTAATTTTCACATATGTTAATTTTCGCATACGCGAAGTTTCGCATGTGCGAAAATAAAACGAGGATATAACGAATATGCGAATATTCGCGAATATATGACGAATATTCGTCCATATATTCGCGAATATTCGCGAATTCGAATATGGCCTATGCCGCTCAACACTATTCATTATTCCCTTTGTTATACACTGTTTGCGGATTGGGTTGCCTGAGGCTTTCTGTCCAATGCCTTAGCTGCTATGGTCTATCCGTACTACACACTTACCCCTAGAACTCTTTATTTAGATAACATTTACATATACTGTTACCTTTACTGAATACGTGCGTTTAGTTAGCTACAGGAATACTTTCTGGCCACAAAAGCATCCTGGACATGTGGAGACAAAAAGAACACATTAGTACATGACATTTTGTGCTTAACAGTGGTATGGACTGGTATAGAACAGGTTACAGTCCCTAATACAAATTGGGGGGAATTTATAATTGGCTTTACCCTGGTTTTGTGGTGTACATTTGTCTCACAGTTTTTCCCAGTTGCTGTTTTGAGACTTTTCATTGCGACTTTTGCTTTAGAAGGTTTTTCAAAAGGAACATACCAAGTCATGATTTCAGTTGATATCATGCAGTGGTAAGGAATTCATCATGTGCGACTTTTCAGTTTGTCGCATCTTTTGTCGCAACTGTGCTGACTTGGCTTACAGAACTGACTGTGGACAGCATTTTTAAAAAGTCGCACATTTTGTCGCACGGAATAAAAAGTCGCACCAAAAAGTCACAAAGGAATCATCATACAAAGTGTTGTACTGAAGTAAGAAATGTGATCAGCACCAGATTTATCACTTGCTCTGCACCATGTAATAAATCTGGTGCAGGTACACAGTTTCCACCACATGAATTAATGGGTAAAAAGACATTCTCCTACACCACTCTTGATGAATTCCCCCCCCATTGACTTGTTTACTGGTGAAATAGATATATGAATTTAGTGAATTATGTGTTCTAGACTTTGTAGATGTACACTACTTGGATTTTGTATGTACTGAATTTTATGTGTACTGAGTTTTAGGTACATGTGTAAAGTCAGTCTTGATATCTAACTGGTATTTGGCATTAGTGGGAAGGTAGCTTTTCTTGTTTCTCCCAGTGGAGCTGGGACAGCACCTAAGTAGAAACACTATAACACCTTTATATAATTGTATACTTCTGTACAGGGATTTTATACTTCTGTACAGGAATTTTGTACTTCTGTACAGTAAACCATTTACCTTTTTTACATTTTTGGTAAACATAACTTTTATTTGTTTAGAGACACAAAAGCTACATGCCAGCAGCAGAACAATTGAAACAGTCAGGCTACATTTACCTGACATTTTGAGTGCACAAAAATATATTACTATTATCACATTTACAATAACTGACATGTAAGGCTCAACAGTCCACCTACATTATGGAGTCGTTGGTTAGGAACACGGCTATAGCCGGGCACAAAACTTAATAGGATTTCCTCAAGCAAGGAGTCTCGGCCCGAGCCGGGCATAAACTTACGAAGGTGGTTGCATTGCTAAACCGTAGAACTTCATGGCATAGTCCTGCCAGGCACTTAGCTTGAACTGTTATAGAAACTGATGAATCGGAACAATAAAAAAGGTACTAATGTACCATACAGTTAGTAGAATGCCAACAATACTTTTAGAAGTTGGATCTTCTTGCTTCCCAACCTCGCCTGTCGGTGTGCTTCCTGCTCTGGGAGATATATCTAGGAGCACGAGGTTGGGTTTCCTTCATGGGGTTGACAATAGTGTTCCAGACTACATGGGTCAGCCGGGACTGTGCCATGGTTGGATTTACATTGACCACAACATTAACTTCAGCAGCTGAGGCCACTGGTACAACTGTAGGTGCTGGCTGTTTCGGCCACACCTTAGGTGGAGTAGGCCGCGGCACATCAGTGGGTGCCTGCTGATTAGGCCACACCTCCTGGACTGGAGTAGGCCTAGGCACATACGTTGGTGCCCGTTGGTCAGGCCTCACCTCCTCAGAGGGAGTAGGCCTGGGCACGTTGTTAGAGAAGACGCTGAACTTGATCTCTTCATGAATTTAGGTGCCATGATGGGTACCTCGGACAAATACACTTCTTCTTCCAGGGCAGTGTCTGGAAACCTCATTGGCCGAATTCCATGGGGATCTGCATCCCAGTCGTCCGATGGAAAGTATATGAAGGGTATTTGAGTGGGATTTTTGGGCCTGGTTATGGCTGCTGCCCATTCACCCAGCAGACTTTTCACTGGGGTGTATTCCATCGCTCGCTCTAGGGAGTGATATTTTGTAGGTAGGTAGCCCTGCTGAACGGCCCTTCTGTTGACTAGTATGGTCCCTCCATGCCGGCAGTCCTGGAGGGTACCAAGATAGCTCGTCGGCACTCTGAAGGTGGCTCACCCTCTCGTGGATAGTCCAGCCTGCCTGAATATATGGGGCCTCCAATCTTTTGGTATCTCGCTGCTGCTCTACTTGAACTTCATAGGGCAACCGTTTAGGCTCATACTTCTCTCTGTGCTGGGCTTTCAATTTTTCAATGATGCCGGATATTTCAGCCTCTTTGAGGGCTCTCACAGTCTGTGCTGTGGGGACCGGTGGATGGGACTTCCCTGGCATATGACTTCCCATATGTACTGGATGAGCGCAGGCTTGTCACCGAATACCCATTGAGGAAGAGGGATGACTGCGGGCGTGCGCTAACTGGACCAGACTTCTGCACTGGGGGTTCCCTGTCGGGGCTGGAGGAGGAAGAAGGCGTAGAAAATGCGGCGGTGAAGTCTGCGGTGATTCTCCTTTTGGGGGGGCTGGCCACTCATCGTCCTCTGGAAGTGGGGGCAGGTTGCAGGCCTCCGCGGCCCCAAGGGACAGCTGCTGCAAGTGGTCAGCTAATTTGTGGAAAAGTTGCACTGCGGGCCGCAGCAACTTTCCGCTGTTTTCCGGCGCCATCTTGTTGCTCTCCTCACATGCTCCAGTGGGCTCCGCCATCTCTGTACACCTTGCTGCCATCTCCGGACTGTAGAGGGCTGGCCGCATGGTCTCTTTTAAATGAAGCTTCAACAAAATGGCTGCAGGCCGGAAGGACATCATCGGTGCAGCACTTACTTCCTGTCTCCCGGCAAACGCAAGCAGACAACAACAGTTCCACTTCGGCATAGAGAAGGCTACATGATGTCCACGCCCAGGGGCGGGACACAGACCAGTGCGGGACATTTTGGCGCGCTTCTCGGGTTCTTCTTTAACCCCTTCAGGTACTTTTTGTAGCCGAGCACGTAACATGGCTTTGTTCCTGATTTTACACATGGCCACAATACAGTATTCTTCACCTCCCCCTTACTTTTTCTAGCACCCCAGCAAAGCACAATTTCAGCAACAATGTCCTGTACACTTTTGGACGCAATTGCGGTTGCAACTTGCGACAATCCTGGACAGTTCTCTATACACATTCCTGCACAGGGGGAGGACTAGTGGCACTTGTTATAAAGGTATACACCGTTTTTTTTTTTCTGTTGCGGGTGGTCTGGGTAGTAATTAAAGGAACACACCGGTATCCTGTCTGTGGGATGCCAAAAGCTATGTGGTGACTGGGGTGTTGCAGTATGTAGCAGGGTCTGGTGGTATTAACCCTGGGAGCAAGATGTTGTTAACCCCTTATTGTTCGTGACGCCAGGGCGTGGTTATTCCGGTATGGTAACCGCCGTCAACCAACCCAAAACGGTTTTGTAATAAAGGAATGTCCACAGCAGGGATTCTGAATAAACTGGAACTTTTACTTGAAATGCTTAGGAAACAGTCTTTACAATTATGCAGTTCCTTCAGCGGCGACCAGGAAACGGGATATCTTGCAGGCTTGCTGGGACTTGTTATGAAGATATTGAAGTGGGACATTGTGCTACTTATATATTCTTTAGCTGTGTAGTAGTCACTGGATTTGTAGAGATAATTGATAACTCATGTTTAAGAAGTGGCTGCTGTTTCTTAGACTTTGGCCTAGATGCAATTGTGCAGGAATTTATGCTGCTTTAGTGTACGGAATGAGAAGCAGGAACTAAGAGAGCTAACTGAGATACTACAGCCCCTTATATACTAGGGGGCTGGACTAAAGCCCATTAGTTGTTAAGCCTGTAGGTTCTGTACCCAAGGAACTCTGGGTATGTTACATGACAGTGGTTCACATGACTAACACTTCTATACATTTGTACAAACTTTATACATATTGACAATGCATACACAATATATACAATGCATTTAAATAGAACAATAAGAAGGTGAGCAAGGGGGGGTATCCTGCAGGAGAGCCCTATGGATTCAAGGAACTCTTGCTGAGGGGACTTAAGGATGGTACAGGACTAGGTCCTGTACCGGGATACCACATATCCGTTATTACTTCTGAGCGTGCTCAGAAGAGGTGACACCAGCAGACTCCTGCAGTGCTGAGGGACTACTACTACTCCCATCATGGAACAGACTAGTTTCCATGATGGGAGTAGTAATTCCCCGGCTGCGGGAGTCTGCTGGTGGCTGGGGAGGCTACATTAGTGTTTGTACTACCCACATCATGGAACAGACTCTGTTCCATAATGGGGGTTGTAGTGCAGGGGCTGAGGGATTGATCGCACTGGGTCTCACTTCTGAGATTCCATTCGATCAGAAGTTATTAAGCAGGGGAGCGGGCTGCATGGTCCGCTCTCCTGCGATGTACGGTGTATTTTACTTTCACTTTTAAATCCCCAGCGGGGAGACCTGAATGGCCGGTACTGAGGAGCCATTCGGGGCTCCCAGCGGGGTTTTTAAAATGAACATTGTGAGTGGCAGCGGGGGCCATATCTATATTAAAAGTGCTGTGGGGGGAGGGGGGCAAGATATATAGCGCTGCAGGGGGGCAGACATACAGCCTATAAATCTATCTATTTCTATATATCTATCTATTTATCAATATCTATTTACCGCCAGCACATTTATAAATATATACCCCCCCCCCTCCCCCGCCAGCACATTTATAATCTACCTCCCGCAGCGCATTTGTCATATTATGCCACCGCAGCTCTACAACAGGCCAGTAGCCGGCCAGCCCGATGATGCTGATACAATACTTTTCATTCATAGCGCTGCGGCATATGTACATAGAAGCACTGGGGGGAAGACATATAGCATTATCTGCCCCCCCCACAGAACTTCTATATACATATGCCACCGAAGCGCTATGAATGAAAAGTATCATCGAATGCTGATAGATATACTTTTCACATATAGCGCTGCGGTGGCATATGTATATAGAAGCGTATATTGTGACTGGAGAAAGAACGGAATAAATAGTGCATGCACTATTTCTCCCATTACTTTCTCCCATCACAAAATAACGTCCATTATTAACGGGCTATGAAGGGTTAAAACAGATAATGTAAAAATCCCATAGACTATAATGGGATTTTGTAACAGCCGTATGGGATTTTTTTTTACAGCCGTTTAACGGCCGATTTTAACCCCTTAAGGACTGAGCCCTTTTTCACCTTAAGGACTCAGCCGTTTTTTGCAATTCTGACCACTCTCACTTTAAACATTAATAACTCTGGAATGCTTTTACTTATCATTCTGATTCCGAGATTGTTTTTTCGTGACATATTCTACTTTAACTTAGTGGTAAAATTTTATGGTAACTTGCATCCTTTCTTTTTAATTGAAAATTTTGCATTTTTCTAACTTTGAAGCTCTCTGCTTGTAAGGAAAATGGATATTCAAAATAAAAAAAAATTTTGATTCACATATACAATATGTCTACTATATATTGACATCATAAAATTTATGAATTTTTACTTTTGGAAGACACCAGAGGGCTCGATATTTTTCAGGGACCAGTTCAGATTTGAAGAGGATTTGAAGGGTCTTCATATTAGAAATACCCCACAAATGACCCCATTATAAAAACTGCACCCCCCAAAGTATTCAAAATGACATTCAGTCAGTGTTTTAACCCTTTAGGTGTTTCACAGGAATAGCAGCAAAGTGAAGGAGAAAATTCAAAATCTTCATTTTTTTACACTCGCATGTTCTTGTAGACCCAATTTTTGAATTTTTGCATGTGGTAAAAGGAGAAAATTTTTACTTGTATTTGTAGCCCAATTTTTCTCGAGTAAGCACATACCTCATATGTCTATGTAAAGTGTTCAGCGGGCGCAGTAGAGGGCTCAGAAGGGAAGGAGCGACAAGGGGATTTTGGAGAGAACATTTTTCTGAAATGGTTTTTGGGGGGCATGTCACCTTTAGGAAGCCCCTAGGGTGTCAAAACAGCAAAAAAAAAACACAAGGCATACCATTTTGGAAACTAGACCCCTTGAGGAACGTAAGAAGGAATTAAGTGAGCCTTAATACCCCGCAGGTGTTTCATGACTTTTGCAAATGTAAAAAAAAAATAAAAATTACCTAAAATGCTTGGTTTCCCAAAAATTTGACATTTTTACAAAGGGTCAAAGCACAAAATACCCCCCAAAATTTGAAGCCCAATTTCTCCCAATTCAGAAAACACCCCATATGGGGGTGAAAAGTGCTCTGCTGGCGCACTACAGGTCTCAGAAGAGGAGAAGTCACATTTGGCTTTTTGGAAGTAAATTTTGCTCTGGGGGCATGCCGCATTTAGGAAGCCCCTATGGTGCCAGGACAGCAAAAAAAAAACACATGGCATACCATTTTGGAAACTAGACCCCTTGGGGAATGTAACAAGGGGTAAAGTGAACCTTAATACCCCACAGGGGTTTCACGACTTTTGCATATGTAAAAAAAAAGAAAAAATTTTACCTAAAATGTTTGATTTCCCCAAATTTTTACATTTTTACAAAGGGTTAAAGCAGAAAATACCCCCCAAAATTTGAAGCCCAATTTCTCCCGATTCAGAAAACACCCCATATGGGGGTGAAAAGTGCTCTGCTGGCGCACTACAGGTCTCAGAAGAGGAGTAGTCACATTTGGCTTTTTGGAAGCAAATTTTGCTCTGGGGGCATGCTGCATTTAGGAAGCCCCTATGGTGCCAGGACAGCAAAAAAAAAAAAAAAAAACACATGGCATACCATTTTGGAAACTAGACCCCTTGGGGAACGTAACAGTGTTACAGTGAGTACTTACACCTCACAGGTTTTTTGAACAGTGGGCCGTAAAAGTGAAAAATTTTATTTTTTTGCACTATATTGATAGTGTTAGCCCAAATATTTCATTTTCACATTGGGTAATAGGGCAAAAGGCCCCCAAAATTTGTAGAACAACTTTGTCTGAGAAAAAAAAATACCCCATATGTGGATGTAAATTGCTCTGTGGACGCACTACAATGCTCAGAATAGAAGGAGGGAAATTTTGTTGAAATCTAAGTCGGGGGTCATGTGCATTTATAAAGCCCCCAACAGAAAAAAAAAAAAACACATGTGACACAATTTTAGAAACTACACCCCTCAATGAACGTAACAAGGGGTACAGTGGAAAATAACACCTCACAGGTTTTTTGAAAAATGGGCCATAAATTGAAAAATAAGATGTTTTTACACTAAAATGCTGGGGTTACCCAATTTTTAACATTTTCACATGGGGTAATATGAGGAATTGGGTTACAAATTTTGGAGGGCTTTTTCCCCTGACTATGAAAATACATCCACATATGGGGTAACGTGCTGGACGGGCGCACAACAAGGCTCAGAAGTCATAGAGGTCACTTTGTATTTGTGACCTATGGCATATCAGTAGCTGACGGTTACATACATTCCGAGGAAAATACAAAAATGAAACACCCAAATGTGACACCATTACAGAAAGTACCCACCCTGAGGAATGGGTATAGGGGTAAAGAGGACATTTTTAATGCACAGGTGTTTCCTAAATTTATTTTCCAGGAATGGATGAAGGGTAGCTTTTGAAAATTGCAATTTTCAACCTATACTCTGCTTCATCTTTCTGGGAACAGCTAACATGTGACTCCGAATTGTCGCCTGGAAATACGACAGAGCTCAGCGAGAACTCTTCGCATTTGAGGCGATTGTTTGTTACGGACCTAACAGTTACATACATTCAGAGGAAAATACAAGAAAGGAACACCCACATGTGAGAATACTATAAACAGTACACCCCCCTAGGGAAGGTGTATAGGGTGAAGTGGAGATTTGGAACAGACGGGTGTTCCCTTCATTTATTTTCCAGGAATGGATGAAGTGTACTATGGGGGGAAGAAAATTACAATTTTAGTACTGATATGCCAATTATTTTCCCAGAATGATGACCCAGAGTACAGCCAAAAGTAAAAATGATGCCCGCCCCAAACCCTATACTCCGAATCATCATTCTGGGAAGGGGATGTGTGGGGCCGTCCCTATTCTGTTACCTCAAATGCGCAACCCGCTCAGGTGGAGAGAGAGAGCGTTGCGCATTTGAGGCAACTGCAAACCTCCAATGCTGTTGACTCTGTGACCCATGACCCATTTTTTAGGGGGAAGAAAAAAAAATATTGGAGTAATGGGAAAAAGGTTTTTTTTTTTTTTGGGGGGGGGGGGGGGGGTAGGGTATTTTGGTATAAAATTTGGAAGTCAATGTACCCTGGACTGGTACATTGGAGCCGAATTCTGGGGAATGAAAATTAGGGCAAAGGATGGAAAATGTAGTACTCCATGGAAGTGTGATACTCCCTGAAGCAGCCTATGCAGAGGCCCGGATTATCTGGGCAAGTGTCACACTGAATGGTGGTGTCCCTCCGTCTCCCCTTCCTGTGACACACTCTGCATTTCTTCTGGGTTCGTCCCGACCTTCTAGTGTTGGGGATCACACCAGGAAAGTGTTGGCCCGGGACGATCCGGGACACTAAAGTTCCAGAGGTGCTCTGACCCGCTCCTTGGCGGTCACCAAAGATGAGGGCCTTTAAAACTACCTCTTGGAACTCCAGGTATGTCCCTGTGTTGCCAGCGTTCTGGTACAGTATAAAAGAGTTGTACATGGCAACCTGTACCATGTAGACCGCAATCTTTTTATACCATACACGTGTTTTCCGCATGGCATTATATGGCTTGAGGACTTGATCAGAAAGATTAACTCCCCCCATATACCGATTGTAGTCCAGAATACAATCGGGCTTGAGGACCGGTCCCGCGGTACCTCGCACAGGGACAGGGGTGCTGCCATTCCTATGAATTGTGGTGAGCATAAGGACATCCCTCTTGTCCTTATACCGGACCAACAACAGGTTCTCATGGGAAAAGGCACGGGACTCACCCCGGGGGATAGGAGCATGTAGGGGATGGGGCGGAAGGCCTCTTTGATTCTTCCGGACTGTCCCACAAGCGACCGTTGATCTGGCGGCAAGGGATGTGAAGAGAGGGATACTAGTATAAAAGTTATCCACGTAAAGTTGGTAACCTTTATCTAGCAATGGGTGCAAAAGGCCCCAAACGATTTTCCCGCTAACACCCAGAGTGGGGGGACAACGCGGTAACCGAAAAAAGTGCCTTTACCACCAAAAAAAACGCTGATCAGTGATAAATCACTGACAGCGGTGAGGCACGCCGCACACACAGATACGGTCCAGCCTATGGGTGCAAAAACACGCTAGAAAACCCGAAAAAAAGCGCCGGCACCACAAAAAAAAAAACGCTGATCAGTACTACGGGACTGATCAGCGGCGGGTGGGCTTTAACAAACGGTGGCGGACCGCTCTTTTATAACTAAGAGGGTCCGCACACACGCTTAGGAAAAAAAAATAAAAAAAAAGATCTGCGCCCAAAAAAAACGCTGGCAGCAGACCGCAGCGACCCAGCAGGGCCGGGGTCACGCAGCTAAAGGTGCTACGGACCCACGGACACCCACTGAGGTACGCTGGAAAAAATAAAAAATACTTTTTTTTTTAACCCTAACCTGTCCCTACCTAATCTAAAGCTATCTCTGGGGATTTCTGTGCCAAGGGGCCACAGAAAGGGGGCAAGGGGCACTTTTTTTTAACTGAGGGGATGGTGGGCAGCACGGGGCTCCGTCCTGCACACCAGATCTCTCTGAAATGGCGGGCAGAACGGAGCAACATGCTCCTAGCCCACCAGATCCCCTCCCATTACATTGTGATTGGTATGGCCACTTTGGCCACCCAATCACAGCTGTACTGAGGGGGGTGGCCACAATGCCAGCCCCCAGTACAGCATGGATGGTGATTGGTGGTGTATACTACACCACCAGTCACCATCTATATCCGGGTCACACGTGACCCTGATGACCCGGAACCGCTGCAGAACGCCGGTTAGTAGTTACTGATAGAAATAAGCAGACATCCGGCTCCGATCCCCGCCCGGCGAGCGGCGGGGAACAGAATCGCAGCGCATCGCTCGTCTGAATTGGCGAGCGATGCGCTGCGATCGCCGACATGGGGGGTCATCATGACCCCCCTAGGCAATATGCCGGGATGCCTGCTGAACGATTTCAGCAGGCATCCTGCTCCGACGCCCCTCCGGCTAGCGGCGGGGGGCCGGGATATGACAGGACGTACTCAAACGTCCTGAGTCCTTAAGGACTCGGAAAAGGGGCCGTTTGAGTACGTCCTGCGTCCTTAAGGGGTTAAGGGTTTTCATAACGGAACATTAAGCAGATCTTTCAAACGGATGAATTTTATAGTGTGAAAGGGGCCTATCTGAGATCAGTTCATGTCCCCTTACATTGTAGATTATATTGTATGAGATACAGCTGCAGTCTGTCTTCATTTCTTCCTGTTACTGTAGCTCCTACACATACAATGTTCAGATCTCTACAGAGCACCCACAAGGAACACTTCTACAGGTTGCTTACAGAAACAATCTTACTCATAATACCATAAAACACCTAGAGCAAATAAAGTACCACCAGATCACTAAAAAAATAAGAAAAGCATGGCACACACCATGCTTTCTTACTTAAAGCGTACATGTCAGATGACCCCAAACTTTTTTATATATATGCTGCTCAGTACCTCATCCTGATCACGTACATAAAGGGGGAGATTTATCAAAAACTGTGCAAAGGAAAAGTTGCCCAGTTGACCAATCAGATTGCTTTTTTTTTTTTTCATTTTGCAGAGGTCTTGAAAGAAGCGAGCTGATTGGTTGCTATGGGCAACTTTTCCTCTGGACAGGTTTTGATAAATCTCCCCCATAATTTTTATTATGTGTCTATGACATACATTTCTCTCATATATATATATATATATATATATATATATATATATATATATATATATATATATATATATACATACACACACACACAGTGGGGGGGGGGATTTATCAAAGGATTTGTTTTTTTTTTCACGTAACTTTGGCGCAATACTTTGGCACAGTGTCTTTTTGCGCCAAGGTTTGGCGCATTTTCTCCACTGTCATTTTTACAACTTTCTCAAAATAACACGGTCCTGTGTGTAATTTTAACTTTAGTCAGTAATTCATCATTTGCACCAATCGATTGGCACAATTTTGCGCCTTTTGTTTTTTTTTTTGGCGCAATTCACCGCCAAGAAATTTTGCACATGGAAAACACACTTAGCAATGTCAGAAAATGTAAAAGGAGTCAAAATACATAAAAAAAATTTTTGGTGAAAACAGCGACGCCTCCGGGGATGTGCAATACTATCTTGCGACATAGTTGTCTCTGAGGGACCTTCACCCTCCGTTGAGCCAGCATCAGACATGGCCACACAGGTTCAGGAAAAAAAAAAAAACACTCAAGTTAAAAATAAAATCCATTTCACATGGTGGCTATAAACCCCACAAAATAAAATAACTCATGACGCTTGCTGATATACTGCAGGAGGGACTCCGAAATGGCTGCTCTACAGGGTAAAATACGCTGTCCTCTGTGGTAAGTTCTGTGTAAAAGGCGCTATGAACAGCTGATTTCAACATTTGAGCCAAAATTACTAACAACTTGCACCAAATGATAAATTTGGGGCATGTCCACGAAAACCAAAGTGAAAAAAAAGGTAAAAAAACTTTCAACAGGTAAAATTGATAAATACCCCCCCAGTGTGCCTACCATAGGCGTGTGGAGCCTATTGCATTAGGGTGTGCACCCTAAAGCACAAACTCACACCGCACGCGTTTGTTTATTTTTATATATATATATATATATATATATATATATATATATACACATACATACACACACACAAATACACTCTTGCTTGCATGCACACATACATAAACAGACCTGCACTCATATAGGTGCAGTATAAGTTCCTGCACATTAGGTTGGCAGTACAGTTCCCCCAGAGACATACAGCCTTCAGCCATATACAGTGTAAGCTGTATGGCTGTGTACTGCCCCACTTCAGTGTTCCGACCACCGCTCCGGGGGTCACGATCTACTGCTATGGCCTATAGACCATAGCAGTAGGTCGGAACACTAAAGATGATGTGCTGCTAGCTGGTGCTAGTGACTTACCATGACGGCACGTGTCCTTGTCAATGCTCCGCTCCTCTGTTGCTATGGGCGCACGCACGGGACGTCAGTGACGTCCCTGCATGCGCTACCTCCTGGTGGCCCCTGCGTTTTTACAGTTAAAGCAGGGGCCGCCGCAGAAAGATAACCAGGAGATCTTTTCGGGACACAGGGTTGTCCAGAATGTGACAGGGGCACCCTGCGGGCTGCTTAGTGGCGGCCGCGGACCCCCCCCCCACCCCATGGGCTTGATTAGGGTGTGCACGCCTATGGTGCCTACAGCTTTTGCAAAACTACAGCTCCCAGCATGCCCACACATCATTTGGCTGTGCAGGCATGCTGGGAGTTGTAGCTTTGAAACAGCTGGAGGCATATGATTGTAGTCCCTCTGTATTACACACACATTCACATTACATAGACAACACAGATATACACATATATATCCACACACACATATATTTACATTCAAGGACACTTTTTAAACAAAATATCCTCCAGTCTTCTTTCATCATCTGCTTACAGTCACAGGCAGCAGTGTGCTGCCCCTCCCCCCCCCCCCCCCCCCTTCTCTCCACACGAGGACAGTAAACTAAACACAGGCCGAGTGAGGGAGCGGAGCAGAGCAGCTTTAGACCTGTTAATCATGAAGTGGGTCCATGACGTATGTGATGACCAGTGGACACTGCAGGACTGGTATGTATCCCATGAGACGGGGGGGGGGGGGGGCAGTTTTTTGACTGGGTTTTACAGTATGAAATAATGCATTTTTTCATAAAAACAATTGCAAAATCTATTGGTTTTGCGAGCGTTACAACATATCAAAAGTTTGACAGTGCCCATTTAACTCTAACACACACAGTGGCAGGAGGTGAACAGACAAGGAGGGCATATTAAGATAAATGCCATGCTTTCCTTTCCCGTTTCTTTGCAGTGTTGTGTTGTACTGTCAAACAGCATATGCATTGGAGCACCACCTGAATATGTGCACACAGACTGTTGTTCCATTCTTACAATGCCAGCTAAGTGGAATGGGTTCAATAGGTCTATGCTGTGCAAGGTGCGTTCTTCCATACAAGAGACCTTATCTTCAGAAAAAAACTCAATTGTGAATGTAGTTCAAATTACTTTCTCCTCTTGCCATTATGTCAATAACAAAATGCACTTTGAATTAAAAAAAAGGCATCAAAACTGCATATAGTGTGGACTGAAGCCAACACAGTTCACATAATTACTGTATAGGCTGCTGGTGTCCAGACAGGTGAACTGCTGAGAATCATAAGTGGTTTGGCTTCAATTCACATTATATGCAGTTTTTAATGCATCGTTATTCAAGTGCATTTCTTAGGGAAATATTGCCATGAGGGGGAAAAAAAAAGAAGAAGTGATTTTCACCTATAATAGCAATTAAAGGGTCACTGAGTTTTCAAAAAACCTTTGACATGTCCTAGGGACATGTAAAAAGTTTTGATTGGACCCCGACAAATTATTAGGCCTATTTGTGCCAAGTGACAGTCTCTTTCACACTACTGTCATGTTCCTGCAAATCTCTCATCACGAATTTCCGTCACAAAGTCCAAAAATCAGCCCTTAAAAGAGTTCCATTCATTTCAATGGGATTTTTTGACCATCCTTTGTGATCAGTTACAGCCAGTTATGACTAACGTCCGTTATTTTTGACGGGGCAAATAACGTTGCATGCACTCATTTTTGTCCCGTCAAAAATAACCTTGGAATAACAGATGTTAAAATTTTAAAATTAAAGTTTATGGGTGATTGATGTTCTGTTATGATCCATTTTTGCTACGAAGCATGCTTAGTACAGCATCATAACCAGAAGGGGTTAAAACAGACATAAAAGAACGACTATAACGGTGCATGACTGATTAAATAACGGGTGATAACGGATGGAACATGTCCGTTATTTTGACAGAATGCCTGTTAAAATAACGGACATTGGTCATCCGTTAAGTTCAGTTATTGTATCTATTTTTTCATGACCTGTTTTTGCAGAATAACGGGTGTCAGAAGGCAGGAACATGACGGTAGTGTGAAAGAAGCCTCAAAATGTAAATCTTTAACACTCAGGTATCTTTTAAGGTGTTTTATGAACATTTTAAGTATTCAGGTGTGGCATATATATCCTAATCTCATAAACATAGCTGCTCCAGCATACAGATAGAGCAGGGAGGGGTCTGATAGGTTAATTTTTTGGTGGCCTGAGTGCTGGCCACTTGATACAGTAATGAAACGCATGGATGCAGCTAAGCTAGAATGAAACAGATGGCACTGTAGAAATAGTGGTGGTATGTACATTATACAGGTGGGGAAAAATTAAGTGCTTCTTGAAAAGAAATACTTCCCTTTTAGCCATTGTAACTTGAGGGACCACAAAAAAAGAAACACTTGTAAGGCAAATATATTTTTTATATTTCCGCAGAAATATTTTAATTTTAGAAAACAGTTGTTTTGTATCAAAACAATTGTAAAAACAGTCTTAGTTCTTCTTCTTGTACACAGCATCTAGTGCCTTTTGGGCATTCTTTATTTGTTGCTGTAGCCTGTCCTTTGTGCCCTTGTTAGTGGATTTCCTGAGCATGTCCTTCATGTCAGCAATAGCTGCTCTGTATCCAGCTGAATTATGAAAGACACGAACTGCACGATCTCCAGTAGAGACCAAAAATTTGTTGTTAATATCAAAAGCAAGATCTGAGATCACGTCTCCGTGTACAGATTTGAACTCTTCCTCTATTTCCCCAGTTAGTGCGTTGTACACTGTGATATCACAGACACTGGCTATAGCAACAATACGACCATCAGGAGACAATGCAATACGACAAGGCTCTTTGCTGGACCATTTTCCTGTAAACAGCAAGTAGGGGTCTTGTTGCTTTTTATATTCAACATCTGTATTCCAGAGCTTCCAGGTCCCATCTTTCGAAACAGTTGCCATCCTGCGAAAACAATAAATAAATTTTTACTAAGAAAAAAATAATAACATATTTAACAAATATTGCTAAAATACCTGATAAATGCTTGGGGAAAAAATAAATAGAAATAAACTTAATGGTAAAGTTATTTGACCACTTCAAGACCAAGACTTTTCTATTTTTTTTTTATATCTAATCATCCTGGAACTAATTACTTTTACATTTTTTGGGTTGCCTCCATATCAATCGATGGTACTAGTGGTATTCGCCATGTAAACTACTGCAATGAAATCTCAGCAGTCACAGTGGGAGTGTGGCTCTACATTACAGACCCCTCCCCCTGGTGATCACTGTCAAGGTGACTAAGCTGCCTAACGCACTTGATGAACACCAGGCTGCATTAGGGTAGGGTCACACAAAACTTATTTAATGCTGCAACAAATGAAATATGCTGCATATGCGCTGTGTGTGACTACCGTTAAGGAATAAATACACGAAGTTCAACACACAGGCATAGAATCACGGGCTGGGCAACAGGATGTACTGCTACTGAGTGTGGAAGAGCATTGCTGGTACCACTAGCCCCGAGTTTAGGAATATCCGAAAGGTATATCCTAACAGGCATTATTTACTATATTGGGAAAAAACTTTATACCGTATTTATCGGGGGGTATACCACGCACCGGCCTATAACACGCACCCTCATTTTACCAAGGATATTTGGGTAAAAAAAGTTTTTTACCCAAATATCCATGGTAAAATGAGGGTGCGTGTGTGCGCGTGTAGACCCCGATATACCCCCAGGAAAGGCAGATGGAGAGAGGCCGTCGCTGCCCGCTTCTCTCCCCCTGCCTTTCCTGGGGTCTAGAGTGCTGCTGTCGGCCCTTTTCACCCCCTGGTTATCGGCGCCGCTGCCCGTTCTGTCCCCCTGACTATCGGTGCCGGCGCCGATAGCCAGGGGGAGAGAAGCGGCGCCGACAGCCAGGGGGAGAGAAGGGGCAGCGGCACCCATTGCCGGCGCCGCTGCCCCGTTGCCTCCCCCCATCCCCGGTGGCATAATTACCTGAGTCGGGTCCGCGCTGCTGCAGGCCTCCGTCGTGCGTCCCCAGCGTCGTTGCTATGCACGGCGCGGCGCACTGATGTCATGCGCCGCGCCGTTCAGCGCATAGCAACGACGCCGGGGACGCACGCCGGAGGCCTGCAGCAGCGCGGACCCGACTCAGGTAATTATGCCACCGGGGATGGGGGGAGGCAACAGGGCAGCGGCGCCGGCAATGGGTGCCGCTGCCCCTTCTCTCCCCCTGGCTGTCGGCGCCGCTTCTCTCCCCCTGGCTATCCGATAGCCAGGGGGAGAGAAGGGCCGACAGCAGCGCTCTAGACCCCAGGAAAGGCAGGGGGAGAGAAGCGGGCAGCGACGGCCTCTCTCCCCCTGCCTTTCCTGGGGGTGTATCGGCGTATAACACGCACACAGACTTTAGGCTAAAAATTTTAGCCTAAAAAGTGCGTGTTATACGCCGATAAATACGGTATTCATCATAAAGTTGACATGTTTTTACTTTTGGAAGACATCAGAAGGCTTCAAAGTTCAGCAGCAATTTTCCAATTTTTCACAAAATTTTCTAAATCGGAATTTTTCAGGGACCACTTCAGTTTTGAAGTAGATTTGAAGGGCCTTCATATTAGAAATACCCCATAAATGACCTCATTATAAAAACTGAAAGTATTCAAAATGACATTCAGAAAGTTTGTTAACCCTTTTTACAAGGAGAAAAAGCCCCACAAAATTTGTAACCCAATTTCTCTCGAGTAAGGAAATACCTGATATGCGTTTGGCGGGCGCAGTAGAGGGCTCAGAAGGGAAGGAGCAAAAATGGGATTTTGGAGAGTGAATTTTTCTGAAATGGTTTTTAAGGGGCATGTCACATTTAGGAAGCCCCTATGGTGCCAGAACAGGCAAAAAAAAAAAAAAAAACACATGGCATACTATTTTGGAAACTATACTCCTCAAGGAAAGTAAAAAGGGGGCCAAGTGAGCCTTAACACCCCACAGGTGTTTGACGACTTTTCGTTAAAGTCAGATGTGTAAATGAAAAAAAAAATGTTTTCACTCAAGTGCAGTTTTTTCCCCAAATTTACCATTTTTACAAGGGTTAATGGGAGAAAATGCCCCCCAAAATTTGTAAGCCCATCTCTTCTGAGTATGGAAATACCCCATGTTAGGGCGTAAAATGCTCTGCAGGCGAACTACAATGCTCAGAAGAGAAGAAGGAGTCACATTCGGCTTTTGGAAAGCAAATTTTGCTGAAATGGTTTTTGGGGGGCATGTCGCATTTAGGAAGCCCCTGTGGTGCCAGAACAGCAAAAAAAAATAAAAAAATAAAAACACACATGGCATACTATTTTGGAAACTACACCCCTCAAGTCACGTAACAAGGGGTCCAGTGAGCCTTAACACCCAACAGGTGATTGACGAACTTTTGTTAAAGTTTTGTTAACAATAAAATGCTGGTGTTACCCCAAACTTTTCATTTTCACAAGGAGTAATAGGAGAAAATGCCCCACAACATTTTTAACCCCATTTCTCTTGAGTAAGGAAATACCTCATATGTGGATTTGGAGAGCGAATTTTGCTGAAATGGTTTTTGGGGGCATGTCGCATTTAGGAAGCCCCCATGATGCCAGAACAGTAAGTGAGCATTTACACCCACTGGCGTTTGACAGATCTTTGGAACAGTGGGCTGTGCAAATGAAAAATTACATTTTTCATTTTTACGGACAACTGTTCAAAAAATCTGTCAGACACCTGTGGGGCGTAAATGCTCACTGTACACCTTGTTACATTCCGTGAGGGGTGTAGTTTCCAAAATGGGGTCACATGTGGAGGGGGTCCACTGTTCTGGCACCATGGGGGGCTTTGTAAACACACATAGCCTTCAATTCCAGCCTAATTCTCTCTCAAAAAGCCCAATGGCGCCCCTTCTCTTCTGAGCATTGTAGTTTACCCGCAGAGCACTTTACATCCACATATGGGGTATTTATACACTCAGAAGAAATGGGGTTACAAATTTTGGGGGGCTTTTTTCCTATTACCCCTTGTGAAAATGAAAAATTTGGGGTAACACCAGCATTTCAGGGGGAAAAAACTAATTTTTTATTTTCATGTCTAATGTTAACGATAATTTGTCCAAGACCTGTGGGTTGTTAAGGCTCACTATACCCCTTGTTTAGTTTCGTGAGGGGTGTAGTTTCCAAAATGGGGTCACATGTTTTTTATTTTTTTATTATTGTGTTCATGTCAGATCCGCTGTAACGATCAGCCACCCCTGTGCAAATCACCAATTTAGGCCTCAAATGTACATGGCGCTCTCTCACTCCTGAGCCAAGTAGTTCGTCCGCAGAGCATTTTACGTACACATATGGGGTATTTCCGTACCGTAATTGTATTAGAAATTTTGGCGGTCTTTTTCTCCTTTTACCTCTTGCGAAAGTATGGGCAACACCAGCATGATAGTGTACATTTTTTTTTTTTTTTACATTAACATGCTGATGTAGCCCCCAACTTTACCTTTTCATAAGGGGAAAAAGGAGAAAAATCCCCCCAAAATTTATTAGGCAATTTCTCCCGAGTACGGAAATACCCCATATGTGGCCCTAAACTGTTGCCTTGAAATACGACAGGGCTCTGAAGTGAGAGAGCGCCATGCGCATTTGAGGCCTAAATGAGGAATTTGCAATAGGGGCGGACCCCGATACAAGGATGGGGCTTGTCTCCACCAAAACCCTACAGCAGTGTTTCCCAAACAGGATAGCGCCAGCTGTTGCAAGACTCCCAGCCTGCCAGGACAGTCTATGGCTGTCCGGCAATACTGGGAGTTGTGGTTTTGTAACAGCAGGAGGCTCCATTTAGGAAATACTGCCGTATGAGACGTTTTTCATTTTTATTGGGGGAGGGAGGGGGGGCGGGACGGGGACGTGTAAGGGGGTGTATATGTAGTGTTTTACTTTTTATTATTTGTTAGTGTAGTGTAATGTAGTCTTTTTAGGGTACATTCACACAGGCGGGGTTCCCAGTAAGTTTTCTGCTGGGAGTTTGAGCTGCGACGGAAAATTTGCCACAGCTCAAACTTGTAGAAGGAAACCCACTGTAAACCCGCCCGTGTGAATGTACCCTGTACCCTGTGAATGCACCCCAAACCTTCAGCTGTGGCAAAATGACAACTCCCAGAATGCACTGACAGACCGTACATGCTGGGAGTTGTAGTTTTACAACAGCTGTAGGCACACTGGTGGGGAACCACGGAGTTCGAAAACAGACTCTAGCTCAGTGATTCCAACTCATGTGCCCCCAGCTGTTGCAAAACTACAACTTCCAGCATGTACGGTCTGTCAGTGCATTCTGGGAGTTGTAGTTTTGCAACAGCTGGAGGCGTACAGATTGGAATCACTGAGTTAGGAAACAGACTCTAGCTCAGTGTTTCCCAACCAGTGTGCCTACAGCTGTTGCAAAACTACAATTCCCAGCATGGGTGGTGGTCTCTCTCGGTAAGGGTTCTCCCAGATCACACTGACACTGTGCTGCATCTTACCTACCAGTGCTCTTGGATTTCAGCAGATGGGCGTTTTGCTTTGGCTGGTAGTTAGCCTGATGCACTTTGTCCCTTGCTTGCACTCAGCTGATATTGGCTTGGTGATGCAGCACCGTGTCCAGCATGTGAGTACATGTCTCTCCCGTCTGTGTGTGACCCTAGACTAGTGTTTTAGTGGTACCCTCTATTGTTTTGTCCATATCCAGGTGTATCAGTGCTATTTATCCTTTAGCTAGTATATTTATACAGCATTTTGGCCTGCGATTCATACCTGGCAGGACAGGTTTATTGTGGTTTTCCCTCACTGTCTTCTTTTATATGCCGAGTTGAGATGCCTGTTTGTCCACCTGTACCTGTTCCCATTTTAAAGGTTTTTATGATTGTTTGTGTCTTTTTGTAAACACTTTAATAAAGTTTGTACACTTTTGCATTTATATTATTGTCTTAGTGCTTCTTAATAGGTTATCTATTATTTTGGTATTCACACTTAGACACTTGTATACGATTATACAATACAGTGCCCTTGTATTTTTGGTTTAATTCCCAGCATGGCCAGACAGTCAGGGATGCTGGGCGTGTAGTTCTGCAATATCTGGCCCTTCAGATGTTGCAGAACTACAACTCCCAGCATCCGACTGTCTGGGCATGCTAGAAGTTGTAGTTATGCAACAACTGGGGAAGAACAGTTTGGAGACCACTAAGAAGTCCAGTCCAGGTATGCTGGGAGTTGTAGTTCTGCAACATCTGAAGGGCCAGATATTGCAGAACTACACACCCAGCATCCCTGACTGTCTGGCCATGCTGGGAATTGTACTTTTGCAACATATGGAGGGCTACAGTTTGGAGACCTTCGGCTGTGTGGGCATGCTGGGAGTTGTAGTTTTGCAGCTTTTAGAAGGCCACAGTGAAGGTCACTTACCGCGATCTTCACTGCAGCCTTCTCCACGCCGCACTTTCCGGCTGCACTCCTCCTGCTGCAGCCGCTGCTCCAGGATGCAGACTCTGCCGGTCCGGGTAAGCCAGCCATGCTCCCCCCTCGCCACCCGTGTTCCCCCCCGCTCTGCCCCGACTTCGATCGGTGGGCAGAGCGGGGGAAATGAACTCTAACCCCCCCCACCAATGACCCGATTGGCCCAGATCCCGGCATGGGGGGCGATCGCTCAGCAGTCATCCCGGTCCGATCACGGCCTGGCGTCCTTAAGTGACGGGACGCCCTCCGTCCCCAAGGAGTTAAAAAATGAAATATTATTATAAATGCAATACTACTGTCTGAACTAGACATTCTAAAGACGCACCTGTTGAAGATCTGGCACTCTTAAATTGTCTAGTTTCAATTTATACACAGTTTTTGATTATCTCCCACAGTTTATTCTCACTGGCAGTATGGCTGTACCCAGACAACATTCTGTTTTTACTTTCAGGTATATTACAGGATTATGTTCTGTATACCAGTTGTAAACTTAACACAAAAATAAAGCTTCACTTTCATATTTTGCTCTACATCTTCCTTCATACCCACAAAATAAATAAATACTGACCTGCTGGAATCATTGGAGAATGCAAAGCCACAAACACCGGCTGAATGGCCTTTCAATTCAAATGCCCGGGCTACTTCACGGAACTCTCCTGATTTACCAAAGCAAACCTCCCAAATCTTCACATCTGGTGTGAAACCACAGCTTGCTACAAACCTATGAAGACCAAAACATAGAGAAAACTAAATGATCCTCAACCTAGAAACAACATCATTATTTTCAAAATCCCCTGCATATCCTTATATGAGTAGACACACAGGGCTACCCGGCGGCTCATAGGAAAATACCAACGTACTTCCCGCTGCTCAGAGTGAAATACGCCACATATACGTTATGAGTGACCTAAAAAACATTTCATAGGAGGCCTGGATAAGCGGGCTCAAGTAGCAACAAAAGAAGTTCAATGCTGATACACCTTAGGTTATATATATATAAATATGATTTATATTACATTTATTTGATAAATTCAGACCTGAAAGGATGTTTCCTGTAGGAGACGACATGACTACTTTATAGCCTAAATGGGGCTTTCATATAAAAGCTTATTAGAAAACAGGAGAAAGTATATACAGTAGAATCTCAAATAAATTAACATGATGTATATACATATATGTCCAGGGACAAAACGTAAACTTTTTACAGCTATAGAGATAAAACGACCTTTGTCTTTATTGGGTGGTTGTTTGTCTTGTTATGGATCAATTATTGTTTGTATGAAAGATTAAAAAAAAGGTTATACTGGATATAATACAAGACTTAAGAACTCTTAATCTTTATAGTTGACCCTTTCATGAGTAAATTTGCAAAGAATATGAACTTTAAAATTAGTCAAAAAGTAAACTAATAAATAATGGAAATAGAAATAAGAGGTAATTGTTACCTCCCACATGGAGAAACACAAGCATAGGCATTTGCAACCTGGTTGGTATTGATCGTTGCCAGTACATCACCCTTCAGACTCCAAATAAATATTGTGGTATCATTGGATGCACTCATAATAAACTTCCCTGTACAAGAAAAGTAGTGAGACAAAAACATCAATTACTGGTCATGTTAAAAAAGATAATACTAAAACATTTAGCCTAATTTGGCTAGGAAGACAGTGGCCAGGAATGGGCCTTTATGTCACTTTGCCATTCTTCTTTGGGCAGCCACCATGATGATCTTTTAGAATGAGCAGCACATGTTCTACTTTTTTTTTTCTCACATATGGTCATCAAATATGGCACAAGTATATATAGTAAATTACAAGTATATATTACGACACATAATTTGTCTTGGTTGCTAAGTTGATACTTCCTGCACAACACACCTGTATCTGCTATTCCAATATTAACGACGGTGGCTTTATGGCGCTTTGGGAAGTCTTCCTGAGCAGCAGAGAAGACCGCCACATCGTCTTTCTTTGTCATCTTAAACACTCGGATTGTATCCCCATACGCTAAGTATACAATGAAGGCTCTGAGAAGGAAGAGAAAAACAGATAGTATTGCTTATGTGGTGAACAAGGCTTTGAAGTAATAATAAAATCACCTGGACTCTACAGTACATCTGCTGTAACAGAGTTTCCAGTTTTATGTAACAGATATAACTCAATATAGACACTTAAAATAGTGAAGAACTGATACTTAAAGGATAGTAGAAAGTTAAAGAACATTTCAGTAAAGTAAGTCAGCACAGGCTGAGTGTCAGGTAATCCTGACAGCTATACTGTAAAAAGCGAAAAGGATAAAAATAAAAAGATTTTTCAATAAAGTGTAAAAAAACAAAGCCCTGTTATATCACACACAAAAAAAAAATCCAGAACCTATACATAATAGGTTTTGCCATGTCCGTAATGACTTGCACAATAAAGAGATCCTGCACGGCTTTCAGTTTATCATGTTCATGTAATATCATTTTTGAAAATTCTATAAAAACATGGAGCTCAATGAAAAATAAAAGTTATGCCTGTCAGAACATGGCAACAAAAAAAACAAAACAATATTGGGGGGGGGGGGGGGGTTTGGGAGGATTTTGTTGTAAAAAGTAAAAAAAATAACAAGCTATATAAATTGGGTGTTACCATACTCATACCAAACCACAGAATGAAGATTTTTACCACACAGTGAATGCCATTAAAAAAATGTAAAAAAAATTCCCGAAATTTTCAAATTTTTCACATTATTTTGGAGTTTTTCACAAAAAATGCTGCAAGTATAAACAAATATTTACCACTACCATGAAGAACAATCTAAGAATCACGTTGCTCCGTAAAAGCATTTTATAGTCATTACAACTTAAAGAGACACATGCCAGATTTGCTAAATTAGGCATGGTCATTTAGTTAAAAGCAGGAGGCGTCCTTAAGGGGTTAATAATACTTAGTATTGGTTCTATAGAAATGTTGAAAAAATCCATATAGATGGGAAATAGACAGAATTACATGTTACCTGCCATTAGGACTGAAGCGGACATGTGTAGCATGGTCTAGCTCCACATTAGCTCTCGTACAGTGGTGCTCCCGTTCAAGGAAGTCCTTAGTACTCCATATCCTGACAGTCCTATCGTCCGAACATGTGGCCAAATATTTACCGTTACTACTAAAATCTAAACAGGTAATGTTCCCGCTGTGAGCCTGGAAGAAACAATGAATAAGTTAGTTATTAATATAGTATGGCACATAACAGCACAGCCTGTAAATCAACATAGACTGGGTATTGATACTTTAGGGATGTGGAAAAAAAGTTTCAAAAACACACATTGACCCCTTCCATATTAAAAGTTCACATTAGCTTTATATGGATTGATACATTACTTGATATGATTCACTGTTAGTGGGATCTTAGTATGTGGGGTTTAGATGGACTGTTTCTGTGGGGGGGGTGAGTTGTGGGATGTTTAATTTGTTTGTATGCTTAAAAAACACTTTCTAAATTTCAATAAAAAATCTCATTTAAAAAAAAAATAAATAAAAAGGCACCCACCTTTTCCCATTTTCAATGTAAACATAATAAAAATAAACATATTTGTTATTGGCAAATGCGTAATTGTTCAAACTATTAAATTATAACATTATATATCCAGTTCGGACAATGGCGTTAACGTAAAAAAAAAAATACCAAACCACAGAATTGCGTTTTTTTATAACAGTTTCCCAGAAAAAAAAAATGATGCAAAAAGCGATTAAAAAGTCTGATCAATACCAAAATGGTACCTATACAAACAGCAGATTACGGCACAAAGAATTAGCCCTCACACAGCCAAGTATACGGGAAAAAAATAATGTTCGGCTAAGTTTCCACTTCCAGACAAATAAATAAAAAAACACTCATACGCGTTTGTAGATTGGAAAATAAGAGTTATGGCTGTTATTGGGCGAGGAGGAAAAAAAAACAAGAATGCAAAAACGAAATAAATTATTTTGTGTACCAGATCAAATGGATTGTGCTCCGTTTTAGTCCCTTGGACAAGTATTTTTTTTTTTTTTTTCCCACCCCTGCATTTACACAGCCATGACACAATGCAATACACTGCTGAAATGCTGCAGATTTCAGCAGTCCCTTAGGGACTCCCATTTTCAACTTAATGACTTAGCCCTTTTTTGCAATTCTGACCACTGTCACTTTATGCATTAAAGGAATTTTTATTTGACTATGCTACAGGAGCTGTAAAGTTAGTGTAGTCCATAATATAGTGTCTTATGACTGTTGTCTCAGTTTTTTCGCAGGTTGCAATACGGCCGAGACCTGACTCACTAGTCAGCTGATGACAGGGAGCCTGTCTGCTTCAATGGGTGGAGGGATCAATCTGCAACTAATGCAACAGCTGTAGGCACCCTTATTGAAAACCACAGGTCTTTTGAATGGATGCAGCTCATTTATGTTTCAATGGGTGGGGTGGCTGATGTGTGGAAGGGAGGAAAATGGAATTATGGGATTTGAGATGCTTTTACCTTTTATTCTGATTCCAAAATAGTTTTTTCGTGACATATTCTACTTTAACATAGTGGTACATTTTAGTCCTTACTTGCATCTTTTCTTGGTGAAAAATCCAAAAATTTCTTGAAAATTTAGCATTTTTTCTAACTTTGAAACTCTCTGCGTGTAAAGGAAAATGGACATTCCAAATAAATTATATATTGATTCACATATGCAATATGTCTATTTTATGTTGGCATCATAAAGTTGACAACATGTTTCTACTTTGTGAAGACAGAGGGCTTTAGAGGACATGAGATTAGCAGCAATTTTCTAAATTTTCACAAAAAAATTCTAAATCTGAATTTTTCAGGGGAAGTTAAGCATGAAGAGGATTTGAGGGGTCTTTCTGTGAGAAATACCCCATAAATGACCCCAATATAGAAACTGCATCCCCCACAAAGTATTCAAAATGATGTTCAGAAAGTTTTTTTTAACCCTTTGGTGTTTCACAGGAACAGCAGCAAAGTGGAGGAGGAAAATCTAAATCTCCATTTTTTTTTTACACTAACATATTCATGTAGCCCCATTTTTTTGTTCATTTCTACAATGGGTATAGGGCGAAAAAGCCCCCCAAAATTTGTAGCCCCCTTTCTCCTGAGTATGGAAATATCTCTCATATGTTGACATAAAATGCTCTGCGGGCTTACAACATGGCTCAAGAGGGAAAGAGCAACTGTGGGATTTTGAAAAGCAAATTTTGCGTTCATGGTATTTGGGGGCATGTTGCATTTAGGAAGCCCCATTGGTGCCATAACAGCAAAAATAAACTCCACATGGCATACTATTTGGGAAACTACACCCCTCAAGGAACATAACAAGGGGTACAGGGAGCCTGAACACCTGACAGGTGTTTGACGGGTTTGTGTTGAACTTGGGACGAGAAAATGAAAAATTAGATTTTTAACACTAAAATGACAGTGTTACTCCTAACTTTTCAATTTCACATGGTGTAATAGGAGAAAATGGACCTCAAAATTTTAAGCCCAATTTCTCCTGATTAAGAAAACGCCCCCTATGTGGACGCAAAGTTCTCTACTTAGGTCTACAGGTCTCAGAACAGAAGGAGCACCATTGAACTTTTGGAGATAGAATTTTGCTGGAATTGAAGTCGGGGGCCATGTGCATTTACAAACCTCCCATGGTGCCAGAACAGCAGAAACCCCCCACATGTGACACCATTTTGGAAATCACACCCCTCTAGGAACGTAAAAAAGGGTTACAGTGAGTACTAACACCTCACAGGTTTTTTGAACAGTGGGCCATAAAATTGACAAATTATAGATTTTTAACACTATAATGATAGTGTTAGCTCAAATGTTTTATTTTCACATGGTGTAATAGGAGAAAAGGCCCCCCAAAATTTGTAGTGCAATTTTGCTTGAGAAAGAAAATACCCCATATGTGGATGTTAAGTGGTCTGCGGGCGCACTGCAATGCTCAGAATAGAAGGAGCTCCTTTGGGCTTTTGGAGAGAGAAGTTTGCTGGAATTAAAGTCGGGGGCACTGTGCGTTTACAAAGCCCCCTTTCTGCAAGAACAGCAGTAACCCCATTTTGGAAACTAAACCACTCAAGGGTTACAGTGAGTACTTACACCTCACAGGGTTTTTGAACAGTGGGTCGTAAAAGTGAAAATTTCATTTTTAACACTGAAATGCTAGTATTAACCCAAAGTAGTAATAGAAAAAAAGCTCCACAAAATTTGTAGCAGAATTCCTCCAGAGTAAGAAAATACCCCATATATAGTATAGTAAAGCACTATGCGGGTGCAAAACAGGGCTTAGGAGTGAGACAGCACCAATGAGATTTGAGGCCTAAAGTGATGCTTCGCACTGCAATGGTTGAGGTTCTGACATAAAATATAATAAAAAATAAAAAAACAGCAAGTGACTACAATTTGGAAACTACACCCCTAAAGGAAGGTAGCAGTTGGTGGTAAAATGAAAATTTTTATTTTTTACACAAAAATTCCAATGTTACTCAATTTTTTACTAGGGGTAATGGGAGAAATTGGGTTAAATATTTTGGAGGGCTTCTTCCCCTGACTATGGAAATACATGCACATATGGGGTAACGTGCTGGTCGGGCGCACAACAAGGCTCAGAAGTCATAGAGGTCACTTTGTATTTGTGACCTATGGCATATCAGTAGCTGACGGTTACATACATTCCGAGGAAAATACTAAAATGAAACACCCACATGTGACACCATTACAGAAAGTACCCACCCTGAGGAATGGGTATAGGGGTAAAGAGGACATTTTTAACGTACAGGTGTTTCCTAAATTTATTTTCCAGGAATGGATGAAGGGTAGCTTTTGAAAATTGCAATTTTCAACCTATGCTCTGCTTCATCTTTCTGGGACGAACTAACATGTGACTCCGAATTGTCGCCTGGAAATACGACAGAGCTCAGCGAGAACTCTTCACATCTGAGGCCGATGTTTCTTACGGACCTAACAGTTACATATGAAAATGATGGGTTGAAAATTGCAATTTTAATACTGATATGCCAATTATTTCCCAGAATGATGACCCAGAGTACAGCCAAAAGTAAAAATGATGTCACCCCAAACCCTATGCTCTGAATCATCATACTGGGAATGTGATGTGTGTGGCTGTCCCTATTCTTAGCAGGGGTATTGGAAAGAGGTATTTTTTTATTATTATTTTTTTTTTGGGGGGGGGGGGGGCTGGTTGGGTTAAACATTTTGAAGACAATGTACTCTGGACTGGTAGGTTGGAGTCGAATTCTGGGGAATTAAAATTTGGGAAATGGATTAAAAATGTAGTGCTCCACGAAAGTGTGACACCCCCTGAAGCAATCCTTAATGCAGAGGCCCAGATGATCGGGGCAAGTGTCACACTGAGTGGTGGTATCCTTCCGAATCCCCCCCCCCCTCTTGCGACACACTGCATTTTTTCTGGCATTGTCCCTTCTTTCCACTGTGGGGGGATCTCACCTGGAAAGTGTTGGCATGGAACGATCCGGGCGCATGCCATTCCAGAGGTGCTCTGACCCACTCTTTGGTAGTCACCAAAGATGAGGGCCTCTTGGAACTGCAGGTATGTCCCTGTGTTGCCAGTGTACTGGGACAGTACAAAAGCATTGTACATGGCAACCTGTACCATGTAGACCGCAACTTTTTTGTACCATGCCCGTGTTTTCCGCACGGCATTATATGGCTTGAGGACTTGATCAGACAAATCAACTCCCCCATATACAGATTGTCGTCCAGAATACAATCAGGCATGAGGACCGGTCCCTCGGTACCTCGCACAGGGACAGGGGTGCTGCCGTTCCCATAAATTGTGGTCAGGATAATGACATTCCTCTTATCCTTATACCTAAACAGCAACATGTTTTCATGGGTAAGGGCACAAGACTCACCCCGGGGTATAGGAGTCTGGAGGGGATGGGTCTGAAGGTCTCTGATTCTTCCGGACTGTCCCAGAAGCGAGCGTGGATCTGGCGGCGAGGGATGTGAAGAGAGGGATACTAGTATAAAAGTTATCCACATAAAAGGTGGTAACCTTTAACTAGCAATGGGTGCAAAAGGCCCCAAACGATTTTCCCGCTAACACCCAGAGAGGGGGAACATTCTGGGGGTTCAAAACGGGAATCTCGTCCCTCATACACCATAAACTTGCAGGAATCACAGGCTCATGGTCCGCTGGCTGAGTCCAGACAAGTTGACCGTTACCAGTAAACTTGGCTGGGGGATTTGACTAGTATTAGCGCCAGGGGGACTCATACCAGCATGGGGCACAGCGTCAGGAGCAGAGGTTTGCGGTCCCGCATGGTGGCATCTCAATCACCTTGGTGGCTGAAGATGATGAGGAGGTCGAGGAATAAATAAGGAAGCTGGGTTCTTCCTCGTCATCACTGGCACTTTCAGTATGGCATATGCCTCCTCCACTGAAAATGCCCTGTGGGCCTTTCCCTACTCTAATGGGGGGGGGGGGGGGGAGGGATGCATGTGGAGGAAAACTTTATTAGTGTGTGTGCTGTGGTGCGATACTTCCTACCCTAACCCGCCCTAACCTAATACCTAACCTGCTGTAATAAAAATCTAAAATAAAACTAAAAAAAAGGAAAAAATTTTTGTTTAAAAAAAATATATTTTTCTTTTACTCCTAACAACTGTCCCTGCCTAACTAAAGCTGTCCCTGCAATCTAATGTGCCAAGGGGCACATAAAGGGTGCCAGGGGGCACTTCTCTTTCACTGAGGGGGGGAGAAGCAGCACAGGGCTCCGTTCTGCTCAACACCTGGAACAAAATGGTACAGAGCAGAGCGGAGCAACGAGCTCCTCCCTCTCCTCCCCATACTGCTGTGATTGGTCTGAACAACCCGGAATCGTCGCACATCGCCAGTCTGAATTGACCGTTATGGGGGGGGGGGGGGGGGGGGGGAAGAGTCCCTCTCGACGATGTGCCGGGATGCCTGCTGAATGATTTCAGCAGGCATCCCAGTCCGCAGGGCGTACAGGGAATGGGGATGCAAGGCGTACTCATATGCCCTGCGTCCCCAAGATGTGTCTGATCGCAAGGGGTCCAATTGCTGGGACCCCCGCAATGTCCTGCACGGTGACCCACTCTCCTGGTGCGCGTAGCGATTTCCGCTCCATGCAAGGAGACTGTCGTCCCCCGGATGAAGCAGGGGACAACACGCCCCCTCCATGTATCTCTATGGGAGAGATGGAGATACGGCAATAATGTATCTCTGCCTCTCCCATAGAGGTACATGGAGGGGGCCTGTCGGCCACCACTTCCTGCGGTGGCTGACACAGCTCCTTCCCTACAGAAAGTCAGGGCGCCGTGCAGGAGATCCCAGCAGTCGGACCCCCCGCAATCAGACCCTTATCCCTCAAGGCTTTTAACATTTTAAAAGGTCCAATTTCCGACTTTTTTCGATGTTTGCCAAATTTGCAAAATGACTAGAAAAGTAGAAGTGGCCTTCAAAGATGACATCTTTCGAGGGAGATTTTAAAATACAATAGGTTTAAAAATAAATACAATGCTAATGTCAATTGTATGTTTTTTTTTTTTGCCACATTATTTTGCTGGAAACAGAACAACAGTATACTAATATTTTAACAGATTAATATCAACTTTATAAGAGAAGGCTTTTTTTCCTGGAATTCTGAAAAATATCCTGTAAATTTGTTCATGTTAACAAGTGAATGTGTTTTTATTTTATTTAAAATAAAACATTAAGTAAATGTTTATACAAGTATTTATAGAGTAAGAGGAG